>NW_024070188.1:2296464-2840321 GCF_014754425.2 Oryx dammah | reverse complement strand
GCGCCGGGAGGAGGGGGCGCGCGCGCCGGGGGACGGGGCGCGCGCGGGGAAGGGGGCGCGCGCCGGGAGGAGGGGGCGCGCGCAGGGTGGGCGCGCACCGGGAGAGGGGGCGCGCGCGTAGTGGGCGCGCGCCGGGAGAGGTGGGGCGCGCCGGGAGGGGGCGCGCTCAGCTCAGGGCCGCCCCGCCCCTCGGCTCCAGCCCGCGGCGCCGAGCCTCCCGGACCTGGTGGGCGCTCTGCTGCTCCCGGAGGAGCCGCCCCTGGCCTGGCCCGGAGCCCTAGTTCCTGCCCCTGCAAAACCGCCTGGTTCACGGGGCTGTGGTTCTCGGCGCCTGCAGAGCCCCCTGCGGACTGTGGGTGCAGGGACGGTGCAGTCCGGCCGCAGCAGGAATCAGTTCCCGGACGGAGAAAGTAGTTCGCGGACGGGGCGAGGACCCTGAGTTGTGGAGAGGCCGGGGGGTGGCGGGGGGCGGCGGGCCCCTTGGCGGAGGCGGGGGCAGGCGGACTCCCCCGCAGCCCCGGGCTGCGCTGCCCAACGAGGGTGGTCACCTCCCCGTGCAACAGACTTGCTGTTCTGCTTTTGGGAACCGGGGTCTGAGATGGAAATTTTGCATTTCTTCTGCCCTTCTGCCACCGCCGTATACACTTAATAGAACCCAGATATAATCTGTTGATTTGTTTTACTGTTTGTACAAGTGACATACCTGTGAGTCATATTCGAAAGTTTAATATGATGAAAATATGTTTTGCCTTTACGACAAAAAGAAGCTTTTTTTTTTTTTTTTAAGAAAATGATATGATGACTATAATGCTGAACGTCTCCGCGGAAAAAAAGCTAGTCGTACTCACAACAATTACCCTGTGAACATTAACCCAGAAACATTCCAAGTAGCAAGGGGAAAGCTTCAGGAAACCTACAAGATTCTGATCAAGGACAAGTTTGGGAAAGCTTTAGGAAATCTACAAGATTGTGATGGGGACAAGTTTCAGTTATGTTCCACAGTTCTAGGGGGAAAGCTAAGTTATGATGAGGTAGTTTACCATAGGTGCTTCCCCGGTGGCTCAGACGGTAAAGCGTCTGCCTGCAATGTGGGAGACACGGGTTCAATTCCTGAGTCGGGAAGATTCCCTGGAGAAGGAAATGGCAATCCACTCCAGTAATCTTGCCTGGAAAATCCCATGGACTGGAGCCTGTCAGGCTCCTCTGTCCATGGGGTCGCACAGAGTCGGACACTCACTCACTTACTTATTTTCGAATAGAGTTAAAGCATAAGAGGTTAAAAAAGGGAAGAAAGAGGAAGAGAAACCAAGAAAGGAAATAATTGACAGCAATCTCAGAAATTTAATTCCAGATTGCCAGGAGGTAAAAATTAGATTTCAAAACGAAAAGGAGTGGATGGTTTCAGATCACTGCTTTGACTTCATTTTGGATTTAAGATTAAAAGGCTTTGACAGACCAAAAGAAGCCCATACACACAACTTACTATGAGCAGTGACTTGATTTTCTCTCTCTGTCCCTCTCGCTCTCCCTCCCCTTCCTCCTCCACTTGCAATTCATTACTGTCTCTTTGCCCCTAGCTCCGTGTTTCACCAGGCTGCCCTGGTGCCTCAAAGGTAAAGACTCCATTGGCTTCCTGTTGGGGAATATTCCCTGGGGAAGGAAATGGCAACCCACTCCAGTGTTGTTTCCTAGAAAATCCCATTTGATAGAGGAGTCTGGTTGGCTACAGACCATAGGGTCGCCCAGAGTCTGACTCAGCTTAGTGCCTAAACAGCAGCCCTGCCTCTCTGGCGTTTCCAGTTTCTCCTAGCAGCTGCTGTCTTGTTTCAGGCCACCATCCGTTCATGCGGCGTTTCCCAGGCTGCAATCTTGTCTGCTCCTAATCCAGTCTGTACAGTACCATCAGATTTGCATTTTATAAAATGAAAGCCTGATTAGGTACCCCTCTCTTTAAACTTCTGTGGAGGCACTCCACTACCCTTGGTATGAAGTCCAAACTCCTTGGTGGTTTACTCGCTAAGTCAAGCTGACTCTTGCAATCCCATGGATGGTAGCCTGCCCGGCTCCCCTGTCCATGGGATTCTCCAGGCAAGAATACTGGAGTGGGTTGCCATGTCCTTTTCCAGAGGATCTTCCTGACCCAGGAATCAAACCCAGGTCTCCTGCATTGCAGGCAGATTCTTTACCGACGGAGCTATGAGGGAAGCCCAAACTCCTTAAGATGTCTTATGTGATCCTTCAACTGTTTTTGTTTGACTAGCACAGTGGGGATCTCCTTTGTCTTTTTTTTTTTTTTTCAGTGAATTTGCATGCCTCTTCATTGTTTCCTAGTTTATCACCATGCTAAAAATCCATAAAGCTGTCCTAACAGCTTCCTCATAGACAGAGTTACCTTTCTTGGAAATTGCTGGCCTTTTAGACTACTGTCTTAGCCCTGCTTACTTGTCTAGTTTCATTTCCACCCACAGCCTTTTGCCATTTCTTGTACTTTACATTCAAGCCCTTCTGAAGTGCTTGCAGTACAGAACAAACAGCTATGCTATGTATTGCATTGAAGTGTTGCCAGACTAAATACAGTTAATTCTTCAGAATAAAGCCTATTGGTCCTCTCCAAGAAATTTTCCCTCAAAACCTTGTTTCAAAACTGAGGTGCAGTATGGTGCTTTCTCTCAGCACCTATTGCATGTACATCTTCCAACACTCATTTCCCCGTCGGTACTTTAGTTATTTACAAGTGCTGCCCACCTGGACTGTACGCTCCTTGAGAGCAGGGTAGTGTCCTTAATTTCTCTTTGTGTCCCTAGTGCCAGACATGATGGCCTTTACATCTCATTTAACAGTGCCTACTGTTGTTATTATTAAAGAAATGGGGCCCACGGATAAACAAACAGCAAGAGAATAGACAACTCTAGGAAACTGAGCATATGTTGCTAAGCATAGTGGATATAACTGTATCTTACCTGCTGCCAGAACTCATCGTAACAATGTATTCCATACTTACATTTGTAAGCATTTCAACCTCGCTTTCACTCATTGAATATTTGTAAGACGTCCCCAAGTCTCTTTGTGCTATCCCATAGATTCCTAAACCGAGATCCAGAGACTTCCTGTCATAGATGGTGTCTCCAATAACTACCTCTGAGATCGCATGCAAAATCTTGTGATTTGGTTCTTTCATTTTGATAGGAATCAATATTATAGGTATCTACTGACTCTTTCCTCCTTCCCTGATTGATAGCCAATTTAATAGCTTCAGCTACATTCTTTGTTGCCAACTCTTAATGTGAGGCAAGCCAAAAACCACGCAGAAACTCGTTCTCTTTCCTCTCCCAACTGCTTCAAATTATTCCCTTGCCTATCATTATAATGATGGCACGACCATCCACTCGTCATAAGAAGTTGTATGGTTTTTTTAGTCACCCAGGATCCTTCCATTCCTCACTCCTAGTGTTGGAGGCACTGAATGTAGTTCACTCTATGTATTAAATTATTGGGTTGGCCAAAAAGTTCATTCAGGTTGTCCCATAATATCTTACAGAAAACCCTGAATGAACTTTCTGGTCGACCCAGTATTTCTAAGCTGTTGTCTTATTTTTCATCTTCCCCGAGAACAGGCCGTCATCTTCTCTCATCTGAACTCTTGACGTTGCCTCTGCTCAGTCTCATCCACGGTCACCATTCCTAAAGAGTCACCCCATCCCCCAGGTCTGATTAGGTCACCCCCTTTACCAAGGGTAATTAGTGAAATCACTCATTTCGGTGATACACAGAATCCTTCACAATCCTGAACCTGCCCCAGTCACAGGAATTCAGACATGCCAAGCCCTTTCAGGATGCTGCTCTCAGGATTCAGAACTTAGTCTGTTTTCTTCTCTGTTCTGACTGTTTTTCCCTTTCCTTCTTTTTCAGTATAGGTATGAGTCACAGTATATGACTTATAGTATAAGTCATACCTATACTGTAGCACTTATTTATTGGTGTTATTACTATGTTTTTATATTTGTTTCTGCCTGTAAAAGCTTTCCAAAATAATTGAGGCTTTTGGTTAGAAATGTGCCCTATTACATTTTTATCCCTAAAATGAGTGCATTGCCCGCCTCATTGAGTTAATAATGATAACAGTGCTGAAACTGATCAACTGCCTCCTTGTGCCAGCATTGTGCCAAGTACTTTACACAGACCCCCCCACTGAGTCTTCCCAGTCCTTGTGAGGTCATACAGTGAGCACTGGCCTTTTACCTGCCTAATTTCTAACCTCCCATTCTGTTTGTGGAGAATCCATAATTATGAGTCTTGGTGGGAACAGTGCCCACTTTGCAGTTTGAAGGCTGAGTCTGGCTCACGTACTTGTCACCACTCTCTGGTAACTAGGGAGTAGTCAGGGCATGGGACCCAGGTTACGTCAATTGGGTGCACTCACCTTAAACTTGGAATCTGCACAAAGTGCCGCAGAGATGCCGAGATAACCCCCAGGGGTGTGCATCACTGTGGCGACCCAGGTCTGGCTGTGACAGTGCCGGTGGTCAGGGCGGGCCCATTTTCCACAGCGACTTCTCCACCATCCCGTTTTCCTTCCAGTACAACCTTTTTCCAGATAAGTTAGCCAAGGTTTATTTTCCTTTTAATATTTATTTATGTATCTGGCTGCATGCGGGATCTTTAGTTGTGGCATGCGGGGTCTAGTTCCTTGACCACAGATGGAACCTGGACCCTCTCTATTGGAAGCATGAGTCTTCGCCACTGGACCACCAGGGAAGTTACAGCCAGAGCTCATTTATGTTGTCTTCAACAAAGAAACCTGACTGATACAGAAAGTTCAGCTGTTATCCCCATCCTACAGAGGAGGAATGAGTAGGTACTCAAGTATATTTAAAGAATAAATAAGTGAGACATTTACATATAGCTTCTGAAAGAAGTTTCGATTTGCTTTAGTTATTAACAAGTTTGCATTAATGGTGATCATCTAGAATTTATAGGGAACTAAAAGACAAGGAATAAGCAGACCCCTAAAGAGCTAGTCTTATGATTTTTTTCCTGCAGGTATTATTTAGCCCATCCTCAGATACCATCAACACCTGTACCTCCCATACTTTATCAGGAAAAACATATGCTTAATGTAATCACTATAAAAGCACAATCTTTTAAAAAGATTAAATCATGTTTTGAACATCATTCCTGAACATATTCTCTAGAAAGAAAGTAGGCTAATACATGTTAGAAATAATTCCTAAATAAAGGACAAAAATTAAAGCTAAAACCTCATTTATTAACGCTGTTGTCATTCAGTCACTAAGGCATGTCTGATGTGAACCCATGGACTGCAGCATGCCAGGCTCCTCTGCCCTCCACCGTCTCCCAGAGTCTGCTCAAATTCATGTCCACTGAGCCAGTGATGTTATCTAACCATCTCATCCGCCGCCCCTTGCTCCTTTTGCCTTTAATCTTTCTCAACATCAGAGTCTTTTGTGAATCAGCTCTTCGTATCAGGTGGCCGAAGTATTGGAGCTTCAGCTTCAGCATCTGTTCTTCCAATGAATATTCAGGATTGATTTTCCTTAGGATTGACTTTAGATTTGATATCGTTGCAGTCCAAGGGACTCTCAAGAGCCTTCTCCAGCACTACAATTCACAAATATCAATTCCTTGGTACAGAGCCTTCTTTATGGTCCAACTCTAATATCATACATGACTGCTGGAAAAACCATTTCTGCCATTAGAGTGGTATCATCTGCATATCTGAGACTGTTGATATTTCACTTGGCAATCTTGATTCCAGCTTGTGATTCGTCCAGCCCAGCATTTCACATGATGTGCTCTGCATATAAGTTAAATAAGCAGGGTAACAATATACAGCCTTGTCATACTACTTTCCAATTTTTGAACCAATCAGTTGTTCCACATCTGCTTCTAACTGTTGCTTCTTGACTCACATACAGGTTTCTCAGGAGGCAGGTAAGGTAGTCTGATATTCCCATCTCCAAGAATTTTCCACAGTTTGTTGTGATCCACACAGTCAAAGGCTTTAGTGTAGTCAATAAAGCAGAAGTAGATGTTTTTCTGGAATTCCCTTGTTTTCTCCATGATCCAACAAATGTTGGCCATTTGATTTCTGGTTCCTCTGCCTTTTCCAAACCCAGCCTATACATCTGGAAGTTCTTGGTTCACATACTGGTGAAGCCTAGCTTCAAGGATTATTGAGCATTACTTTGCTAGCATGTGAAATGAGTGCAACTGTGTGGTAGTTTGTACATTCTTCAGCATTGCCCTTCTTTGGGATTGGAATGAAAACTGACCTTTTCCAGTCCTGTGGCCACTGCTGAGTTTTCCAAATTTGCTAACATACTGAGCCACACACAATGGTGTGGTCTCTTATTTATCAATAGATGCTTTAAAAGAAAATTCCTTAACCAGATCAACACACTTTTCTAGTTGATTCTAGATCTAGTTGATTCTAGATCCTGGAAATTTCTATGCAGTGTCTTTCTCATTTAAACTTGCACCTAGTTTTTCCTGAATTGTTATAGTGGTCTTAAAATTAAAGCTGAGAGACCTCTTGGTCATCCACTCTCTTCTCAGTCCCTGCTCCTGATGGCCCTGAGGGTATGTGTGCTGGGGGCGGCCCCCAAGAGTAGGATGTGCTGGGGCTGGGGGGTGTCTAGGAGGGGAAGTGTCACTCTTGCAGCAAGGATGGGGAAGACGAGGAGACAGCAAGGATAGGCCCAGAAGCAGTGGCGTCCAAAGAGGAACAAGCAGTAAAAAAATCTCGGCATGGAAAATGCCAACCAGGAGACTGAAACAAGGATGAAAGGGGGCAAGACGCTAATAAAGGAGAGCCTGTGGCCGTCCTTTTGGAAGCCGTGTACCTAGAGGAAATCGTAGGCGCCATGTTAGGCAGCCCTTTCTGCGTTATAGATGGGACATGGCTCAGAGGCTTGCAGAGCCACAGGCAAGGGTGAGAGAGGAGAATATGGGAAGCACTGGGGAGGAGGTGAGGCAGCTTAATGGAAAAGCTTTGGGAGAAGCAGCTGAGTCATAATCTGCGGGCAGTTAGCGCTGACCGCCTCACCACGGCCATCGTGATGAGTTACGCCTTATGCCGCGATGCCCGATGCTAATAGAGGTACATCTGCTTCCTAAACTTACGTGTTCGTGACAGACCTTTGTTGTAAATCTTCTGGTGTTTCTTGTGGGCTTCCTGTTACCGGCTTCTCATTGACTGTTGTTTTTGACCCAACCTGTTAAGTTTCTGTCAGCGGCAGTTTTACCTATTGCATGGAGAGATGTTCATTATATTTACCGTGAAATTAATAAAGCAGTTTGAAAATGCATAAAACAACAGCAACAACAAATAAAACTGAAACAATAGTCTAACCGAAGGTCATCACCTCAGACTCTTTAATTAACTGTCAAATGCCTTAAAAATAATGTTTCATCTAATTTGCCATATCCTGTGATCTCCAGCTCGAGTGGGATAATTTGAAGAAAAGCAGAGGAAAGATGATTATTTTTTCTTTCCAGATTTCAGTGGGTCAACTGTAATTAATCAAGTTGTAGAAATTTTTTAAAAAAAGTGTGAAGGCCCCTCTAGAGGTGCAATATTATATTAAAACTTATTTGAGGTGAATAATGTGAAGAGAAACTAGGTTCCAGGCCTGTGACCTGTAAAGTCACTTAATCTCTCTGAGACTCAATTTGCTCATCAATAAAATAGCAATGATAATGATACCTCCTCCTCAGGGAAAGCACTAAATAAGATAATACAAAAATGAAAACGTTCTGCAAACTAAATGGAGGTTTGCAAACAGTGCATTACCAATCCCACGTGTACATCATGTAAACAAGAATAAATGCATTTGTAAGAATACATGCCCATATAATCTTGAACTTGTTACATGCTAGAAAAGTTTGAAATATATTTGAGAAAGAAAATATAAATATTTAAAAATAAAACCAATGATAAAATTTATTTGAAGTTAACTTTGTTTTAAACTTAGAAATTAATTTGAGAAGTCAATTATAGAATGTCTTCTAAGGTGCTGAAATATGAATGTTTAAAAACTCCATAAAAATTTATGTAAAACATATAATTTCTAAAAATTTTCCCAGTCTAGAGAAGTCTTCTGCTGTAGCAGAAGTTCTGCTGTACTTCTAGGAATATAGTGAGAAAAGTAGTTGATTATTTTTGTTGCTTATTATGAATAAATGATTACAGTTGAATTTATGGATATTATTTAATTAAAAAACCAACATGTCTAGTTGAAGGAAGCCTTAAGAAGCTATCAAAATAAGCTTGAATTAAATTTTGAGAAAGGAAACTATGCATACATATTTGCTTTAAATAAATAATCTGCTTAAAATATTCAGTGACACAATTTGGAAAGGTCAGTTCTGCACATCCTGCTTAAATAGTGCCAGAAAACACACCGAAACATTAGTGGTGTTTAAAATCTTCAAGATTGTATCTTTACAAATTAATCCCAGTTTGATTGCAAGTTAATCATTTTCAGTGCCTTATTGATCTGTATTTAGAAGTTAATATCATAAACAAGTTTCAACTCTCAGGCTGCATTTAATGCCCACTGACATATCCTGTGCAGGTCTCCACATTAGCACACTTCCTAATAATAAAGGATATTTTATTTACTAGTCTGTGAGCTCACCGAGATCCTACCGGTCAATGGGTTCATAAAAGGCGTGCATTGAGGAAACTTTTGTGCAGTGGACCTGAGCTGAATACACTTGAGATTTTCTATGTGTCCATGATCTTGACAGTCCTTCAGAAATGAATATTTTTAAAACATTTTAGAACTATGTTATAGAAAGGCAGGGTTATAGTCAATGAAATATAAACCACCATTTCACATATAATTCAGTATTTTTTGAGCTGTCACTATACTTATTTTTATTTTTACCAATTCTCCTTCAGTTTCATATGAGTTAAACATTATGATGCTGCTATCTTACAAAAAATATAAAAATGAAAATAAATTGTACCTTTTCTCAAGGTAAATAACATATTCAAAGTTGATATTGCATAATGCAAAAAATTACTATGTATATAATATTTTAAAAAAGACTCCGTGTGGGGAGTACTATGTAGACAAATCAGTGATACACAGTATTATTCTGAAAGCAGTGTTTTTTAAACAAATGAAAATATTGGCACTGACTGACTTCCTTGCCTTAAAAATAGTAGTTTCTTGAAACAGACCAAGGAAGTATCAAGTAATCTCTGACCAGGAAGTATCTAATTAAATATATGTCAGAGTTAAATATTATCCTTCAGTTAATAATAAACGTGAGTCTGAAGTGAACAAAGCCTTAAATGGATTCACAGAGTAATAAGCAGGGTTCACTCACTTATGCTTTATCGAGTATACCGAATGGTTGCTGTATCAGTCAGCCTTTGCTGCAACCAACACAATCTCAGTGGCATATAGCAGACAGCATTCACTTTTCTTCCTGTCAAGTATGTAGGTTGCCTGGGACAACTCTAATTCAGGCTGCTAGTAAATTCAGGTCTGCTCTGCGTGTCTCATTCCAGGGGTCAAAATGAAGGGCCAGTGGCTACCTGGGGGTACATTCTCCTTGAGGTCAGAAACCTGCTGTGTTTCCTAAAGCCTCGGCCCAGAACTGGCGCCCTGCTGCTTCTGCCACCGTTCCATTAGATGAAAAAGTTAAGATGCCCAAGTCTAGCATCAGGAGGGCAAGATGAGTGGTCTTAACGTGGACGCATAGGTAGTGAGTGTTTGCTAACAGTAATCAAATAATCTAAATAATCTAGTGCACTTATTAGTAATTCAAAATGATACATTAAAAAGGGTTGGTAGCTTAATAAGAGGCATGTGGAAGGCTTCTGAGATTCTGGTAATGTTCTGTTTTTTACCTGAGTGAGTGGCAGTTGCTCAGGTGGGTTCATTGGTGCTAATTCTTTGAGTTATACATTCATTCATTTATGGCCTTGTACTTTTTCTGTAAGTTTGTAATACTTAAAAATAGAAGCTTGTATCTTTTAAAAAGAAAAAATAATCTGAGACATTTTCAGCATTTTTTTTAGCTTTCTAAAGTTTTAGTTACTTTCTCTTAGAAGAGTCAGATTGAAATAAATGGCATGATTCTTGAAATCTTTTGTTAAAAAATTGCTGTGAGAAAACTTAGGTCTTGTCAAAGAAATACATCCCTAAGATGAAATAAATATTATATTTGCACATTAATTAATAATGTGAAGATAGGCTGGCTAAGTTAATTAACTCAAGCAAATTCTAAAAAAATGTCTAAGGTCATTTCCGGGTACAAACAAAATTTTTAATTTTGCTCTTGGATATTTTAAAACAAATGTCTGAACATTGTGTGTCCCACTGCACTCACAACTTCAACTTTCCCCCGAAGAGGCATCTACTAACCTGGATTTCTAGTTTAATAACTTTCTGACTTTTCTATGTTTTCATATATATGAGTTCCTATGCAATGTAATTTTAGCTTGAATGTTTTTCAACATGAAAGAAATAGCATCTTACACTGTAAATTCTCCTGATACATGTTTTCAGTTCACAGTACTGTTTTTTAGATTCATCCATGCTGTTACATGTGGATGGAATGCATTTTCACTGTTGTGTGAAATAACGTGATATGAGTAAACCAGTTTATCCATTCAACTGTCAATGAACATTTGAGCTTTTCCCTATCTATGCTATTGTGAATAGTATTATTATAAGTATTACTATTTACATGTTTCCAAGTCCATTTTTACACAAAAATGTTTCCAGAGTATTAATCTGAGAGCAGAACTGTGGCTTCCTAGATTATCAATATTCAGGTTTCCTAGACAAAGTGGCTGTTTCAGTATAAACTCCTACAACAAAGTATTCTCTGATTACTAATAAGGTTGAAAGTCTTTTCATGTTTGTCATTCATATTTTATTAGATTTCTTGTATACTTTGCCCATTCTAAAAATTAAATAAAAGTCTGTAGAGAAATATATTGGTCATGCAATATAATCTTGCCAATAGCAATAAAATGAAAATAATCAGAAAACATCCTGCCTCAACATATACCCCACACATTCCAAAGTTCAACGTCATCTTCGAATAAGTGATGCATTTTTAAACAAAAATTTGAGAATTCAAAAAACAATTTTCATAATTTATGCAACATGGATATATCAATGTATCCAAGTTGTCACTAGATAAAATTTTACTCTTTTGTATTTAAATCTTCTGAAGTGCATAAAGTTAAAACATTGGTGTTATTCAAGCTGTGGATGATAATATCACGGTAGTGGCTTTCAAGGAGCATTTAAAAAAAGAATAATACAGAAATTATCATAATGCATCTCCGTAGAGTAAAAGAATTATTTCCTCCTGAAACTTTCCAGTTTTGTTTGTGTCTTTGTGTGACAAATTCAGGTGGCAGGCAAGGGGTGGGGGGAGGGGGCAGGGGCAGGGCGGCAATGTATAGAGAACTGGGCTTTATACAGGGTCAAAATCTAAAATACATTTGTCTGTGATGTCACTGTCGAAAAACCTGCAAAGAAAAGAAACATCTGACACCCACTGCCTCTTGCAGAAGGAATATAGTCTCTAGTCCATGAACCTAGTCTTGCCTGGGGCTTTGGTAGGTTACTTGGCAACTTGAAGAAATCGTGACTAGTGCTGCGTCTAGAGAATAATTTCTCCCCAGAGTTACTGTGGTTATCCTATTTATAGCCAAGTCTCTATTGAGTGAAGGATAAAAACAACTAAAGGACTGTTATTATAAAATGTTAATTAGTACTTCAGACATGGCTGATGACAGTGGCAGTTTATTCTAAAGCCCACAGCCTAAATGAACAGCAGGTAGAGAAGTAGCAGCAATGAGCGGCTGGATGGCTGGCCACTTTGTCAACATTTGCTGTGTTGTTCTTTTCACCCTTTGTGTGTTGCTGGTGTCTTGCTCTCTTGTTTTCCACATTGTATAAGTTTAATGTGTACAGTGTGATGATTAAAAACCCACACACATTTTAAAATTTTTTATTGGAGAAGAGTTGATTTAGGATGTGTGAGTTTCAAGTGTACAGTAAAGGAAATCAGGCATGCATACATCCACTCTCTTATTCTTTTCACATATAGGCTAGTACAGAGTACTGAGTGGAGTTCCTGGTACTGTACAGTAGGTCCTTATTAGTTATCTATTTTATATATATAGTGGGGTATATATGGAGAAGGAAATGGCAGCCCACTCCAGTGTTCTTGCCTGGAGAATCCCAGGGACGGGGGAGCCTGGTGGGCTGCCGCCTATGGGGTTGCACAGAGTCGGACACAACTGAAGTGATTTAGCAGCAGCAGCAGGGTATATATGTCAATCCAATCTCCCAGTTTATCCTCCCCCTCCCCTCAGTCCCTGGTAACCATGTTTGTCTTCTACCGCTGTAACTCTATTTCCATTTTGTAGGTAAATTCATTTGTATCCTTTTTTTAGATTCCACCTTTGTTGAGTCACCCAGTCGTGTCCAACACTTGGCGACCCCATGGGCTGCAGCACACCCGGCTTCCCTGTCTCTCACCAGTTCCTGAAGATTGCCCAAGTTCACGTCCATCAGTGATGCCATCCAGCCATCTCATCCTCTGACATCCTGATATCCTTCTGCCCTCAATCTTCCCAGCATCCGGGGACTTTTCCAATGAGTCAGCTGTTTGCATCAGACGACCAAAATACTGGAGTTTCAGCTTCAGCATCAGTCCTTCCAATGAGTATTCAGGGTTGATCCCTTAAGATTGACTGGTTTGATCCCCTTGCTGTCCAAGGGACTCTCAGGAGTCTTCCCCAGCACCACAGTTCGAAGGCATCAACTCTTTGACGCTCTGCCTTCTTTACGGTCCAACTCTCGCAAGCATACATGACCACTGGGAAGACCACAGCCTTGACTAGATGCACGTTTGTTGACAGAGTGCTTTTCAACACGCTGTCTAGGTTTGCCGTGGCTTTCCCGTCAAGAAGATGCCAAATGTAAGAATATCGTACGTTTGTCTCTCTGTATCTGACTTACTTCATTCCGTACAACAGTCTCTTTATCATGTGGTCGCTCCTGTCTCCCTCTGCTTCAGTCTGTTTCTCTGAACACACCTCATTTTTATTCCATCCTCCTTCCCAAATTCAATATTGATTTTTCATAGTGACTTGTCATACATTCTGATACCTTTTTTCTAGGATTCTCTCAGGGATTTTTTTTTTAACTTTTATATAAATTTTGAGATTTTAAATCTATCTAAAACAGCACTACCAGTATTATATAACATTGAATAATAGTTCAATTTTGAGAGGACTGACATTTTCACAGTGTAATACCTTCCCGTCTGAGGACACGATTATGGTTTCCATTCCTTCAGCCTTATTCTATGGCCTTCAATGAAACTGTAGTTTTCTCATTCAGAGCTTGTATGCCTTTTATTGTTTAATTTACTCCTAAATATTTTATAGCTCTTGGTCATTACTGGAATAATTTTTCCCCACATTTCTTTTCTAGATTCTCATTGTGCATTTATCCAGGCAATGGACCAGTTCTTTTACATAAGTCAAAAAATATTTTTTATACTGAGTTTATACCAGGTATCTCATATTCTTGTCTTTTTACATCTGTTTTGAGTGCAAAAACAATGTTAAAGTTTGAGAGCCATCTAGTTTTCAGTATAAATTTTAGTTTTTTGTGTTTCATCATTGAATATATTATTATTAGGAATTTGTATTTTAACAGATTTCTCAATTCGCATTTAAAGACTGTGTTGTGTTATGAATGACTGAATTTTTACATTCTCATAAATTTCTCCCTTTAAGCTTTGACATAATAATTAAGTTGATATATTTTCTGATATTGAACATCCTTGAACTTGGTCATAGGATATCACTTGTTTGTTATTACTGGATTCTAATGATCAATATTTTATTTAAATTTTGTCAATCTTGAAGCAAATTGCACTTCCTTAGTGTTGCTTTTTAATACAGTCTTCACTGGAACTTTTTAATTAAAGGTATGCTGGCCTCATAAATGAGTTGGAAGTTTATCACCCATTTTTATGGCCTCTATTGTTTAAATAACCTGATTTCACTGTTTAAAAATTCAAATCCAAGAATTGATAAGGCATTTGTGCAATGTAACAGTGGCTCTGTAATACCTTGCCAGCATCTTCTAACTGTACATAATATAATCAAGTTGTCTACTTCCTGAATCCATTCTAGTATACTGTCTCCAAGACTTCTACCTGTTTCCTTTAAGCTTTCCAATTTCTGGTCATAGAATTACACATTAAAGTCCCTTTTTAAAGCCTTTCTGTATCTGTGATCTCTCTCCTTTTCCTTTTTTCCTTTTTTTTCATTTTACCTTGATCAGGCTGGGAGTTTGAGATAAGAAAAGATAAATTATCTTTTCCAAAAATCCAGATTTGGGTAGGTTTTGTGTTTAGAACAACAGACTGGTTCCAATTCGAAAAAGGAGTTATGTCAAGACTGTATATTGTCACCCTGCTTATTTAACTTATATGCAGAGTACATCATGAGAAACGCTGGGCTGGAGGAAGCATAAGCTGGAGTCAAGATTGCCGGGAGAAATATCAATAACCTCAGATATGCAGATGACACCACCCTTATGGCAGAAAGTGAAGAGAAACTAAGCCTCTTGATGAAAGTGAAAGAGGAGAGTGAAAAAGTTGACTTAAAGTTCAACATTCAGAAAAAGAAGATCATGGCATCCAGTCCCATCACTTCATGGAAAATAGATGGGGAAACAATGGAAACAGTGTCAGATTTTGGGGGGCTCCAAAAATCACTGCAGATGGTGACTTCACCCATGAAATTAAAAGATGCTTACTCCTTGGAAGAAAAGTTATGACCAGCCTAGACAGCATATTAAAAAGCAGAGACATTACTTTGCCAACAAAGGTCCATCTAGTCAAGGCTATGGTTTTTCCAGTAGTCATGTATGGATGTGAGAGTTGGACTATAAAGAAAGCTGAGCACTGAAGAATTGATGCTTTTGCATTGTGGTATTGGAGAAGACTCTTGAGAGTCCCTTGGACTGCAAGGAGATCCAACCAGTCCATCCTAAAGGAAATCAGTCCTGAATATGCATTGGAAGGACTGATGCTGAAGCTGAAATTCCAATACTTTGGCCACCTGCTGTGAAGAACTGACTCATTGGAAAAGACCCTCTTGCTGGGAAAGATTGAAGGCAGGAGGAGAAGGGGATGACAGAGGATGAGATGGTTGGATGGCATCACCGACTCAATGGACATGAATTTGAGTAAGATCCGGGAGTTGGTGATGGATACGGAGGCCTGGCGTGCTGCAGTCCAAGGGATCACGAAGAGTTGGGCAAGACTGAGCGACTGAACTGAACTAAACTGTGCCAAGGAATGGTAGTGCAATATAGTTCTAGCTCATTAATTTTCATTTTCCTTAATTTCCTCTTCCATAGTTTGAGAAAATGTTATTGTTCTGATCTTCTAACATGTTTTAAATACCCTTATTTTTCATTTTCCTGTGTAATAATGGAAGGGATTAAGTCTGTAAACTTCCTTTGGGTACAGCTGTCACTGTGCTTTATAGCTGTGTGTGTGTGTGTGTGTGTGTGTGCTTAGTCATGTTCGATTTTTGGCAACCCTATGGACTGCAGCCCACCAGGTTCCTTTGTCCATGGGATTTTCCAGGGACCAAACCCGAGTCTCTCACATCTCCTTCATTGGCAGGCAGCCTTTACCACTAGCACCACTTGGGAAGCCCCAGATAGTTACTAGAGTTACTAAATATATTAGGTCTTATAGTTATTAGGTATAAATGAATTGTGTGTGTGTGTGTGCGCACATGCACATGTGCACACATGGGCTCAATTTCATCCAGCTCTTTGCAACTCCATGGACTACAGCCCACCAAGCTCCTCTGTCCATGAGATTATCCAGGCAAGAATACTGGAGTGGGTTGCCATTTCCTCCCCCAGGGGATCTTCCCAGCCCAGGGATTGAACCCACATCTCCTGCACTGACAGGTGAATTCTTCACCACTGAGCCACCTGGAAAGCCCCATAAATAGCATAATGAGACCACTTAAGGAAAAAAATTGAAATTTCAGAAATATCGTTATAGTAATTATATGACAAAGATGGAAATTCATCTTAATGCTAAAAAGTTTTTATAAATAATGCTGGCACAAATGGCTATTTGAAGAATATAAATTTAATAATATAACATCCATATCTTTTTGCCATACACAGAAATGAGTTCCAGTTTTATTACTTAAATTTTCAAAAAATCTTGAAAGATATATGTGACTGTGTGTACTATCAGGATTCAAGAAGGAGCTTCTTAACTAAGATTTTAAACTCAGAAAATACATCAAAATGTTGGTATGAAGTACCTCCCTGGCAGTCCAGTGGTTGAGACTCCACGCTTCCAATGCAGGGGGTGCACGTTCGATCCCCATTTGGGGAACTAAGATACCACATGCCACAGGGCTCAGCCAACAAAAAAACTGGTATGAAAAATATGTAAACAAAGCTTACAAATAGTAATTATGAAAGACACACTTCTAAAACAGATGACAATGTAATATACAGAAAGCTTAAATGTTAATAGAAAAAACCTACTAATACAATGGAAAAGTGAACAAATGAAAAGCACAGCGGTCATGGAAAAAATGCTCAAATTTAAACTGGAGCTCAGGGAAATACAAATCAAAATAATAGTGAAAACAGCTTCATGTTCACAAGACTTGCAAAATAAAACAGCTAGAATACTTACTGCTGCTAGGGAAGCAGAAAAAAATGTATTTTAATAAATTTTACATTCTTTTAGGAAATAAGTAGAAAATATTTATAAAACTATCCGGGGTCTCTGATCCTACAATCCCTAGGAATCTACTCCAAAGAGCAAAAACTATCAGTGTATTAACAAACAGGGAAATATATTACATGCTCATGGAAATAAAGGGAAAGCCCATCAGTAGTGTGGTGGTCACGGAAGCGGCTAAAAATATTCCATTTTGGAATTATGGTAAGAGTGAACTTCTTTGTTCATGTTGAAATTAGGAGTGTCACCTAGCACGTTCGGGCCAGGGCAGTGAGAGTGGAGGTGACGCACCCCTCTGGGTAGAAGCTTTGGGTTCATGTGCTGCTTGTCATCAGGCTTCCTTCCTACTCTGTTGTGACCGTGAAAGCTTGTATCAGCCTAGAGCTTCCTCAGTCTGGGTAGCCAAGAAACTGGGACAGAACTCCCTTGCCTTCCTCTTTTGGACATGTAGCCTGACCAAAAGGAGAAAGCTTTTGGAAAGAGTAAGCCACTGAGATTTTGGAATTGTTACTACAACATAACCAACCCTATCCAGACTGCTAGAGTTAAGACAATGGCTAAATTATAGTCCATCACTGGTGGGTCAGATGGTAAAGAATCTGCCTTCAATACAGGAGACCCAGGTTTGATCCCTGGGTTTGGCAGACCCTCTGGAGAAGGAAATAGCAACCCACTCCAGTATTTTTCCCTGGAGAACTCCATGACAGAAGAGCCTGGCGGGCTACAGTTCACAGGGTTGCAAAGAGTTGGACAGGACTGAGTGACCAGCACTTTCACTTTCTTTCTATAATTCACTTTGACCTTGATTATACTAGGTGGCTTGATTTTCACAAGTTATTGCTGAAAGACAGAAGAAAGATGCTTTAAAAGTTTATATTGTTATCCCAGTTTTTATAAAAAACACATTTAATACATCTTTATACATATTCTATAGAGATTATATGAGTATGGAGAATATATGAAAAATACAAAGTTGTTAAATGAGGCTAAAGAAAAATCTAGATTTAACCATTTTTTAAAAAAGCTAAGCTATGTGGTATGATCACATGCCTCAGAGGTAGTCACATTTAACTGTAATTACACATAAAGTATTATTGAGTAGATATTATCAAATAATTTCATATAGTATTTTGCTGAATCTAGGATACTTCGATGCTTGGTGCTCTCTTGGTCTTACCTGCTTCAAGAGGTTTTCACATATATGGCTGCAAATGTTAAATAAGAAACACCTCAGTGGTTCTTGAAGTGTGGTCTTCCATGGCTTGTTAGAAATGAGAATGTGCAGGCTCAACTGAAGACAATCCTGAATCAGAAATTGAGGATGAGGCCCAGTAATATGTGTTTTATCGAGCTTTGCAGGTGATTCCAATGCAATGCAAACTCATTCCTTGTTCAGTAAGATGTAGCCTTAATTCAGAGGTTAAAATGTGGAAAAAAAAAGTCCATCTTAGAAATAAGGTATCTTTTAAAAATAAGGACATTGCATTAATTTTCCTCTTCTTTTATCTAGCCAGGCTGACCTAGCTTCTAGGGTAAGATGGTGCCTAGCTTTGCTGGAGAAACTATGTCTTTGGACCTGTTGGTTCTTCTGTAAAGTGGGAGTAATAATAGTACATAGCTCATAGTCATTGTAAATAAATGAATTCATACATTTAAAGTTTGGAACAATGTTTGCATACAGTGCACACTTGAACAAGGCCGCCATCATTTAGCACAGGTTACACATCTCCCTGCCTCATGGACTTTGCAGTCTGAAAGCACGATTCTTCTGCCCTCCCATACTTCATGTCCACCAGTAGTTCAAATGTCACAACTTCAGGGAAGATGTCCCCAACCTCCCCAGATTAGCCTTCATACAATTCATGCTTTTCCTGCATCGCACTTATTTATTCATGAGGCTGATTAACAGATGTCTTTCCATTATACTATAAGGGGTGGGGAGATGGTATCTGTTTGGCTCCCTGTTTTAAACCCTGAATACCTAGTACAAAAGTAGGTACTCAAGAGCATTTCTTCTGTATTTAAGGATCAATTTCTTTTCATCTCTGGGTTTCCCTGATGGCTCAGACAGTAAAAAATCTGCCTGCAAAGCAGGAAACCCAGGTTTGATACCTGGTTGGGAAGACCACCTGGAGAAAGAAATGGCAACCCACTCCAGTATTCTTGCTTGGAGAACTCCATGGACAGAGGAGCCTGGCAGGCTACAGTCCATGGGGTGGCGAAGACTCAGACACTACTGAGTGACTAACACTTTCTTTTCATCTAATTTGTTTTGGATCAAATCCTCTGCTATCAACATGTATAAAGCTAATTATGATAAATGTAGTAAGTTTTATAACAAGCTTTAAACAACTAATTTTCAGTTATTTCAGGGATTAAACATATGCAAAGTATATTAAATCAATAAAGAGTACTTCTTTGCAGATTTCTTCAGAAGGGAAAAAAAAATGTTCCTCGCTATAAAGTTTGTGGGTTTCAATTTAATTCTAAATTAGAGGCTGATGGAATGGAAATTAGGGGAGGCATAAGCTTGCAGTGTAACAAGGAAGAGTCTCCAGATAACCTTTCAGCTCACTTTCATCTTTTTACACAATCTCTACTTGTGTATGAATGAGTTTAGGAAGTTTGATGACTTATAAAAATTAGTATCATCAAATCTGTTTTCTCTAGAAGAATCCACTTTATATATATAAAGAGTTAAGTCTGTAATTTTTAAATTAACTATAAAAGAATGATTCACATGAAACTTCATTTCCCCAAGACACTAGTCATTTATTTTCAAGTTTCCAAATCGTATACCCAAGTATTAATAAAATAAAATATAAAAAAATAACCAGCCTCAGATAAGTCTCAAAAACATCTCCTCATAAAGTTCAGTTCACAAACACCCCAAAGAGTTAATTCTGTCTTCTGATGGCTAGTATTTATAAGGAAGTTTAGAGAACCAGTGCGGGAAAAGAGAAAGAGGATATGGTCAAATTCTGAATTTAGTATACTGTGTTCTGTATTTCCCTTGTTTAATCATTCTGCATATTGGCTCCAAGAAGCCTGCCTAATTTGTTTTAAAATTTTTCTAAACTTATTCAACCAGAGAACTTATCTCTCTCAAAACTAGAGTCAGCAAAAACACTTTTGAGAATTGTTAGTCTCGCTGCATTCTACAGATTGACAAGTTCAGAATCCTAGTTAAAATACTAAACAACCCTGGTTATAGTGACCTGTAACTCCTGGTGGACCATTAAGAGTTCACAAATCATCCATTTAATAAATCCAGTTTAGAATCTTATCAAGAGTTGACATTCTTGTAATTTGCAGAGTTTACTTTGTGCCTTTTGAAAAACAAGGTATCAGCGGGGCTCTAACCTTTGAGTACCTTAATTTCTTTATAATTCTGCAAAGTTTAGTAACAGGACTTTATTAACTTTACCTGTCAAGTTCTTAATGAGAACTTGGGAGGTGGGTGTAAAGTGGTGTCTTAAAGCAGCTGAGAGAAGAAAATGCAGACAAGCCTTTGCCTTAGGGACCAGCAACTTGAAAGATGTCAGGGACTTATGTCTATCCCTTTTACATCACTGGAGGTGCCTACTAGAATTACTTGAGGAACTGTCTGAAAGTACATGGCACCACTGGGGTAAAGAGCCTAGATATGAGTATTCAGAAAAGGTCCCAGATGATTCTGATGCACGTTCCTAGAAAACCCTTGTTTTGGATAATATGTTCCTTGCTATAATCTACAGTAAGTATGGCATGACTTGTGATAAAGACAGCGAAGGCCTTGAAGCTTTTAACTTTTTTCTGTTTCAGACTATGGGGTCTGTGGTACTTTCCTCTAAGTACACTGCAGTCTGATTTCCTTAATAGTTCAGGGCATTCTACCATTATTTCTTCATCTGGCTTTTCAGAATCAAGATGGGAGGCCTATTTCCCCCAAGGTACACATTTCTTCCACTTGATCAACCAATACTTCCTCTGTGGTTAAATTTAAGTTTTGAAGAACAGTTTTCGTAACTGTTCTACTTCTTCTTGGGAGTAGTGAAATGACAAATGTACCAGAAAGTCTTACTGGAGTATTTTAGAACATTGCTTAGTAGGCTACGTTTTCCTACTCTGGTCTGCCCCCGTGCATTCGGCGGTCAGCTCTCCATTGATGGTCCCCTGGCTAGACAGTCTGTGGTCTCCTTCCCCAGTAATCTCCTCCTTCTGCTTTGTCCTCAGAGCCACTCTGCTACCTGCACCTCTTCTAGACATACAGTGCCACACAGCCTCATCTCTGATGGGTTCTGTCTAACTACATTATCCTTTCTATTACTACATCCCAGTAAGCTTTACGCCCCCAACTCTTGATCATATATATTAAAATATATTCTTTATTGTTCCTCTTCAGTGGATTTTCTGAGACTTTAATTATAATTTTTAACTTCTGGGAAATTAAAGCATTCGTTTTTGTATCTTACAGTTCTCAGAGATCATAGCTTTTTAAAGAGAAAAAATAGCAAATTCATTTTGGTGACTTAAACAAGATATAATTTAGATAATTATTTCATCCTCTCAAATAAAGCCTCCTACATTTAATTAACTAATAATTTAAGCACAGGTTACTATGCTTAACTGATTTAGGTTTATGTGAACCTGAAGTAATACTATTAAGTTTTCAGCTGTCTTAGCGACATCAAAGGAAAAGGACTAATTGAATGCCAACTTTGCTCGTAAACTACCAAGAGCTAAGACACATACAAATTTTATGGCAAGTAATCTAAAACCCTTCTAAAAATGATTAAGTGTTATTCTATCCAACAAGAAAACAAATACAACAAATCTATCTAATTAGTTAAGACACCAGATACTGTCATGCAGTTTCAGCATCTAGTAACAAACCTCTAAGCTTTAAAATTCTGTTTCACGACTTCTGAGTACTAATAATACATTTTAAAAGGTTGATATCCACTATAAACTACATGTAGAAGTACCAGAGTACACAATTAGCAAGTAAAGTGCATACACACCAAAGATTCTCAACTCTAATTTTGGAGCTCAACCTGGCAGTCTCCAAAGATTTATCTCCAAAGCAAAGTCATTAGCATAACTTTTAAATATAGAATTTTATACAAGGTGGTAGAAATATGATCAAACAGCTGGATACTCTGCCTCTAGAAAGTTGACAGACATATCTGTATTTCTCATGTCAAAACATGATGGACTGAACTGGCCCAAAGGACAGGTTGTTTTTTTATCTTTTTAAAAATTAAGAGTGTAAAATGTAACCATTAGAAACTGAAACAAAACCAAGCATTTTAGAATAGTTCTTTCGTTACCTTAAATTCTAACACAGTACAGTGAAAAAAATATGCCAGTTTTGCGTACTGCCATCAGGTTTTTAAAATTTCTTTCTTGGTCCATATTTAGTAAATAATAAACTTGTCTTTTCATATCTGAGCTGAAAGAGTTCTAGGGTATTCCTTAAAAAGTAATAATATAATCACAAATAAAAATGTTAAGATAGTTCAAAGCTAACAAGTTCATAATCAATACCACTAATGGTGATGTTCCTGAAACGTAACATTTTAATTTTTCCTTTAATGAGTGTGTATAAAGCAGATTTTTTCTTTTTTTTTAGGTTGTTGTTAACAACACCCGAAATCCACCCCAAACACACCCAAGGACTTTGTTAAATTCAATAAAGTAGCCTAAAATGTGGGTTGCAATGCCAGAAATGGCCAGATTAAAAATAAAGTAACTGCTGATTAAAATTGGTGTTTCTTTTATTCTCAACTATGTTAGTTATATGTGCTTTTTAAATTATTTAACAAAAAGAACGACTTTTCAAATATATAATTTCAAGTCTCAATTTGAAAGAATGTGTAACATTTCATTTGAAAATAATAGTTTCAGCAGATATATGCAAGATTCCTATATGAACTGTAAACGTGTCAACACCACCACTTTTTAGTGTTTTCAAAGGGGAATTCAAGATAGACTATTATTTTCTGCAGTATGCAACTGATTAAAGATAGTACTTTTGCGTGTAAAAATAATTTTCACTAAAAAACTCAGGTGCAAAAAGTCTGGTACTTTGTATATCAAAATAACAAGAACAAAATGAGCAATGAAAAAATAGCAAAAGTCATTACAAAAAATAGTAAATTCCTATTTAAATTTCTGTGTTCACAGGTTAAAAATGTTTATTAATTAAC
Source organism: Oryx dammah (assembly GCF_014754425.2). NCBI lineage: Eukaryota > Metazoa > Chordata > Mammalia > Artiodactyla > Bovidae > Oryx > Oryx dammah. Next base: position 2,817,318 of record NW_024070188.1, on the reverse strand, counting down.
TATATCACACAGATTGTAGATACTTTAATATAGGAAGGTAACATGGGATATTTGAAATTCAAGCTGTACTTACCAAAATAGTTTTAACCTGAGTTTTTGATATCTTCAGAAAGGTACTTCACAATTACATATGATATAGTTATTATGTAGTAGTATAATTCAAAGTTATTTTTCTTTGACTTGCTTCTCCTTAAATAATTGAGTAATATTATAAATATTTATTATACCTTTGGGGCCAAGTTCTCCAAACACAAGGAAGTATCTGGGTTAAAAAAACCTGTTATTTTTTTCCTGCTATACAAGCATATGAAGATGTCTTTCTTGTTCAAAATGCCTTCAATTTAATCTTATTTTTACATTTTATTTTAAATGCAAAAGTGAAAAGATCATCATAGATCCTTGAATATTCCCATGAAAAATATCACACTCACTGAAGAATTTAATTTCACTAAAGAATATCAAATTAATCATTTCCTCCTATAAATATTTTCTTTTTATTTATTTATTTGTATTTAGAAGTTGCAGTTTTAAGTACTATTAACAGAAAATACATAACAAAAGCTTCCTAACAAGTGAAAAAAATAATTATAAATGCTGGAAAAATTGGCCTCATTAACATATTTACAGACTTTTACTTAATACATACTCCATTGGAAATTAATTATATGACATTTATACAATCATTAACATTTCCAAATCACTCTGAGTAGTGAGCATTTCAGTTCTTTACTGTCTATACCCAAAGTTGAAAGTCACTCAGTTTCTGAAGGCAATACCCACAAGCATCAGAAATGGTCAATCTGAGATGCTATTGATATATTGTTCTGCTCCTTCACCTAAAGACGTTTCTGTTGAGTAAGTGTCTTTATGCTTCTTTTTCTCTTTGCTCTGATCTTCCTGTAGCTTGAGAATTATGTTTCGGATTTCTTCTCTTTTTGTTCTCATTCTTGGGGGAGGAAACCAGTTTGCCAGATTCATAGGTAATTCAAAATTGAGAATTGGATTCTGAGAATAAAAATATTAAATGCACATCAGAAAATTATAATAAGTAATATTTTAGTTTCAATGACAAAAGCATCCCAGAGTAGAAATGAAAAAAAATCAGTAACATGCCAGGCATTTTGCTAGGCACTGGAGATGTAAGACAATTTCTACTTACAGATCAAGGGTGAGCAAACTACAGCCAGTGGGTCAAATTCTGCCTATTGCCTGTTTTTGTAAATGAAGCCTTATTGGAACATCACCACAGTAACTCATCTACATGCTGTCTACGGATGCTTTTTCTTTCATACACAACAGCAAAATGGAGAGCAGAGACTGTATGGCCACAGAACCTAAAATATTTATGACCTGGCCCCTTATGAAAAGGACTGCTGGCCCCAGTCTAGACAGATAACTCAACAATTAAAACAATGGATGTGACAGGTACTAAAACAGGAGAAGCAGAGAGTCCTATGAGAATACATACCTAAGGGCGTAGCACAGTATCAAAAAGTGATGTTTATGCTGAGATCTAAAGAATGAGTAGGAATTAGTCAAATAAGGAATGATGGAAGCAACAGGGAAGAATACTCCAGGAAGGGAAATGGAGGCAAGAAGGAATATGAGAGCCTGAAATGACATTCAGGTAGATGGTACACAGAATGCTGGAGTGAGAAGGGTAGAAAGAAGGCTAGAAGCTAGGACAGGAGTTAGAGCATGCAGGTCATGTGAAGGATTCCAGTCTTTTAACTCAAGAGCAACAGGAAGCCATTATAAGATATAAAGCAGAAAAGAAACATGATTAAGTTTGAGTTTTGAGAAAACAACTGTGAAAAAAACACAGCAAGAGGCCCAGCAAGCTACATGTAAAAGAATGAAATGAGAACACTTTCTAACATCATACCCAAAAATAAACTCAAAATGGTTTAAAGAACAAAATGTAAAAAAAAAAAAAAAAGAGAACAAAATATAAGGGCAAAAACTATAAAACTCCTAAGAGGAAAACATAGGCACCGTGCTCTTTGACATAAATCAAAGCAAGATCCCCTTTGACCCACCTCCCAGAGTAATGGAAATAAAAACAAACAAATGGGACTTAATTAAACTTAAAAGCATTTGCGAAGCAAAGGAAATTATAAACAAAATGAAAAGACAGCCCTCAGAATGAGAGAAAACTGCAAACTGACAAAAGATTAACCTCCAAAATATACAAGCAACTCATGCATTTCAGTATCAGAAAAACAAACAACCTAATCAAAAACTGGGCAGAAGACCTACACAGACATTTCTCCAAAGAAGACAGATAGATGGCCAACACACACAGGAAAAGATGCCCAACGTCACTCATTATTTGGGAAATGCAAATTAAAACTACAATGAGATATCACCTCACCCCAGTCAGAATGGCCATCATCAAAACATCTACAAACAATAAATGCTGGAGAGGATGTAGAGAAAAGGGAGCCTTGTGCACTGCTGGTGGGAATGTAAACTGATACAACCACTATGGAGAACAGTATGGAGATTTCTTAAAAAAACGAGGAGTAAAACGACCACATGACCCAGCAATCCCACTACTTACTGGGCATATACCCTGAGAAAACCATAGTTCAAAAGGACACATGTACCCCAGTGTTCACTGGAGCACTATTTGCAACAGCCAGGACATGGAAGCAGCCTAGATGTCCATCTAGAGATGAATGGATAAACAAGTTGTGGAACATATACACAATGGAATATTAGCCATAAAAAGGAGTAAATTTTAGTCAGTTGAACTGAGGCGGAGGAACCTAGAGCTTATACAGAGTGAAGGAAGGAAGAAGAAGAAAAACAAATACCGTGTATCTAACACATATATATGGAATCTGATGAATTTGTCTGCAGGGAAGACTAGAAACACAGATGTAGAGAATGGACTTGTGGACACAGCAGGGGAAGGACAGGGTGAGACGAGCGGAGCAAGTGGCACTGATGTATACACTACCGTGTACGGAACAGATAGCTAGTGGGAGGCTGCTGCACAGCACAGGGAGCTTGACTGTGTAAAGCAATTATCCTCCAATCAAATACATTAAAAAAAATTTAAGACAGTATACTAAACGCATATATATGGAATTTAGAAAAATGGTAACAATGACCCCATATGCGAGACAGCAAAAGAGACACAGATGTATAGAACAGTCTTTTGGACTCTGTGGGAAAAGGTGAGAGTGGGATGATTTGGGAGAATGGCATTGAAACATGTAAATTATCATATGTGACACGAATCACCAGTCCAGGTTCGATGCATGAGGCAGGGTGCTTGGGGCTGGTGCACTGGGTTGACCCAGAGGGATGGGATGGGGAGGAAAGTGGGAGGGAGGTTCAGGATGGGGGACACATGTACACCCATGGCAGATTCACGTCAATGTATGGCAAAACCACTACCATACTGTAATTAGCCTCCAATTAAAAGAAATAAATTTAAAAAAAAAAAAAAAAGGAGGCCTAGTCAGAGGTTGGTACAGCACTGTGGAATAGTGATGCTAGTGACCTGAACTGAGAAAGTGGTCACGGGTTAAACAACTCAGCATGTGTGACACTGAGTGATAGAAGTCACAGAACTTATGGCACAATGGCTGGTGGGTGAAGAAGAAGAAGTCAAGATAAACTGTAAGGAATATCCAAGACAGGTATGCACGGTAAAGTCAAACGAACAGTGTTACGAGGAAGGAACGCTCGGCAGTGCCAACGGTGCCGGGAGGTCAGGAACAATTCCTGTGTAAGGGGGAGGGTCAAGCCAGATTACACAGATTTGAGAAGCAAGTAGGATTTGTGGAAATGAAGACAATGAATATAAATATGTGTCCAGAAATACATTTGTGAAGGGGAGAAAAGAAGGTAAAAAGATAGAGCCTGAATCATGGCAGAGATTTCTTTAAGGCCAAAAGAGCCAGTGGAGAAGAAGAGTTGATCAGTGATAGAAGTGACTGGATTCGGATTACATGGAGTTCAGTCTTGTTTAAATCTTAAATATTCTCCAATTTATGAGTTTTTGCTCCCTGGAATAATTTTTGAAACAGCAGTTTTCAGTCTCTCCAAAATATTTGATTATTGTGTCTTTTACACTAACGTAAGATAAAAAAATACCATTTCAGTATTTATTAAGTCAGATCCAACCAACTGAAACCCACCTCAAAAAAGCTCTCTACATACTGCAATACATATACGCCACAGTCACTGAAGTTGTTTTGCTGTGGTACTTTTGGATTAGAGCCTTTCATAACATCTTTGGAAAAACTTCTTTTGCTTCCTTTTTTAACTTCCCATTCCACCTCTAAATACCTGCAATGATATGTATATATTAAGAACACATACATACATATAAATATACATACTTCCTCATCCTCACCAGAATACAAAATACAGGTAGAGTTTTAAACTTACTCTCTTAGAATTTTGACAACATTTGACCGAGAAGGGCCTCTGAGTGAGTCCATCAGTAAGATACAAGGTCTGAAATAAAATGACCAAATATTAATATTTTATTAATATTTAAAAGGCAGAGAAAGATGTACATTAACAATAAAATGGAGGGGGAGATAAACCTTTTAGGCAAAAACACCCTAATAATACTTAACTACCCATGATTATATTAAATACTGAATTATAGAGTAATAATTTGGCCATACCTAAGCTATGAATATATTTCACCAAAGTTCCATAGCTAGTTCCTAAAAATACTTCAAAATTTAGTACAAAATCAAAACAATTCTGAAAACTTGAACATTCCTTGTTCAGAAGAAAGATAATCCCATTTTAAAAATCGACTGATATTTTAAATAACTAAACAGGTAATCTTCACATAAAAGAATTAGCTTAGAATCCACTGTTTTGGGCAAGATTCCACTTTGGAACACTTACTATAAAAAAACACTTAACTTTCAAAATTTTGTTCTTAAACCTAAGTATGTGAGCAAGTTTAATGTAGTACACAAAGTCCTGAAATGATTAAAGACCTAGGTTCTTCCTGGCTAACATTTTATGGGATTTGGAGAAAATCTTTTAACTGCTCTAGGTTTCTATGTTTTCCTTTATATTGACATTTGCTTTTCAAATGCTGTTACTAGAATTTCAGACAAGATTTCCTACAAAAAGTCAACAAGAGATTAAGTCTAGAAATAGGTACTTCATCCCTGAAGTCAGGAGACCCTGGAGAGATCTCAGAACATGTACTTCTGAGAACCAAAACAGACTCGCTCTCAATGTGAGGTTCCCTGGAACACGCCTCTTAGGACTGTCCTGAGTCACTCTACAGCCTTCACACAGTGGCTATGGAACTAGTGTAAACTCCAATCCCCATGTTACTGACCTGAATCTGAATGAAAATTCTTTGTCCTTTCCTGCTTTAAATCACTACATATCCAAAAGGAATAGTGGCTTTCTATGTATGCACTTGCACAGAGATGGAAAGTGGGCAACTGGAGAACTGAAATGATTTCCATTCTCCCCAGCTCAATCTTGACATTAGTAGGCATGACCCAGGTTTTCCTCACCGAGTCTGAAAACCTTTGTGATTTTTGCTTAAGTACTTGTTTCAATTAAAACAGTATGGTTAATATTTTATTCTGAGAGAGTATGTGAATAAAAGTCACCAGGTGGTCTACAAGATGTATAGTCAACGCTTACTGTTTACAGAGAGTAGGCTTTAAATGCCACTGTCCTATTTCTGAACTGCAGTTGTCGTCAGCAAGGAGTCCATCATCACTGCTATCATCCTATAAAAGACAGTCTACTGTTAGTACTGAAACTATAAAATCTAAGTAACTAATAACAAAATAGCACTACTGAGGATAAAAACCCTTGTGGCAAATATGTAAAAAATATATCTCTAATTAGGTGATCAGACTTTAGAAAATGTTCTATGTTACTCAATCCCGAGGGAACTGCAAAGGAATCCAAAGAAAAACTTTTAATGCTATAAAATATTGGAACTCCTTGCTAAGCATTAAGTTTCACCTGGTTATCCTGATCTTCTGAGAAGTCAATGAGTTCATCTTCAAGCATTTTACTACCTTCAGCTGATTCATCACTGTAGTTTAGTCTTATTTTGCTTAAACCATCTGTATCAATAGGAAATATCACACAATTCTTAAAAAGAGTATATGATCTTAAAATTAATGCTAGCAATTATATAGTAATTACAAATAGAAAATGTCTTAGCATGTAATATCACAAATACAAAACAAGTTACTTTTTAAAAAACCTGGATTTTCATACTATTTACAGAGCTGTTTCTACTACTCACTCTAAAATTCATTAAACATTAAAAACTAGGTATCAATTGTATTATTAAAATTTATATATATTTAAGTACATGTCTATAAATAAAGGTTTTGTGCTAGGTATGCTAGATATCTTTAATAACAGAAGCTACAATGGTTTGAAAATAATTGTTCAATAACAGGAATACTCAGCAAATATAGAACCTAAAATGAAATACTGTGTACATGTGAGAAATTAAAATTGTGAAAATATAGAAAATTGTACAGATTAAAAAACATGATTAAAACATAGTAAGATGGGCTTGCTTTTGCACAAATAATTTTTTAAAAATACAAAAATGAAAATAATGATCATATTAGTTATGGGTAAGCTCTTCAACTTGGTGCACTTTTCCTTCTTGTTTGGTTATATTCATAAGATTTTTCAATAAAATAAAACAACACAAGCCAATGTAGATGCTGGTAGTATGAAAATAAATGACTCACAGAAATATCTGAAATGAATTATTTTAAAAGTCTCTTTTAAGAATCCAAATCCTTAAAAATCAATGATTAAGCTTAAAGAAAGAGAAGACTTACAAAAAATAATGAAAACTGAGTCAGGAACTTTGATGCCAAATATACAAATATTGTTTACTATAGAGCATACCATTTCCAAGTTTTTTAAAAGCGTGACTTCAAGGTATTTTAGACAGGATTTAACTTATTTTAGTACAAGTTATTAAAAGGGCATTAAGAATGCTAATATTATTAAGCAAGACAAGATGGGACGATAGCAGGATAAAAGTGCTCCTGAAAAGATATATTTAACATATATTAAGTTTAAATGTTGTGATAAAAAATACTATTTAAAATAATAAAGCCCTATGATTAATCCTTTTATTATGTAAAGAATAACCTTTATAATTTATCTTTTTAAAAATTTGTATTTTAATGTTTTGAAGCTAAAATACCTATATTTAAGTAAAATCTGTCTAAATCCTTAGGTAATTCAGAATTAGTAATTACAATCAAGTTGTTTTAGTATCAAAATATTCCTAACTATACCTTTTACCCATAAATTGTGTTATATAAACATGAATTTATACAAATGAAAACACATGTACATTGTAAAAAAGAGAGAAAAGTAAATAGTATAGTCAATTTCTTCAGTTATTTCGTTCAGCAAACAAATGCTCTAGTATAAATTGAGTGGCAGTAACTCAATCAGCTATTCTCACAACCAGTCCCAGTTCCTGAGGTTCTCACATAGCGAGATCAACTGAAGATGCCGAACCAAGTGTGATTCTAGAATTTAAACATATTTTTCATGTATTGATACCATACATCACAAGACAACTATTTCAAATGGTACCCAACTGAAAAAGCAGCAAATCAAAGTAATAATAACACACATTATTACTTTCCTACAGTTGATCATAAAAACCTAATCCCTGTGTCAAGATACAATTCTATTTATTTGCTGAAGCATGTCAACCTACATCGAAGTCACTTGTGACTATATGTGTTCAGTGGTTAAATTATGTTTAAACTACCTAAAATGCTTCATTTAAATCCTGTCAACTATCAGACCAAACAGAACAGACCAAACAGAAATAGATCAATAAGGTACAAATCATAATCACAAAAAATTTTTACAAGCTCTCCTCTTCTTAAATTTTGATGTCATAGTTTTATATAGCATAGACTGCTTAAACCATCCTCTCTGAGGCTAGTCAATGTTCTTTTGGGTGAGTGAGGCCTTGAAAACATCTGATGAAAAATGAGACTTCATTCCTTAAAAAAAATACAAACCCATTCTAGAGAACTGTGGGACACTATCATCACTGGATTAAGATAAACATTAAACAAGGACAGAAAAACACCGTGTATCACACATAATAATGTTAAATTAATTACCTTTAAGGATAATTGATATAGTTACACACATACCAAAAAAAAAAAAAACAAAGCACAAACTATAATTTTTCAAAGAAGAATAAACAGATACTGAAAGGGCAAACTAAAGGATTCACTGAGACATATACTCAAATTTAACCAGTTACTTCTCAACTAGAACACTAACTTGTAGGAAAGGGCCACTAGGAATTTCTGGGGTTTGTGTATATGAAGGAAGCCCTAAGGCTTTGTCTCATTGCTCTAAGTCATTCATTTCAATTCATTTTTTAACTTGAATTCATATTAAACTATATGAAATTATTGATCAAAAAGGAGCTTAAAAAATGTTCTCTAGAGATATAATTCACATACCATACAATTCACCCCCTTAAAGTGTACAATTAAGTGGGTTTTGGTATATTTACACATACTGTGTGCAACCATCACCAGAGTCAATTTTAAAACATTTTCAAAATGTTTCAAATCTCAAAACAAACAAGCAAAAACAAACCTCTAAACTCTTTAGCTATCACTCCCTTTTCCCCATATTCCTCTCCAATCCCCAAGCACCCTTAAGCAACCATTAGTCTATTCTTACAGGCTTTCTGTTTGGGAGATTTAATACAAATAGAATCACATTAATATGTGGTCTTCTGTGACTACTTCAACTTAACATGTTCTCAGTTTCATCCATGTTGTAACATGCATCACTACTTCATTTCTTTTTATGGCCTAATAATATTCCATTAAATAGATATATCATGTTTTCATTATCCATCTATCAGTTGATGAACATCTGGGCTGTTTCTACCTTTTGGCTGTTGTGAATAATGCTGCTATAATTGTTCATGCCCAGGTTTTTGTGTGGACATATGTTTTTATTTCTCTCGGGTATTTATCTAGGAGTGGAACTGCTGGATCATATTATAACTTCATGTCTAACATCTTAAGAAACTGTCAAACTGTTTTCCAAAGCAAGCTGTAGCATTTTACCTTCCTACATTAATAATATATGAAGTTTTCAGTTTCCCCACATCCTCACCAACACCTGTTGGCATCTGACTTTCTGATTCTAGCCATGCTCTATAAAAAGGCTTGCTGCTGCTGCTGCTAAGTCCCTTCAGTCGTGTCCGACTCTGTGCGACCCCACAGATGGCAGCCCACCAGGCTCTGCTGTCCCTGGGATTCTCCAGGCAGGAACACTGGAGCGGGTTGCCATTTCCTTCTCCAATACATGAAAGTGAAAAGTGAAAGTGAAGTCGCTCAGTAAGTGTCCGACTCTTCGTGACCCCATAGACTACAGCCTACAAGGCTCCTCCGTCCATGGGATTTTCCAGGCAAGAGGACTAGAGTGGGTTGCCATTGCCTTCTCCGATAAAAAGGCTTAAGCAGCCATTAATCCACTCTATAGGCTTGTGGTTTTGATTTATAGTTCCTTCATGACTAATGATATCCAGCATCTTCTCATGTACTAATTGGCAGGACTTTGTTCAAAGGCACACAAACAGTGCACACTGCCTTGAAGGCGTAATCTTCAGAGTGCCCATCTAAGCAATGCTTTCAGTGTAGCAAAATGGTAATTAATGTAGCTATTCAATGCCTTTTATTACTTTTTTCTTCTATTCAAGTATTAAAATACTAAAACTGAAAAAAAAATTACAGTGACTTCGTGACTACCTATTTTGCCTTTCTTCATTCCATTTCCTCCCTGATGAAATATATTAGAAAATGAGCAATAAAAATAAGTACTGTTGACCCTTGAACAGCACAGGTTTGAACTGCACTGGTCCACTTACACAAGGATTTTTTTTCTGCCCAAGAAAGAGGTTAGCACAGTACTGCACAATCCGAGGCTGGCTGAATCCAGGGATGTGAATCTGTGGATGTAGAAGTGTGGTACGACATAAATGGCTGAAGATAAAGTCAGAGGTGGATTTTGACTGTCAGAGGGTCAGCACCCCTAAATCCCATGCTGTTCAAGGGTCAACTGCATTTATCTGCTTGGTTTTGATGCACTTTTTTCCTTATCTGCTAAATTCCCCCCTTTTGCCTCTTAAAGACCAATATCCATAGGCCTAATACCAGCTTTATGCAGCTGAGCATGTCAAACAAAAAATATTTTTGAAAGAATGCAGCAACAGCTTTCTGATTTACTAAAATAACAGGCTGGTAGAAGTACCCGAAGTATGCTCAGCATTCACAACTTTTGATAGGTTCTTTCTGAGGTCACATAATTTCTTCTATGTCTTATACTGAGTTTTTTCCTCCAAAGAGAGTGTATTAAATCTATTCATAGTTTATTAAGTTTGCTATCTTATATATATAGCATACTATAGTTCATGAAGTGGACTATTTTACTTTGAGGTTGAAGTGGAAATTCTGCAGTTGACTTGATAAAAAATTTAAGTATTTGAAGAGAAACCTTAGATTTCTAGAATAAGTGCTAGTAATATGGACCTGATTCAAGGAAAGAAGCAATTTATTAGAACTGAAAGGAAATAAAAAAGCAGAGGTTGGACCAGTGCCCTTCTTTCCACTGAAAACCATGAAAGAGAGTGAGGAACAGGAACTAACCTTTAATTTGAATGTCAACAACTATTTGGAGGAAAAAGCTTTAATTTTTTGCCTCTTGATCTCAATTTGCCCATCTGTAAATTGAGAAGATCAAACTAATTTGCCTTATAGATCTAAGATTGTGCAACTACTGTTTATGCTGAATAAGTAAATTTCCTACAAAATAAAAACAAGTCCAAGTTCCTACAAATGGAAAAAGCAGACCTTGTACTTTAATTTTAAAACTGCACACTTTGTAAGGATGAGGGGAGGAGACTCACTATCAAGGGGGTACAAGAGAATTGTTTTGAGTAATGGCAAGGTTCTAAATCTCTATTGCTGTAATGACTACATGACTATATATATTTATCAAAGCTCACTGAGCTATATTTATGAGTGAATGTTACTGTAAGTAAATTATACAATAAACCTGACTTTAAGAAAAAGTGCACCCTGAAATTTTAATCCTATTTCTAAAAAATCCAACTTATTCTGAATTTTTTTATTTTTTTAAAACATTTAGTAACATACCTGTATGATGCATAGAACTTAAATATTCATTCTGTAGGCCATTCTCACTTTCAGTCCTATCAACAAATTTCTGGCCTGTGGGTTCTCCTTTATTCGGTTCTTCATTTTCACTTGCAGTATGATTTATTTTTTTCAGACTACATTTCACACTGCTTATGTTTCTCCGGTAACGAGGGTCACTTTCTTCCTGTTCATTATTTGAATCAATTACAGCTACGCAATGCTTTCTGTTTAACATCTTCTTAATTACAGGCTTGGCAGCAGAGTTTTGTGAACAACTGTCCATTTCACTGGCTGAAGGAGAAGAAATACAACTGTCCTCTACAGGTGAACTTTTTTGCGTGATTGTATTTTCATGGTAATGAGGATTAGGTTCATACTTTGGTTTTTCCAAACCAGGGAAACAAACAACGGCCAAAAACCAGTGTGCACTGTAAAAAACAAATGAAACTACTGAATATATTACTATAAAAGTTTATTATATTTGGCAATAAATATTAAAATATTTTTTCTAAAGCTTCTATAAACAAATTTATTAAGAATGCCCAATTCTTTCAATCCTTAATCTACTTGTTTGAAGACTCACTGATTCATTAACAGAGTATAATGTCTATTCAAAAATAACATAGTTTTTGTCAGAATTACATAGCCTGCATTCACTTTTGCAAACAATCCTTTGAACATTTTCTTGCTTTTGGAATGAAAAATTCATCGTTTTCCAGGCAATTTAACAAAATGTATATTACATCACTGCAATTCATCATTCCCATTTACCTTTCCTTTGTTTTATTTATGCCAAGGGTAAAAAACCAGCAACATTAAAATATCTTCAGCAGTCTAACTAATTAGACTTTATAAGTTTAACATTTTCTAAATATTGTACATAATAGTTTTTTAACAACTTTTCATCCATGTTTTTCTTATTAATAAGGTGAGTGAGTGAGTGCTCAGTTGTGTCTGACTCTTTGCAACCGCATGAACTATACAGTCCATGGAATTCTCCAGGCCAGAATGCCTGAGTGGGTAGCCTTTCCCTTCTTCAGGGGATCTTTCCAACCCAGGGATCGAATCTAGGTCTCCAGGGAAGCCCAAGAATACTGGAGTGGGGAGCCTATCCCTTCTCCAGTGGATCTTCCAGACCCAGCAATCGAACTGGAGTCTCCTGCACTGCAGGCAGATTCTTTGCCAACCAATCTATCAGGGAAGCTTGGTTAATATTAACTAGGTATTATTAAGTATTAATATTAGGTATTAATAAGTACTAATAACACTTATTAGGCTATATTAATAATGTAAGGATTTCTTAATACTGAAAATATTATTCTTGTCTCATACTCTACTGAAATAAAATACACTAAATTGAAATAATGTATCTAGTCTAATTATCAGTACAGAAGTATCAGCTAGAGCTGAATTCAGGTATCATCACAGTTCATGACAGTAGGATATAAGCTATGAGTAAGAAGCTATACAGCTAAAAGTGGCTAATATTCATTAATCTAATTAATTTTATTCAGGGTTTACTATTTGCTAGGCACAGTGTTATGTGAAAGGGTCTTCCCTGGTGGCTCAGACAGTAAACAATCAGCCTGTAATGCAGGAAACCCAGGTTTGATCCCTGGGTTGGGAAGATTCCCTGGAGAAGGGAATGGCAACCCATTCCAATAAACAGGCTAAAGATGTCAGATAATTTATTAGCTGAGCACAATATCTGTCATAGAGTATGGAGTTCAGTAGATATTTGCTGTATGAAAAATGAATGTTGACCCAGACAAAAGTTATTGCATATTCTATTTATGCAAAATATTAAATTTCCCCAAGGTAATACTAAGAAGCACTGTATGTCTCTTCACTAGACACAGTAAGTAGAAAAGTTCACAGAGGCTGCCTTCATCCTCAGTACTGAAAATCCAGATGGAGAAATGCTTCTCTCCTCTTAATTATTAATCCTCAGGACCCTATGGACTTAGGTCAGGCCAGGCTGGGAGAAGCGTGCACACCATTTTCCTCACTTCATCAACTCAAAGACACAGCTGACACTAAGTCACATCTCAACTTCAGAAAGGTTATAAAGTGAAAAAATGTGCTTTAAAAATTGATTAAACATGGTATAACACAGTGATTCTCAACTTACAGCTGAAACCGAAGTCTGTCACAGTTATAAACATTTTTCAGCTATGACAATATGGATGAGCCATAGTTTTTCTGTTGCCTTATCTAATAACTTGGGGAAAAAAAAATCTTCCTTCACCTAGCTGTAAAGAGAAAGCTGAATCGGATACATTTGACCTCACTTTCAACCTCTAAGAGCCGGAGTTTTGCTTTTATGATCCCTTTTAATGGCAGATATCTTGACCTTAAGCCATTAGTGGGAGACATGGCTAAAACAGGCAATTTCACTTAGTTTAATTTGATGTTTGGATTAGATCCAAACATCAAATTTGTGTTCCTTGTCAATTACTGCAACAATTTTTAACAAATAGCTTATCAACTTTTAGCTTAACCACCACCAGGAAAATTAAAATAGATAACGAATACAGGGCGCCTATCTAATTAGTTTTATCTCTTTATAAAAAGTCCTCATGATCTGGAAGTTATTCTTCCATGTACAAACAGCACAGTTCTCCTGCAGAACACAACTAATTCACTCTCTTTCAACAAGACCACCAAGATGACACAAAGCACTAAACACAGCGTCCATCCACATCAGATACCATGACTAAGGATGTGCCTCTATTACTAAATTACATATGCCTCAAATTATATTTTTATTTTAAACTTTTATAATTAATTTCTGACAAATGGCTTCCCATGTATATCCCTCCCTTTTACCAAGTGGGCAGCTCATGTGCTACTTGATATGACAAATTAATGTCAAGAAATCTAATTTTGAGGAGAATAAAGACATTATAAAGATTAGTTTTAAACTTAGTTTTAAATTTTATTGATACTATGATACTATGTTTGACTCAAATCATTTTGAAGAGGTTGGGCTTTACAGTCATAACCAATGTTTTAACCTAGTCTACCTATCTTTGGCTGGGCTAATTAGAGATCATAATAGCTGTTATAATTAAAGCATGATTTTAAATAAAAAGAATCTGACTATACTACAGAGTAAATGTTTTTTATACTGAGAAAAAGAGCACGTTCAGAAGCTAGCTTGGCACAGACAGGCTTATTAGACATTAAAAATCTTACAGAACACCAACCTCAGACAAAGTTACTCTGCAACCATGATAAAAATGAGACAAAGCAAGGTCATTTCATAATTTGTCTTAGCAGAGACAAATATAAGGTCACAGTGCAACCCTTCAAAATACCAAATATCTTTTTTGCTAAATGAGTGAATGTATGCCGCTGGAGCAGCTGTGAGGAGATAACCCATGTCCAAGGGCAAAGGAGAAGCCCCAGCAAGATGGTAGGTGAAATCGCCTTTAGAATCAAACTCCATACCTACCAACAACGCTCAGAGGGCTCAAACATACCTTGTGTACACCAGGTCCCAGAGATGTGTTTGAGTGTCTCCTGCAGAGGAACGGATAAGCAGTGGCCTGTCGCAGGGGCAGGGGCTCTGGGTGCAGGAGGCTTGGGTATTGCATAAGCCCTCCTTGGAGAAGGACACCATTAACCCCACCATAGAGCCACCAGAACTTACACAGGACAGGGTAAAGAGACTCTTGGAGGGCACAAACAGAACCTTGTGCATACCAGGACCCAGGAGAAGGGAGCAGTGACCCCACAAGAGACTGACTCAGACTTGCCCGTGAGTGTCCAGAGACACTCTGGTGGAGGCATGGGTTGGCGGCGGCCTGCTGCAGGGCCGGGGCACTGACTATAGCAGGGCCAGCATGGGACCTTTTGAAGGAGGTGGCCATTATCATCATTACCTCCACCAGAGTTTGGCCCCAGGTAAATAACAGGGAGGGAACACAGCCCCAGCCAGCAACAGAAAACTGGACTAAAAATCTACTGAGCATGGCCCCGCCCATCACAAGACCGTTTCCCCCTCAATCAGTCTCTCCCATCAGGAAGCTTCCATAACCCTATTATCCTTCTCCATCAGAGGGAAGACCGACTGAAAACCACAATCACAGAAAACTAACCAATCTAATCACATGGACAACAGCCTCGTCTAACTCAATGAAACTATGAACCATTCCCAGTAGGGCCACCCAGGACAGATGGGTCATGGTGGAGAGTTTTGACAAAACATGGTCCACTAGAGAAGGGAATGGCAAACCACTTCAGTATTCTTGCCTTGAGAACCCCATGAACAGTATGAAAAGGCAAAAAGATAGGACACTGAAAGATGAACTCCCCAGGTCTGTAGGTGCCCAATATGCTACTGGAGATAAATGGAGAAATAACTCCAGAAAGAATAAAGAGACACAGCTAAAACAAAAACAACATCCAGTAGTGGATGTGATTGGTGATGGAAGTAAACACTGAAGCTATAAAGAGTAATGCTGCATAAGAACCTGCAATGTTAGGTCCACGAATCAAGGCAAATTGGAAGTGGTCGAACAGGAGAAGGCAAGATGAACACTGACACTTTAGGAATCAACAAACAAATCAGATGGACTGGACTGAGTGAATTTAACTCAGATGACCATTATATCCACTACTGTGGGCAAGAATCCTCAGAAGAAATGGAGTAGACATCATAGTCAACAAAAGAGTCTGAAATGCAGTACTTGGATACAATCTCAAAAACGACAGAATGATCTCTGTTCGTTACTAAGGCAAACCATTCAATATCACAGTAATCCAAGTCTATGCCCTGAACAGTAATGCTGAAGAAGCTGAAGTTGAACGGTTCTACGAAGACCTACAAGACCTTCTAGAACTAATACCCGAAAAAGATGTCCTTTTCATTATGGGGGCCTGGAATGCAAAAGTAAGAAGTCAAGAGATACCTGGAGTAACAGGCAAATTTGGCCTTGGAGTACAGAATGAAGCAGGGCAAAGTCTAATAACAGTTTTGCCAAGAGAGTGATCTGGTCATAGCAAATACACTCTTCCAACAACACAAGAGAAGACTCTACACATGGACATCACCAGATGGTCAATACCGAAATCAGACTGATTATATTCTTTGCAGCCAAAGATGGAGAAGCTCTACACAGTCAGCAGAAACAAGACCAGGAGCTGACTGTGACTCAGATCATGAACTCCTTATTGCCAAATTCAGACTGAAATTGAAGAAAGTGGGGAAAACTACTAGACCATTCAGGTATGACCTAAATCAAATCTCTTACGATTACTCTGGAAGTGACAAACAGATTCAAGGAATTAGATCTGATAGACAGTGCGTGAAAAACTATGGATGGAAGTTCGTGACATTGTACAGGTGACAAGGATCAAGACCATCCCCACGGAAAAGAAATGCAAAAAGGCAAATGGCTGTCTGGGGAGGCCTTACAGATAGCTGTGAAAAGAAGAGAAGCAAAAGGCAAAGGAGAAAAGGAACGATATACCCATTTGAATGCAGAGTTCCAAAGAATAGTAAGGAGAGATAAGAAAGCCGTCCTCAGTGATCAATGCCAAAAAAAGAGCAAAACAATAGAATGGGAAAGACTAGAGATCTCTTCAAGAAAATTAGAGAAACCAAGGGAACATTTCATGCAAAGATGGACAAAATAAAGGACAGAAATGGTATGGACCTAACAGAAGCAGAAGATATTAAGAAAAGATGGCAAGAATACACAGAACTGTACAAAAAAAAAAAAGATATTCACAACCCAGATAATCACAATGGTGTGATCACTCACCTAGAGCCAGACATCTTGGAAGGCAAAGTCAAGTGGGCCTTAGGAAGCATCATAATGAACAAAGGTAGTGGAGGTGATGGAATTCCAGTTGAGCTATTACAAGTCCTAAAAGATGATGCTGTGATAGTGCTGCACTCAATATGCCAGCAAATTTGGAAAACTCAGCAGTGGCCACAGGACTAGAAAAGGTCAGTTTTCATTCCAATCCCAAAGAAAGGCAATGCCAAAGAATGCTCAAACTACCACACAAATGCACTCATCTCACACGCTAGTAAAGAAATGCTCAAAATTCTCTAAGCTAGGCTTCAATGGTACATGAACCGTGAACTTTCAGATGTTCAAGCTGGCAGAGGAACAAGAGATCAAATTGCCAACATCCAATGGATCATTGAGAAAGCAAGGGAGTTCCAGAAAAACATCTACTTCTGCTTTATTGACTATACCAAAGCCTTTGACTGTGTGGATCACAACAAACTGTGGAAAATTATCAGACCACCTGACCTGCCTCTTTAAAAATCTGTATGCAGATTAGGAAGCAACAGTTAGAACTGAACATAACAGACTGGTTCCAAATAGGGAAACGAGTACGTCAAGCCTGTATATTGTCAGCTTGCTCATTTTAACTTATATGCAGAGTACATCATGATAAATGCTGGGCTGGAGGAAGCTTAAGCTGGAATCAAGATTGCCGGGAGAAATATCAATAACCTTAGATATGCAGATGACACCACCCTTATGGCAGAAAATGAAGAGGAAATAAAAAACCTCTTGATGAAAGTGAAAGAGGAGAGTGAAAAATTTGGCTTAAAACTCAACACTCAGAAAACTAAGATCATGGCATCATTTCATGGCAAATAGATGGGGAAACAATGAAAACAGTGACAGACTTTATTTTGGGGGGCTCCAAAATCACTGCATACGGTGACTGCAGCCATGAAATAAAAAGACGCTTACTCCTTGGAAGAAAAGTTATGACCAACCTAGACAGCATATTAAAAAGCAGAGAGAGACATTACTTTACCAACAAAAGTCTGTCTAGTCAAAGCTATGGTTTTTCCAGTAGTCATGTAAGGATGTGAGAGTTGTACTATAAAGAAGGCTGAGCACCAAAGAATTGATGCTTTTGAACTGTGGTGTTGGAGAAGACTCTTGAGAGTCCCTTGGACTGCAAGGAGATCCAACCAGTCCACCCTAAAGGAGATCAGTCCTGGGTGTTCTTTGGAAGGAGTGATGCTGAAGCTGAAACTCCAATACTTTGGCCACCTGATGCAAAGAGCCTGACTCACTGGGAAAGACCCTGATGTTGGGAAGATTGAAGGTGGGAGGAGAATGGGACGACAGAGGATGAGATGGTTGGTTGGCATCACTGACTCAATGGACATGAGGTTGAGTAAACTCTGGGAGTTAGTGATCAACAGGAGGGCTGGTGTGTTTCAGTGCATTGGGTCGCAAAGAGTTGGACACGACTGGGCGACTGAATTGACTGACTGAGATCTTTACCCAAACAAACCACTGCTTCCTTAGACCTTCCCTCAAACCACCATAACAAAGACCAAATTCTGTTACTGCCTCTTTCAAACACATTTTTATTTAGAGGAGTCATGGTCGGCCATGGTATATGTTCTCACTTAATGCAAGTACTAAACCCATGCTGCCCAATTACAAGAGTATTCCTGGAGGTCTTTGGCTGGAGGGCAGGACAGTTAGAAAATGAAATACAGAAACTCTCAAGTTCAAATTGTATAATAATACTAACGTACATCTATGCCTCTCTAGTCACTGGGTGACAATAACATAAAATGTTTACCACCTCTGTTTACTCTGGAAACACCTCCAGGTAGTAAACACGGCTTTCAGTGAGCAAATGACATAAATCCAGCCACCTTCTCTTCATTTTGGTTGAGTCAAAGTGTGTTTTATAAACTAAAAAGCCAAATTCTTCTGTGTGACCTAATCACCATTCTGTACAAGGCAGTGTTTTCTACAGGATGTCTCCTAGACCACAAGTACCATTTTTAAAAGATGACATTATTCTACACTGATGAATAAAATGAAATTAGGAAGATTTCTTATTGAGTACTTGTAAAATTCCATATCTTATATGATTCACTGAAAAAGTATATTAATTTCCATAAAATAAGGAGTATAAGTATCAACATATACAACAAATTTCAGAAAGAAGTTTAAAACTGGATGAATTATTCACCTCATAAACATATTTTCTAAAAATTGCCATCACATTTACATAAAGGAAATTGTTACTCACGCTTCATTAAGGGGTACAAAAATAAAATCCTTCTCAAAAATATCTACATGCCGGGTCCATGTTTTTACTCTTCCATGTCGCTTCTGCTGTATTCTGTAAGACAAGAGGAAAACTATCAAGCTTCTGAAATGTTTCCAGTGTTGTCAGCCTATATGCAGCAATTCATTCATTACAGCTATTAAGATGCCAACAGATCAAACAGCTGTATAAGAGGATTTAACAAGATGTGAAAAGAAAGCAAAATATCTGAGATGGAGCTGGGAAGATGTGAAACTGGCCATCACTGAATCTGGACGAAAGAGATTCTTTAATTCCTACTATTACTTACTAGGGTGCTTATTGTTGCAGAACTGGTTTTAGCAAAAATATTGAGTGTGTATCAGACTGTGACCTATAAGAACTAAGGTGAAGAGAGGAGGAAAAGTGAGCACTATTTTACAGTAGATAAAACAGGACAGATTATCAGCACTGTTCAAAACCAACCACTACCATCAATTCTGGGCTTCCCTGATCGCTCCGCTGGTAAAGAATCTGCCTGCAATGCAGGAGACCCTGGTTCAATTTCTGGGTTGGGAAGTTCCCCTGGAGAAGGGATAGGCTACCCACTCCAGTATTCTTGAGCTTCCCTGGTGGCTCAGCTGGTAAAGAATTCACCTGCAATGCAGGAGACGTGGGTTTGATCCCTGGATTGGGAAGATCCCCTGGAGAAGGGAAAGACTACCCACTCCAGTATTCTGGCCTAGAGAATTCCATGGACTGCATAGTCCATGGGGTTGCAGAGAGTAGGACACTACTGAGTGACTTTCACTTTCTTTCTTTCACCATAAACTCTAAGATACAAAATTGTGTATCACTGAAACATTAGAAAATTTATTTATATCGTACACAACAGCCATTGACTCAAGACACTTAATAGCACTGATAACAACAATGGACTCTCTGTGTGCGTCTTGTAACCAATTACCAGCAAGTATTAGAGCTGGATGCACTCACTATATGGAAAGGCATTATAAATGACTCAGGGCTCACATGTAGAATACTGTTTCCTTGTCTGAGAATTATTATCCAAAGAACTTATTAATATTACAGATTCACAGGTTCCACTGTTAGATGCTACAGGTGGAACATGTAGGGTAAAACAGAGCGATTAGCATTTAATAATTTTTAAGATTTAATAAGATTCAAGTAATTTTCCTTTTTTAAACTTTCAGATATATTTGGAAAATATCGATCAACATATTAGACCTAAAACCTTTACGAATCCCAGGTATTCTTTGGGTTTTAAATATTATAAGCTATATAAATTTTGCTAATTGAGAATAGAAGGAAAAAAAAGTTGCTTTAACATAAACAAGTGATTTTTTTCCTATGTTAAACTTAAGTGACTTAGTACATCTATTAAGTATTTTCAAAAAGCTTGACTTACGATAGATTAGTTGTTTCATGAAGATTTCTCCTCTCCCTTTGATTAAGGCGTTTATAGAAAAAAGAACTGAATATATGAATTCGGTCAGCTTCTTCTTTCTTCAATTT
Organism: Oryx dammah; assembly: GCF_014754425.2. Taxonomy (NCBI): domain Eukaryota; kingdom Metazoa; phylum Chordata; class Mammalia; order Artiodactyla; family Bovidae; genus Oryx; species Oryx dammah. Next base: position 2,796,538 of record NW_024070188.1, on the reverse strand, counting down.
TTCAAGCACCAAATACCTGTTTTATAAGAAGCAATTCCAAACAAAATGAACTTAAGTTTGGGTACTAAAAACAGAGCGATCAAATACCTATTTACCACCAATCTCCATGCCTTTAAACTGAAAGACTTTATAAACAAAATTTCATATTCTAGACAATGATTACTATCAGATTATTTGTAAGCAATAAAACATGATATTTCAGAGTAAAACTAGAACTTGAAAGATCTAATCTTTTTAAACAAGGGCACATTTATGAACATTCACATAAACTTTATCAAAGCCAACCAACAGAAATGCTAGAAATGCTCATCAGTCCATGAATGGAAAATGTGGTATATGAATACAATGGAAAATTACACAGCAATAAAAAGGAATGAAGTTGGTGCATGTAGTTTCATGAAAAGAACCTTGAAAATGTTACGCTAAGTGAAAGAAGCTAGCCACAGAAAAGCACATATTGTATGATTCCATGTATATGAAATGTTCAGAATATGCAAATCCATAGACATAATGAGGAGACTGGTGGTTGCCAGAGCTGCTAGTAAGGTTCGAGGGAAATCGGTAGTCACTCCTAATGGGTACTGAATTCTGTGAGGGATGAAAATGTTCTAGTATTAATTATGGTTGTGGCTTCAAAACTGAACACACTAAAAACCACTGGAATTATACAGTTGAAATGCATGATCTGTATGGTATATGCACTATATCTTAATAAAGCTATCTTTATGTATTATTTTGTTTTAAACACTTAATAAACCATGATGACCTAGCCATAGACTACTTTTTATAAAAACAGAAATGAAACAGAACGAACCTGTACAGTGGTGAGGTTGTAACAATGTCTAATCTTTAAAGTGATCTTATATCAGTTCTAATTTTTCCTTGCTTTAGTTTTTTTTTTCCTGAAGGTAGGTCTATATTAAATAGACATGGTCCTTTAAATTACAAAGATAAATTATAATACATTAAATTTAATTGTGTATGTCCTATACTCCCTCAAAGGAGGTATGCAAAGTCAAGCTTATGGCCACATTCATCTTATTAAAATGAGGCTCATAGGAAAACCTTGCGAAATCTTGCACAGAAACAGGAAGTACCCACAGGGCACACCTTTGAGACCTGTCACTTTAGTCATAATATTCAATAATTCTAAAGCTCAAAAAGGACATAAATTACAGATTTCTTGCTTTAGGGCAACTCAGTGTGCCCCCACAAAAGATATGACAGTGAATCAGCTCATGACACAGTTTAAATCAACTACTGAATTCTACATCTTATATTCAAAACAGAAGTGAAGTGAAGTCGCTCAGTCATGTCCAACTCTTTGCGACCCCATGGACTGTAGCCTACCAGGCTTCTCCCTCCATGGGATTCTCCAGGCAAGAATACTGGAGTGGGTTACCATTTCCTTCTCCAGGGGATCTTCCTGACCCACGGATCGAACCTGGGTCTCCCACATTGGAGGCAGGCACTTTAACCTCTGAGCCACCAGGGAAGCATGTAATCAATTAGACTTGAACTTACAGACTATAACCATAATGGGTGAACCACGCTGCTTTACCAAAACAAATGACAATGGCTCCTTTGTAAACTGAACTGAATGAACAATGGGATTTGGTGACTTAAGAAAACAGACTATACTTTAGTCTGTTTGTGTACTAAATAAAGCATGCTTTATTTTTGTAAATGTACAAAATTAATTTATTTAAAGATGAAAGGATTTTCATACAGAAAACTTAAGAAAGATCTACAGACATATTAGAAATGTTTTATCATGATGGCTGGCTATAAGATCAGAAAATATTTTTACTGAAATACTCAAAAATATAAGTATCAGTCATCCCCAAATTGCATAAATTTAGTGGCGGGCTCCTCAAGCTTGGCACCATTGACATTTTAAGCCAGATAATTCTTTGTTGCTGGGAGTGTCCTGTGCAGTGTAGTGTGTTTAGCGTTATCTCTAGACTCCACCCACTAGATGCTATTAGATTAATCCTTTCCTTTTGTGAGAATCAAAAATGTCCACAGACATTGTCAAACATCCCCTGGAGCCAAAGCTGCCTCCAGTTGAGGTTAACTGATTCAGTGCAATCACAATCAAAATCTCAAAAGAATTTTAAAAATTGTATTTGATGGGCTGATACTAAAATTTGTCTGAAAGAATTAAAAAGGTCAAGCATATCCAAAACACTTGTGAAGAGTATTGCCTTTTTAGATAACAAGAATAAAGATAGTAATCATGGCAGTGTGGTACTGATGCAGGGATAGGTACACGGCCAATGGAACAGACTACAGAGTCCTGAAAACAGATCTGTGCCACTGTTATCTTAGTATATGGCAGAGGCAGGATTTCACACTGGTGGGGAGAGAATGAACTGCCTCACAAATAATACCAGGGCAATTATTTGTCCACATTGAAAAATATGAAATTAGGTCTCTATCTGATACCATGCATAAAAACAAATCCTAGAGGAATTAAAGACATAAAAGTGAAAAAACAAAACTTCAAAAAGCCTTTTAAAGTAACTAGTTCTGTCTCTCTAATCTGATATACATCCATAAGTATTAACATTTCTGTGACGATATACAATTCTGGGTTTTTCATGTACATGTATTAGAATTATTAATTTTAACTTGAATAGCTGTTTCTTATTCTAGAATTAAAGGGAAATCCAAGTTTATCACACAAAACAACCCCCAGGAATTTCTTTCACTTTGAAATTTCTTTCTTTCCATGTATAAATCATTTAAATATTAAAACTCATGCACCTGTTAAAGGAGGACAATCTAATAATTTAATTATGAAATTTAATTACAGGATGAAGTTAAAAGATCTTTCCCTCTGTATTTTATTAACATTCTCTAGATTCAATGCCCTTCTACCTCTTATAAGTATGGCAAACTGTTTAAAGGTTTGCTTCTAACTTGTAGAGTTAGAAACGGAAAAGAACGAGCAGCCCTGGTGGCAACTGAATTACTTATTTCAATAGTGAAATCTGAAAAAGTTTCCTCTTTTTAACTTGCTTCTAAAAATCATGAGAGAAATATAAACGGAGTTTTTAAAATCATGCATTTTGTTAGATTATTTGGAACAGTGATTTGCATGAGAAAAGGCAGAACTTGTAGATAATGTAAGTTCATTGTATAAAATTTGCTTTAAAGTTTAACTATATGATGTCAAGAGGCCTACTGAAAATAATTTCAAAAAAATAACTATAAAATCTCTACTCTAAAAAGTATAGACTATTTACTATGCAATACAATAAACTAAAATGTAAAAAAATATAGGAACTTATTTTTTAGATACATCTATATGCCTTCAGAAAGAATTTTTTAAACATAAAGACATAGGTTAAAAGTAAAAGGATGAAGAAACATACATCACACAAACATGAACCAAAAAAAAAGCTGTAGTAGCTATATTAATTTTGAACAAAGTAGGATTAAAAACAAGGAGATTATCAAGAATAAAAAGGAATATTATGTAATGATAAGGGGCTTGATTCTCCAAGAAGACATTAACATACATGTAGCTAACAAAAGACCTTCACAATACATTAAGGAGAAATAGACAAGTTAATAATTATAGTTGGAGATTAATGACTTTCTCAGGAATTGAGAGAACAAGCAGGTATAAAATCACTAAGGACAAAGATGATATCAATAGTAGCTGTCAAACAACTTGGCCTAGCTGACATTCATAGAACACTCTATCCAATAATGGCAGCACTGTTCTACACAATCGCTTAAGATTTTGCAGTTGCTTGGTTTCTTAAGGTGGTATACACTAGTATTCAGACACAACATCTCGTGAAAACTTACGGAAAAAATGCACAACAGTTTACAATCTTAACCATTTTTAAGTGGACAATTCAATAATGTTAAGTATATTCATACTGTGTGAAACAGATCTCCAAAACTTTATTTTTCAAAACCAAAACTCTATATCCATTAAACAGTAACTCCCTGTTCCCTTGCTCTGCAGCCCTCGGGAATCAGTTCTTTGCTTTTCTATGAATTTGACTACTTCACTTCCTCATGTACATGGATTCATACAGTGTTTGTCTTTTTGTGACTGTCTCATTTCACACTGTATAATGTGTTCAGGTTCATCCATGTTGCAGCATGTGAAGGGTTTCCTTCCTTTTAAGGGTGAATAATTCTCCATTATATATATGTATCACACTTTGTTTATAACCTCATCCATCAATGGACATATGTGTTGCTTCCACTTTTTAGCTATTATGAATAGTGCTACTATGAACATGGGTATGCAAATCTCTCTAAAATAGCTCTACTTTCAATTCTTTTGTATATCCAGAAGTAGGACTGCTGGATCAAATGGCAGTTCTATTTTTGTGGTTCTTGAGGAACCACAACACTGTCTTCTGCAAAAGCTGTTCCATCTTATACTCCAACCAGCTGTGTACAAGGGCTGGAATTTGTTCACATTCTCTTGTACACTTGTTATTTTGGGGGATTTTTTTTTTTTTTTTTTTTTTTAATAAAGCAGCCATCCTACTTAATGGGTATGAGGTGAGATCTCACTGTGGTTTTGATGTTCATTTCTCTGATGATTAATAACACTGAAGATCTTTTCATATGCTTTGTTGGGTATTTTTATGAAATAATACCCTTTAATTTAGTTATCAAGAACTTTGAATTTGTCCTTGAATATGGGTGAGGTTTCAAAAGAAACTACATATGCAAAGTTAGGCATTTAAAATCTAGGACAGTTTCTCTTGCCAGCAAATCTTTATTTTAAAATTCTTATCTCTCAAATACCTTCAGAATCTATTGTCTCCTTACTCGCTCTCTTTTAAAATCTACTCTGCTGGGTTTGTCCTTATAGCTCTTTTTCTCATTCTACATTCCTCACTGTGCAATTTCATCCATTCTCCTAATTAAACTACTATCTGTAAAGCCTTCTATCTCTATGTGTCTCTAGGTCAGAACTCAACTGACCTCTATAGCCATATATACAATTGTTTAGTGACACTGTCCCTTTTGTCATATCACAGTTCAGTTAGTGGCAAAATCATTTGGACATCTTACTAGTAAGAAAACTAGGAGTTATTTGACATCTATTTATTTATCTTCTTAATATGCAGTCAATCAGTCCAGGACTTCTGTTAAACAACTCTACCTCTTAAAACAGTTCAGTATTTCTTCTTCACTACAACTAAAATGCCTTAACTAGGCTTCTTATATCACCTTAATTAAATTTGCTTAAATCATCTCTCATCTAGACATTCACAATAAACCTGCTTGTCAAAATGACCTTAAGGAAACAATTACATGTCACTTTCTGATCAAAATCTTTCATTGTGAATAATAATGCTGTCTTTTCCCAAAGTATGGGCTGCAATCATAGGCTATAAAAAGCAATCCAGTGGCTTTTAACAACCAGTTTAAAATATATATATATTATACATTTGAATAAACAAAATATATTGGAGAGCACTAGACACACTGATGGTTGTTTTGTTTCATACACACATTCATCTTATATCACAAAGCAGTAAACACATACAGTTTATACATACATAAACACATGTTATGTATGTGTATTCCAGATCATGATGTAGGCCCTTCAAGGAAAGCTTCTTGATTCTTTATTTCTCAACCCCCAAAGAGAATGCTGCTTTCTTTTTCTGCTATATTTGCACCGTGCTAATGCTTCTGTCAATACTTAAATCCCATAATTGTATTCCCTATAAAATCATCAACTTCTAACACAGTGTGTATGTGTGCTCAATAATTCAGTCATCTCTCTTTGAGACCCCATGGACCGCAGCCCATCAGGCTCCTTGGTCCACGGAATCTTCCAGGCAAGAATACTGGAGTGGGTTGCCATTTCCTTCATCAGAGGATCTTGCTGACTCAGGGATCGTACCCGGGTCTCCTGCACTCAGGCAGATTTTTTACCATCTGGGCCATCAAGGAAGCCCCAAACACTCTAACAGTAACAATGTAATAAGCTACTATTTACGATCACTTTGCATGTGATATTTTTTCTAGATTCTTTTAGATATTATTCCCATTAAAAAAATTCATTTATTTTGAGGATAACTACAATATGGTGATGGTTTCTGGCACACATCCACATGAACTTGCCATAGGCATACATGGTTCTCCCACATCCTGAACCTCCCTCACACATTCCTCCCCACCCTATCCCTCTAGGTCGTCAAAGAGCGCCACCTTTGGGTGCCCTGCTTCACGCATCAAACTCATGCTGGACATCTTTTTTACACAGGGTAATGTATATGTTTTAATGCTATTCTCTCAAATCATTCCACCCTCTCCTTTTCCCACTGAGTCCAAATGTCTGTTCTTTACATCTGTGTCTCCTTTGCTGCCCTGCATGTAGAATCATCCACTGGTACCATCTTTCTAAGTTCCATATATATGTGTTAATATACAGTATTCATCTCTTTCTGCCCTGCAGATAGATTAATCAGACTCCATATATATGCATTAAATATACAGTATTTGGTTTTCTCCTTCTGACTTACTTCACTCTGTATAATAGGCTCTAGGTTCATCCACTTCATTAGAACTGACTCAAATGCATTCCTTCTTATAGCTGAGTAATATTCCATGGTGTATATGTACCACAACTTCTTTATCCATTCCTCTGCTGATGGACATCTAGGTTGCTTCTGTGTCCTAGCTATTGTAAATAGTGCTGCAATGAACACTGGGTCTGACAATGAAAGCACAGTGTCTGTTTCAATTCCGGTTTCTTCAGGGTATATGCCCAGCACTGGGACTGCTGGGTCATATGGCAGTTCTATACTCAGTTTTTTAAGGAACATCTACCTTGTTCTCCATAGTGGCTGTACCAGTTTGCAATCCTACAAACAGTGTAAGAGGGTTCCCTTTTCTCCATACCATCTCCAGCACTACCATTCATCATAGTTTTGGAAGTTCTAGCCACAGCAATTAGATAAGAAATAGAAATAAAAGGAATCCAGATTGGAAAAGGAGAAGTAAAACCCTCACTGCAGATGACATGATCCTCTACATAGAAAAGCCTAAAGAGGACATCAGAAATTACTAAAGCTAATCAATGAATACAGTAAAGTCACAGGATATAAAATTAATACACAGAAATCCCTTGCATTCCTATGATTCTCATTTTTAAAATGAAGAAACACACACAGAGACATTACTTTCCAAATGTCACACAGTAAGTGGCATTGATGGAATTCAAAATACAATTCTGACTCTAGAAAACAAACATATACATTATGATGGGCTAAAAATTTACTAAAAGGCTAGGAGAAAATTAACTTACTTCAAATAAAAGTCTATAATAACATCATTTAAAAATTCTCCTTCACTTAGACAATGCAGGTCCTCATTAGTAACGGAGATGCCTCCCTTAGCTGGAGGTGGTGGATATACTATCAATCTGTAACAAAATTTTAAAAAATAAGCAAACAAAACAAAAATAGGTCTGTATAACACTGAAATGTAATAAAACAGAGAAGAAATTTAAGTGTTGCAAATGTAAAGGAATTCTCTCACTTTTCTACAGGACCCATGAAGATGGTATGGCTCTCTCCAGTTTCTTCCTCATCATCAAAAAATTGGAATTCTTGTTTGTTTTTAAGTTGTATTTTAGATTCAAGGGCCACCTGGTAAGGAAAATTAAATTACCAGTTCACAAAATCAATTTGAAAAAATTTCAAAAGAAAGATAAAGGCAAGAATGCTTTTCAATTAAAAAGGATTAAAAATAAAAAACAGGCAAAACTAGGGTCCACTTTCTTTTTATCTGTAGCTTCTAGAACAATACTTCCGATTTTTGTAACTGGTTTTCTGGTATCTTGTCTAAGATCTCTATCATCCATATTAAATTAGATTATGTTAGTAAAATCCAAAGAACAGATAGTGGTTTTTTCTTCTACAAGTGGAGGCCTACCTAAGTTCAGTGCCTAGGAAATCCATGGAATATGGGAGCAGAGGCTCAGGGAACACAGTCCATTGAGCTTCAGTTCTCCAGAATCAAGCAGTCCTTAAAGAAAGAGCCTTCCATTGAAATCTGAGTCCACACAGCTGCCTTACGGCTCCAGCTGCTCTTTTCTTCCTCTGGAATTATTTCCTGTAGCCAATTCTGCAAAAGAAGGGGAATGGTTCCCCTTCCTCCTCCTGTGCTTTTCTTCAACCCACTAACTGTGTGGATAGTTCTTTTCTGGTGAAGTCTTGCTCAGCTTCACCAGTATTATGCCTTGGATAGCCCTATTTCCAAATTTGTAGGCAGGCTGCAACACTTAAGTATTTTTAATAAACTGTCAGCAAACTCCAGTTGCTGTGGTAGGAGACAAATTTCGAGTATTTAAGTTGTATTTTTATTGATTAACTTATATTGTATGTTATAGTAGTATTGTGGCCTTTGATTCAGGTGGCTTCAGAGTTACTTACTACATGATCAATTATTCTAGAATCAAGTTATTCTAGAATTGGTGAGAGTCAGAATCAAAAGGTTTATATTTTTCCTTTCCAAGTTTTCAACCGTGTATGCACGTTACACATAAAACTATAATACATCAGGAACCGAAATGCCTTTATTTGTATTGAAGCCAATGTCACCAACAGGAATCACTAGCAAATTTAAGACTAGAATACCAGTCACTTTGAATGTAGCACTGCGTGTATATGTATGCTGAGGGGGGGTGGAGGTGGGGGAAGGAAAAGGGACGAGAGAAAAAGAAAAGGAGACAAAAAGTAAAGACAAGAACAGAATGTGGAAAGAAACTAAAATACTTCTGAGACTTGTACCAAATACTATTTGTGTCACAAATCACCCACCACCGTTAATGTTTTGACACCATATAGTTTACAAATTACATATAAAAGCAAATAATTCTGAAATGGAAATAAAAAGAGCTAACTCCAAACAAGCAATATGATAATGAAACACATTTCCCTTTAAAGTTACCATTTAAAAAATAATTACATTTTTAATTTTGTTTTCTTTTTGCACGCAACTTCCTTTGATGCTCTCTTCATAGGTTCTTGTACAGGCAACAAGTCTGCTATTGGCTTCATCAAAGGGAATTTTCGCAAAAAAATTTGACACATTATTCTTTATACCAATGTCAGTAATAATATTTTCAAATAGCATATTTGCCTGAGGATCAAGGCCATTTTGAAAAATTAGAATTATGTATTGTTCTTCCAAATCTGAAAAGAAATCAATATAATTATAAGTCTAAAAGAAAAAAATAGGTAAATAGATACTAAAATAAAAAGTTAACTAGTTATTTCCAAGAACATCACCAGAAATCCTGGTATAAATGTTCAAAACAGTGTTTGGCATACAGTGGATATGTAATAAATACTAAAATAAGGACCAATAATACCATCACCTAACAATGTCACTTAAGTTAATTAAGAGAAACGAACCAGAACACATTACCCTAGCAGCAGCTCTAGAATGAATCTATTCATAGATGTAACTAATTTATTTCACCTAATAGGATCCAAATATATTGATTTTAAACATATAATCAGTCAATACTGCTATCAAACACATAAGAAACTGCCAAGTAAATTGGCAGTAACTCCAGATTTAACTGTAAAAACCGATATTCACTAATGTGCCAACTCTTGGAGCTTTCATAGTTATCTATCATTTACTTATCATTAAGCTGAAGGAGCAATTAGTGAGGAGAACACAACTAGTCACGCTATGCCACAAATGTTTGGGGGAAGGGAAACAAACAAACTGGAGAACCACACTGATTTATCGTAGAAAATGAAGACCTGTTAATGAACTTTCAAACTTTCTATTCAGGCTAAGTTTTAAAGATTCCAACTTTAAAACTGTATATGGCTGATTTACAGTTACAACTTCTATCAGTACATTAAAACAAAACACCTCATTTTACTCAGATTATACAGTGTTAAATAAACACTATGTATATTTTGGGGTTTCAACCCATTTTGAAAACTTTCCAAATGGCTAAACCTGGGTTTTATCTTCAGAACTTCCATTTTCTATGGACTTTTCCTCTTCTATAAAATGAGGGAAGTAATATCTTATAATGTCGTTATCAAGATTGTAGGTAATACGAATATATCTAAGGGATCTATCAATATCAACTCACAGTCTGCTAACCAATGTCTTGTACATTTGCTCTACATAACTTACCTGTTAATTTATTTACTCCTTTACAGTCATTCCAAACTTTATCCTCCATGTTCATCTGCAGCTGCATGCTCAGCTTCTGATAAACTGCCGGTTTAGTCTGCAGAAACACTACTGGTAATTTTCGGACACTACACCATTCACATTTTGTTAGATCAGAGGTATTTAAAGTAATCCCTACAGGATCATTTTCTGGTTCTGGAGAAAAACAAACGGAAATGGAAAAGGAATCAGTGCTTAACAGGGCAAAATCATGAATGGAGCAAACTAGGGAATTACAATTTTAAAGTACACATTTATTATGAAAAACTGAAAGTGAGAGTGTTAGTTGCTCAGTTGTGTCTGACTCCAAAACGCCATGGACTATAGCCTGCCACGCTAACCTGTCCAAGGATTTTCCAGGCAAGAATAGCGGAGTGGGTAGCCATTCCCTTCTCCAAGGGATCTTTTTTGACTCAGGGATCGAACCTGGGTCTCCTGCATTGCAGGCAGATTCTTTACTATCTGAGCCATCAGGGAAGCCCTCACATATTTATTATATTTTGTACATGGTAACTTTAGTGGGAAAATGAAGAAAAATCTTTGATCTTAAAGAAGTATCTAAATACATTTTTTCCCAGATGGAAAGAGAATTCTAATGAAGAATACTTAAAAACTTAAACATAGCTTCTTTGATGTTATAGTATGAAATTTCTACTCTTAAGGTATAATGCCCTTTGTTATAATGCATATAATAACTAATTATCTTAGTGAATTCTAAAAATAACGTTTTTTATTCCAGTAAAGTGTTTTAGTGTAAACAAAGCTTTAGTGAGCAGTAGGACATACAACAGCTTACCTTCTAGCTGTATCTTGATAAAATCTAAACAAAACTAAAAAATAAGATAAATTAGTAACAATCATAGATTTTGGGGGAAGATTTTGCCACAGAGACCCTAAATGACATGCTGTTGGAACTCTGCCTATAGAAGGCAAAAAAACTGATTCATGTACTGCATTTGTCCATCTGATCTTTATAATACCGAGAATGACGCCAGCCTCTATTCATTAAAAAATAGTTGGAAACACAGAATTAAGGACATCCGAGTTAAGAAGCCTTATAAGTACAGTGCTATTGGAAGATTAACCTACCAACAATGCATAGGATACACCAGAAAGAAAAAAAAAAAAGACTTAGAAGGCAGATTAAGGAGATTATGTTACAACCTTAAATAGAAAATATACATTTGATTGGACTGGTGGTAGCAGAATAACAATGAGACAGGTGTGACAGGTAAGATAAAGGGACGAAAGAAAGTTCTTTGGCTTCTCTGGACACTGAACTAGTTCAAAAGCACAATGCCTCTTGGGCGGCCACCAAAGTCCAATAATCTATTTCTAGGAGTCACTATGTCACAAGACATTTTTATGCAGACCCCAAAGCTTTTCAATTCTTTTTCTCATAAAGTTCCTCAAAATACTGTTTTCATGCATTGGGCTGACATGAAAATAAAACGGGAACACACTGGAGTGAATTCCAACTCAGTGAGAATAAACATTTTCCTATAATGATTACGCACTACTTTGAATATTATGTTATAATTTAAAAAATTTTTTTATCAGAATACATATGACCAAGTTTTTACCTACTAATTTTTATGGTGAGTAGCTATTTATAATTGTCCATATTCTTAAAGCAATTTGAAATCTTGAAATAATTGCAATGTTCTATTAAATATTTTAACTTATAAATTTTAAAATATTATATATTAAATTCTGAATCTTATAATTGGTAGTAAAGAGCATAGTGCGTACTTACAATTACAGGTTCTATTAATAGTCGGAAGAGTGTCCCTACTCGTATACTTCGACAGTTTAAAACTACAGTATCAGAGGAACTTTGGCAGCTTAAAGATACAGGATCAACTGAAATTTCTTGAGAAATCACTTTGCGACGTTTTAGAGGTGTGGTGATAATAGAATTACCAAACTGAAAAAGGAAAAAAATTTTCACTTAGTAAGTTATTAAAACAAGACTGCAAACTAAGTAGACATAGCAAAGATGACCCAACAGAAGAAACGTAATTATCAAAACATAAAATTGATTTTACTTCAACAGTGCTACATAAGTATTTATTGATTTTATAACAATAACGGTAAACTCTTCCTGTTCCACTTTACCTAGTTATTAGGTGAAACTTCAGTAACAGCTAAGCAGAGAGAAATGGTCCTTTAGGAATCAGACAGCCTGGGTTCAAAAAATAGGTTTACTACCTTTCAATGATCTGATCTTGTAAAACTTATAATAATAACTTCTAAACTAAAAATTTTGGTTTCCTAAACTAAAATGTAACAGTATTTACTCAAATGAGCTAATAATGCATATAAGTAGCTTAGCATGGTGCTTCATGCATGGTAAAATGCTGGATAAAAGTTATCTAGTAAGAGTGGTAGTAGTTGCTGTATTTGGACTAAATTAGCAGCTCTTTAGAAAACTGATAATTTAGGAAAATTGCTATTTACATTATAAAATGATGCTTCTTTATATATTAAAAACTATTGAAAGACGATCTGTTGAATTAAGATTTCAGTCATCCCCAAATGCAAATTAATCATAATATAAAAGTGTCTTTATAAGTATATATTTAAATTGAATGCAATTAAAAGTAAAGATGTCAAAATCCTTATCATCAAAAAAAAAAACAAAAACAAAAACAAGATCTTGATTTAAATGAATATTTTCCCAGGTTATTAACAGATATCTATTAGAGAGGTTTAAAACTTTTTTTAGTTTTAGAATTATTTCTTCAAATGAGATTTTACTTAGCTCAATAGTTAAGTTAGGTAATTTCCAGCAATCTAACACTTAAAAATAATTTTTAATTTTTTTTGTACTTTACTTAAAAAAAAAAAAACAGAAAACCCCCTCTTATTTATATCCTTTATTCATTTTTCTATAGTTGCTTCTATTTTTTGATTTTTAACAAATCAAAACTATGTAAAGGACCAACTTATCCTCTGTCACATATTTCACTATTTTTTTCCCATTTGCATTACCTATTAAATTCTGTGGATGGTGTTTTGGTTCACTGCATTGTACTTTCCATTGAAACAAATATAATCATCTCTTCATTTATTACTTTTGCTTGTGCTGAAATGTTTGGAAAGGCATTTCCTAAGATTACACTAATTATCAGCCTATATTTTTTCTATTATTATAGTTACTTTTGGTTTTTCATTTCTTACTGATCCAATCTTAACAATCAAATATGTATGTTTCCATATTTTAATCTACAACTTTCCGAATTCCTGACATATGTACAAATTCCTGACATATGTACATACAACTTTTTAACATACAAATTTATTTTTTAGGTTCTTTTTACAAAAATAAGAAAATATGCACATAATTTCTGCATCTCAGTATTCTCACTAAACAGTGCCATGTAGAAAATCCTAAGCCATTGATACAGCTCCAATTTTCATTGACAGTGGCTGAGTAGTAATCCACGGTACATATATACTATAGTTTCTTCAGTAATTTCTATGAAAGTGAAAGTGAAGTTTCTGTCGTGTCCGACTTTTTGCCACCCTGTGGAGTAGCCTACCAGGCTCCTCCCTCCAAGTGATTCGCCAGGCAAGAATACTGGAGTGGGTTGCCATTTCCTTCTCCAGGGCATCTTCCCAAGCCAGAGATCGAAGCCAGGTCTCCCACATTGCAGGCAGATGCTTTAACCTCTGAGCCACCAGGGAAGTCCCTACATAATTTCTATATCAATCATTAAAATGACTGTTTGCTAATAATTATATTTGTATACATAATCAAAGCACTGGAGGTTAAAGATTCCTTTTGTCTAGGGAATGAATTACTTAGTCATTCAGTATACATTTTAAATATTTCAGTAGATGCTTTTACTCTTTTTCCAAAAGGCCACAACTTACCTTTTTTTCATCAACATATAAGGAAAGTACCCTTTACCTTGGATTTTTGCCAATGTATGTGTTAACTGATTTGCATCAATTGTGAAAGTTTGTTAAGTATATGGTTATATTTTATCTTCTTTGATATGTACTTTTCCTATAAAGGTTTATTATCTGAATTTCCCTTCTTTTGGTCTATTCCTATCTTTTTTAAATTTTCTTTTTCCTTCTAACTTTTAAAACATAAAATATACTATAACCATATTATGCTATTAATAAAATATACCCAAGTTAAAATGATCTCTTACTGTCTACTAGATTATACAAATATATGCACTTTACACTTATATTTTGCTTACTAAAGGTTGATGTTGTTTCTTTTTGTTGAAATTTTACACTTTAGGCCTTTATTTAAAATATATTTTTCTGTATGCTTTAGTGTTCTTTCAATAATCTTCCCAGTGTTATTTTAAGTTCTACTTAATGGATAATTCATTTTTTTCTATTGATACCACCAAATTATCATCCCCCCCCAAATATTTACATATCAAAGAAGAAATCTGAATAAATGTTAATAAATGTGAAAAGTACCTGGTCTTTCATTCTTGCTTTTCTTGGCAATGTAACTGTATTTAATTCTGAGTCTGCTGGAATGCTTCTTAGTTCATGCTCTATTCTACAAGTGTTTTCATTTAGAGCTGCTTCTACCTTTCCAGTGGATGGTGCTGGGGAAGAACACGCTGAATCAGCAGGCTGAGGAGAGATGCTTTCTCTTCTGTTAATCCTGTCGTTGTCGTCGTCGTCGTCATCATCATCACTGGACAAAATGACTACAAAGAAAGTGTTAAGTATTTCAGGTATTTCATTCTGGTCAGTTAAAAATGTAAGTCCATGACAAAAGTTGGAAATACACCAAATCTGCTTTAGATCTCCTGATCTGAGATTAATAAAAATGAAGATACAATCCACTCTATTTGAAGAAAAGTTAAATTTGTAGAGCAATTAAACTGGCATTTTTTATATAACATACAAATGTAAAATTAATTCTACAACTCATCACAATCACCCACACAGAAACACAGACAAGTTACAACAACACTTACATGTTTATCATTAGGTCTATTTCAGAGTTCCAGAAAGTCTTAGGTATGAAGAGAATTTGCATACAAATTATTCATAAGATAGCATGCATTTTAAAAGTCTGTAAGACTGCATGTGATCAAATAATTTTTACCTCACACAAGAAATCACTAATATCGTTACTAGTCTTTGGGAGAACTTGAACCAGTGCCTGAAAGTGAAAGTCACTCAGTAGTGTCTGATTCTTTGTGACCCCATGGACTATACAGTTCATGGCATTCTCTAGGCCAGAATACTGGAGTGGGTAGGTAGCCTTTCCCTTCTCTAGGGGATCTTCCCAACCCAGGGACCAAATCCAGGGACCAAACCCAGGTCTCCTGCATTGCAGGTGGATTTTTTACCAGCTGAGCCACAATTATTGGACCAATGCCTAATATGCAGTAAATCTTGTTGAGTAAATGAACATGGCTAAGACATTACATGAAGGTAATTTGCTCTTATACCATGTACTTATTAGTGAATCTTTTCAAACTCATCTATCAAATTCTGCAGAGCCAGCATACTGCACTTGAGTCAAAATCCAAACTCCTTACTCTGGTTCATAGATGTATGTAATTTGGACCCAGGCTACTTTCTCACACTACTTCATTTTTTCCTCCAGCTTGTTTCTATCTAACTGTAATTCTAACACTTTTGTACTTTTGTCATCAAATAATTGGTTTAAATACCACTTTTTGATTAACTACCCAATATAAAGTAAGCACACAGGTACTTGCTTATTCACATCGACTAATTTAAATTTCTGTTGTCTTTTGCTGTGGATATACACTTACTCATTTGTTTCTCCCCACTAAAATAAAGTATAAAGAACAAGAATATTGCCTTATTTACTGCTATATTTCCAGTGTCCAAAATACTATCTGGTAAAGAAAGTCATGTGTTGAAGAATGTAAAAACTTGTAGGAGCAATTCTGTTTTCCCCTATCATATATCATAAACATAAATGCTTAGTTATTATTTCTGAGTCATATAACAACACCCAGAGAGGAATCACCCCAGCATCACACCATTCATCTTTTAATTTTGCTATCCAGTCTCAAATGTTTTTCAGAAGTAATATTTTTATTAACAGAAAATGTAACATGCCAGATTAGAAGGCCCAAGACGCTAGTTTTCAAGTCAGTTTACACACACTTGAAAGTTAGGGTCTTGCCACTTACTAGTCATTTGCCTCAGTTTCTCCTCTGTGATATAGGGGACAACAAAGTCTTAGGAACAAATGATTTAATGTACAAAAGATTTATTGGCATAGTACCTGATGTATAAAAGCTTTAGAAAAATTCATAACTGCTTATATTGTTTATGAAGAGCTACACAGAAGCACATATTCAACAGTAAGCCTAGTGTTCAATCTACAGTCATTTTTTTGTGCTTCAGGAACATTAAAACTTCTATATCTTACTCTATCAAAAACTTATTTTAAAGCTCCAATGCATCAACAGATAGAACTGTACTACATAGTTCTTGTTTTATTAATTTAAAGTAAATGAGGGTTGTGCTCAATGTCACCATAATTACAAAGCAAACAGGGAGAGAGTATGCAAAGATGATAATAGTTAAAGAGCTGTTCTTATAACTGCTTTAATTCTCTGCAAAACATGGAATATATTCTATATAAGTATATACCTAAGATTCTGCATCAGAGTCTGCTTTGAACTAAATTCTGTCCCTTTAAAATCCATATACTGAAGCCCTAATCCCCAAAGTGGCTATATGTGGAAATAGGGCCTATAGAGAGATAATAAAGGTTACATGGTCTTAAAGGTGAAGCCTCAATCTGATAGGACTGGTGTCATAGGTAAAAGAGATGCCAGAGATCTCTCTCCCTCTCTGTGAGCACAAAAGGAAGGGCATGTAAAGACACATGAAGAAGGTGGCTGTCTGCAAGCCTGGAAGAGAGGCCTCCACCTGACACCAATCCCGATGGCACCTTATTCTTGGACTTTCAGCATCCAGAACTGTAAGACAATAAATTTAAGCCCACTCAGTCTGTGGTATTCTGTTATGGCAAGCTAAGCAGACTAATACTGGTCTTTGCATTTACATTCCAAACTTGTTCCCATAGAAATCAGGCTATCTTCTTTCTCACCTCATTCTAGGCAGTGTTCAAAAGTTTCTTTATCAAGTAACTTTTCCACCTACCTATCTAAAATTCTATGATCTAAAACTGCAAGCTTCTTCACTGTGACACTTGTCACTCTCTATTTCCCAGAACTGCTTCACTTTTCTACACAGAACTTATCACTACTTGAGACACTACATTTTATTTATTATTTGACCACCAAGGATGGAACAAAAGCTTCATAATAATAAATCATTTTAATAGGAACACAAATTTAAGAATGATAAAGTAAACAAAAGACTTTGAAACCAGAAAAATCATTAAAAAAAAAAAAATCTAAACTCCAACAGCATATATGTACATAACAATGAGAAGCCTTAAGCATAGATTGCCTCATTTATAGAATAGGGTTATATTAGTAACTACCTCACAGGATTGTAAAAACCAAACTAAACTGGTTAGTATATAAACTTTTATAAGCAGGACCAATAAGCATGTAATAAATATCTTAAAACAGAAAATATTTTTTCTATATACATTACTGAGAAACATGGTTTTTAATTTTTCTGGAGGGGAAGGAAACAAAATTAGGCTTTATGGTTTTAATTCATAGTAAACTGCTTAAGGCACCTCAAAACCACATAGATTCACTTTGTTTTTTTTTTACTTACTAACTCAGTCTTACTAACTTCCAGTTCCCCTCATCCTGGAAATCTCAGCAAGCTGAGTTTCCAGCATGGAAGTCTGGGTCAGAATAATACCCAGTGATTGCCTATTAAGTTTTAGAGTTCTGTTGATATCTTACGGTAAAATTTTACATAACAACCTCACCATTAGGAAATATTCAAATGATATTAACATATTTAATATTGCATTGGTATAACACTAAAATGTGTCATAAAATATTCATATTCAATATAGACATCCTCATAACATCATAACAGAGTGTTGGCTTGACAGCTATCATACAGAAATTCCTTTACAAATCAAGCTCTTTCGGAAAATAAGCTAATATACTGGTATAGGTTAAGGTTTCTCACACTGAATTAAAATAGGACTTGATACATTTTTGAGGTTGAAAAACTTCTTGATTTTATCCCTTTTATAAGGTGGAGCTTTTCTCTCTGTCAGAGAGTAGGCGGGTATCATTATGAACTAATTGTGATATATTTAACATATTTCAATACATAGTAGTTATGGTTCCTTTTGTGGCCCAAGCAGATTCAGTCTTGGTTACTGAGTAAAGCCTTTTCATTTTGGCTGTGTGCTTCTGACATGACCTTAGCTATTTGTGACTGTTTCCACGCTTCCTGATACAACTCAGTGATTGAGATTTATCTCACACATTTGTGTTCCAGACCTAGAGTCAGCCATTTCTCTGAAGAGCTCTGATTATTTTTAGTGGAAAATGGTATTAGAAACACAGATATGGGATATGGGAACTAAAGTTGTTTTTATACAAGGTTTGCTTACTGTTTCCAGACATATTTCATGGGCAAAGCTAAGAGATACTTTCTATTCAATAGAAAATATTGATATATAATAAGTTTCAGTATTATCTTCAATTCAAATTCAAAGTTAGTTATTTTCACTTCTTTGATTTTGCTTTTGTATTCCTTTTCTCCAATATTGAACATCTTGGTTTCTGGAGACAGTCATATAATTGCTGGCTTGTTTTTATCAATATGTATGTAAAAACAGCAACATTATTATTAACAAAATTACTGAATCCAGTTAGGACCTCTCTGGAGTTTTATTTAAACATTAAGGATGTATAGCCACAATATTATTTTAATTTAAATTAATTTGAGATAATTCTGTGCATTCAACCACCAACAAGGTATATAAATTCTCCTATCCATCACAAATAAAGAGTAGCATACTATAAACTCTGATTTGTACCTTGCTTTAATTCATTTGATAAAATAGCTTAAAAATCATTCTATACAATATTAAGTTTCCCCCCCTTCCAGCTACCTACACTAAAGTTTATTTAATCAGTCTATGACTGTTTCCAATCTTATGCTATTTATTATAAAAAGGACTGTATTTCATATACATACACGCATGTACATGTGACTAAACACAGGAAAAGGATTTAGAGGAGGAACAACAGTAGTAAGGGAGTGAATTTTCAGAGTCCTTTCTTTTGTCAAATGCTTTATTGAGTTATGCTAGGCACTTCATGTTATTTTTAAATTTACTCCCTCAATAACACTATCAGGCAGGAAATATATCCACTTAGAGATCAGAGAGATTAAAGTAACTGGGTCAAAGTTAGAAAGTTGGTCCTAACTGGCAACTGACCTAAGACTAGGGCCAAGATCTATGCCTTTTCTTTAAAAAAAAAAAACTACTTAAAATGGATAGGGTAAGGACAAAGTCTAAGTCAGTTATTATTTTTCAATTACATGGGCAGTTTTAATAATCTACCCAAAAAGCATGTCATATAACTGATACAAAAAACCTTTTAAAGCTACACTTCAGAAATATGCTCATGCTCACATTAAAAATATATGTGAAAAATATTAGACCCATATAAGCAATACTAAAGAGAGTAAAATACTTACTTGGATCATTTAGGTCTGACAGGCTTGTTTTCCTTTCTTTCAGGTTTGTGATTTTGGCTACTTTTGCCCTAGATAAAATGACTTTTCCATTAGTATGTAAATAATTCTGTCCACTCTCATCACAGCTCACAATAATATCAATTGGAATCTTTCCCACACTGTTGCCATAAAACTTCTTGACTGGTAATATTGTGTTTTGTGACTTCTGTCCTCCAGAATTCTGATGAATTGATGTTCTTAATGATAATCCAGCAGAGTCATTCAAAGTTACAGTTTGTCTGCAATTTCTCTGCAAATCCTTAGAAAAAGGAATACCACAACTTTGGCATTTGGTCTGATTTTCTTTTTCTTTCCCACATTTTGGACAAAATCCACAGTGTTTAGAAACCTTAAAATCCAAAAGAAAGAAAGGAAAAAAAAAAAAAAAAAGACTTTGGCATTGTATTTCAACATCATGGAACAACAACAACAATAATCTCAAAATTAATCTCCTATTTCTCATCACCATCACTATGGCTACCACAAAATCCTGAATGTTACTTGGGATTTAGCGTCACAACACTGGAAGGAATTTTCTAAACCATCTAGTCCAGCAGTCTTCAAATCAGAGTATGTGTATTCCTCAAGGGCTACATAAAGATTTCCTAAGGCATACAGGGCATAAATAATCTTAAGGTAAATCAATATTTAGATGTTCAAGTCACACATATAACCCTTCCAAAAACTGGTCTGATTATGCTTATGTCAAAGTATCACCTGCCACAACTGTTCTCATACTTAAAAAAAAAAAAAAAAGAATCCTAAATCCAACTTCCATTTGAAATATTAAAATGGTACATGGCCCTAGGGTATAAAAATCACCAAACCAAACAAAAAGATAATGTTACATGCTGGAAAAATGAATTGATTCTAAGTTCTAGTTAAGACAATCTTTTACAAGGTAATTTATTTCTAAATTATCAGTGCTACAAAAATAGTTCAAGGAAGGCCCAATCTAGGCCTCTTACAATTATGATACCATTAAAAAAGTTTTTTTGACAGTAGAGTATCATATGATTTTGAAGCCTATAATGTAGAAGGACTTCAAGGTATTTGGTGATATTACTGTAATAAAGCTCTCATACTCATGTACCTATTTATGTGAACAAGCTTCTTCAGCACTTACATCTATAAGAAGGAAAACATGAATAGATGCTGAATCCAGTTTCAATATGTAACATAATATTCATCCATGGACATATAAAATAATTGAGAAAAATAGTCTGTCTCTAATTAAAAGATGCACCTCCAATAATTTGCTTTTACATCAAACTATTCATCAAACTTTGTATAAAATATATGGCTTTAATAATTATATACTATTAACAAATGTATATTATTAATTTGGATGTGCCCAGATCCATATATAAGGAAACTGATCTAAATATTCTATTTTAAAAGGTAACTCCTTTTCACTGTGTCAACTATTACATCCTGTGTGACCTTTTAAATTCAGGATGAAAAATGCTTAAATGTCAACTTAAGAATACATAAGAGGATAATATAATCATTTAAAATTCTTTTAGGTGACAGAAGACATCAAGTAGTTGCAGGACCAACAGATAGGTGGTAATTATATATGATTAAATGTATAGAATTACATTTCAAAATTCACCAAACTGAATGCTTAAGTTCTATGCATTTTTATTTTATGTAAATTTATGACTCAAAAATATGTACACAAGCAAAAAAGGCCTATAAAGACCACTACTCTGGACTTACCTGTTTGCTGTAAAGATGAAAAAAACTGACAGAGAAATTGCTAAGTTTGCCCAACTGACCATGACAAAGCTGTTCTATTATACCATGTTACCTATTTGAGGGTCTACCCCAGACAACAAAAAGGAATGAAATTTGTTACCCAGATAATACAAAGGAATGAAAACCAACCAGGGCAAAATTAAACTTAATATGTAGAACTTCAGCTTGGCATATGTAGATTGTACTTTTTTTTTTTTCCCTCTGCCAAGACATAAAGAATTCAATTATGCTATTTTGAATGCATATGTAATTTATGCGAACAGGAGCAGTACCTACTTACATACTACCTGATGATGAAATATCTAAACTTCTTAAAAAAAAAAAAAAATCTAAACCCCCTCATTTTCATGATGAGCATAGATCTCCACATCTAGCTAGGCTTTAAACACATCCATTTACGTGAAAACTAGACCCTCATTTGTCACAGTGGGAGTCAGCTCTATGTAAGCTAATTCTGTCTTTTATTAAGAAGAATCAAGGATATCATCAAGCTGGGTTCAGACTGGCTCCAATACTTTAGTGTCTGTAATAAAGGGTACATTTCAATAAAAAGAACCCTATAGAAAAACAATACTTTCACATATCTGCTTTTATAAAATTGATACTGAAACAGAAAAAGCACTTCCCTACTATTAAAAATTTTAATATTAAAATGTAGAAGGAACTATATCATGGGCTAGTATCATACGCCATCCACAGGCTAAGAAACAGGTGCCCTAGAACTGCTTGCAGCAATGAGGAACAAAATGCAGAGCAGCTAACCAAACACGGTCTTACATGCTCATGATAAAAACCAGAGATTAAGAATTCCATCAACCTCGTGATCAAAAAACTAGAGTCTCAACATTATTCAATTATTTTTAGTAAAGTAGCAAATTTTCTTAACAGTTTTTGTTAAATATAAATTCCTTCAGAAAACAAAGATTAATTAAAGTGTCATCTCCCCCCTCTTTGGTCCATGGAACACTTTAAAATAAATCCAAATCTCATTATCACATATTATCTGCCAGTCTATACACATTAATAACCTGTATACTTAATAAGAATAAGCATGTCTTTGATGAGACACCACTGAGACAATTTCATGTTTTGTTAAATATCCTGAACCTGTTATAATCTCATTAAATACCAAAGACTTCATTTTCTTACAAGCAGTATGTAATGTGAAATTTCACAGACTATACATGGAAAGAAAAACCACTCATCTTGTTAAAAAATTTAGAATTACATAGAGGACGGCTACAATCTATTCTTTATCTCCACTAAGAAAAGAATAAGTGGCACAGAAGTAAAGAGTAAAAAGAAAGAAAATATATTTTCAATGTTAAAAAAAATTCTGAGGCTTTTAGCTGGCATGCCTAAGGAAGGAAGGATGGTGTGGGGTGGGGAAGCAGCTTTCTTCTTTTCTCCGCCTTTCCATGGGTCCAGCAAAGGGCTAAGCAGTGTGGGTGATGACAGCAGAGCCCAAGCCAACCTTAGGTTTGTGTGCCAAAAGACTGGTCACAGAAAACTCAACTGAGCAAATACACTGGAGATAATGGCAGAGAGGTTTCTCAGTCAGAGAAGGGAGTTACAAAAACATGCAAAGCACAAAAGGCTAAAATAAACACTGTGGTGGTGGACTAGAATTGGAGTTATCAATGTACACTCATGAATTTTAATATATACTAAATATTAACACATATATACACAAATATTCCTAGTTCAGTCTGCTGGGAGGGCCTACAAATTTGACATCCAGTAGCAACAAGCACAACTGCTGCCCAAATATCTTCCTTTCACTTATACAGACAATGATTCCTTGGAGAAATGCATGACTACAGAGCTGATACAGAGAAATACAAAGAAATCTAGACCACCTGGTTATACCAGAAAGCAGGTACTCAAATAATGATGGGGATACGTCAAAAAGAAAACAGCCAGCTTGAAGAACTTTCCATGGGCCAAATCTAGGGCAATTTGACCATCAAATTGCTCAAACTGCTCAAATTGCTCAGCTGTGGAGAATAACCTTTCTGAGAAAAGTAAGAATCTATGTCTCCATGCTGTTAAAAATAGAAACTATGGTAAATGTGAGATAAGAAAAAACTCTTATTAACAAATAAGTATAGAAACACTAGGGAACTCCCAGGTGGCTCAGTGGTAAAGAATCCGCTTGCCAGTGCAGGAGATGTAAGTTAGATCCCTGGGTCGGAAAGATTCCCTAGAGTAGGAAATGGCAACTTGCTCTAGTATTCTTGCCTGGAAAATTCCATGGACTGAGAAGCCTGGCAGGCTACAGTCCACAGAGTCACAGAGTCAGACATGAAATGAGTAACTGAGTACACAGAAATACCCACTGAAAACACCTACTAAAATACCTGGAAAACGAGACAGCAAAAAAGACACAGATGTATAGAACAGTCTTTTGTACTCTGTGGGAGAGGGAGAGGGTGGGATGATTTGGAAGAATGGCATTGAAACATGTATATCACATATGAAACAAAAAATAAAATAAATAATGAAAAGAGAAAAAATAAAAACTAAAAATAAAATACCTGGAAAAATCTAGAAGAGTACATCTTAAACAAGATAAAAGTGAATATCAGCAATAATGTCAAAATCAACATTATATACCTCCTGATATGATGCAATAAGATCATAGCATCACCTCTGAGGAATCTTGAAAAATATATACATCATGAAGAACCTGCAGACCAATTCAACTTAAGGTACAAAATAAGTGGCCTATATTTCTTACAAATATCAAGGTTACGAATGACAAAGGAACATCAAGGAATTATTCCAGATTAAAGAAGACTGAAGATGACCACAACTCAGTGTAACATGATCCTGAACTGGATCCTGTTTCCATAAAGGACATGGTTAGAGAAAATGTGAATGGAGTTTGTGCATTAGATGATAATTCTGGGTCCATGTTAATTAAACATTTTTGACAGTTGTACTCTGGTTATACATGAGAATTTTATTTAAAAAAATTCTGATTGAGAGCGATTATGTGAAGTATGGTGTAGGGAAGTATTCATACGTCTTTTCAGAAAGATATATATTCTGGATTTGTGACAACTGAAAAATGATCTAATGAAGGCAGGAAAGTTTGCCAAAGTAACCTTTTCTAGCTCTCTTGCAGTCCTATTTGAAAAGATCACCAGAATTTAATAAGTACTAAAAATAATATTAATAAAAATACCAACTGATTAGCAGCAAAGAATAATTTCTCTACCCACCTCTAAATCAGTTAAACATTTTTTGGAAGCAGGAGACGGAGAAGGTGGGGTAGACTGATATATACTACTGTGACGTTTCTGTGCAACTTTCCTTTTAATTTCAGACTCCAGGTGTGATTCAGACTCTTCTGTTTTTTTCATCATACGATCTAAAAAAAAAGGGGGGGGAGGGAGTACTAAAATTAAACTTTATAAATTTCTCATTTTTCACCATGAAAAAAATACTAACTCATATTGTCAAATGATGTTTTAGCTAAAAGAAATTAATGTTTCAATATGTACAATAGAGAAAAATAGAACTTTAGGCCAGAGCCAGTAGCCATCTCCTGGTTGCTCTTGTCTGTCCTTCACCAGGATCACTTTCCACCTGCTCTACTGTGTACCATTTTCATCAAGTGTACCAATATTCTCTTCAGCTTATTCTGTGCTACTAAGGCAACAGAGCACCTTCTGCACTGAGTCATGCACAAGTTTCTTTTTCCTATGTTATTGTTCTTAGATCAGTAATGACAAAAATATGAATTCAAATGCTGGGTACAACTGTTTCGATAAAGGAAAGTAATTCTCAATTTAATGGCTTTTTAAATTCAAGACACACAAAAGAGAATTTTCTTCATTATTTTTCAATGTAAAGTCAACCATTTTCATTTCTAATTAATTCATAATTAGAATTTTTAAATGATTTCACAAATTTCAAACAGAACAATTTAAAATTCATTACAATTTGACTTCATCAGCAAAGAAAACTGAACATATATCTAAATCAAAAGTTAATGAACCTACGCTGATGACTAATTCATGTTGTATGGCAGAAACCAACACATTGTAAAGCAATTATCCTCCAATTAAAAATAAAATAAAAAGGCATTAAAAGTTAATAAATCTACAACAAAGGTGTTCTACCTGCATAATCCCAAGTATGTTAAATATTTCCATTTTCTTATCTTTAACATCCTCTAAAACTGTCTTAAGAAACCCATGCAATTATTGTTGCTTGGTGCAATCACAGAGTTCCACCTCCTCAGCATTTGCTCAGTCAGAATACCTTTATTTTCCTGGACACCGAAGCTAGAAATCTACGTAATCGCTGACTTGTCCCAGTGAGTCCTTCCTCACAGTCAAGGGAATTCTACTACAGTCAAGGGTCTTAAACTCATTCCTTCCTCTCCAATTCCACTGCCACTATATTTCAGATGCTTAACTCCTGCCTAAATTGATCTCCCTCATTCCAATTTTGTTTGCTTCAAATCATTCTCCACTACTGCCAAAGTGATCTTTCAAATGATCTAATCATTCTAATGTTTAAAGTGTTAATCACACAGTCATGTCCAATCCTTTGTGACCCCAAAGACTGCAGCCTGCCAGGCTTCTGTGTCTATGGGATTTTCCAGGCAAGAATGCTGGAGTGGGTTGGCATTTCCTTCTCCCTAATGCTGAAAATCTTTCAGTAATTTCAGTAGCTTAGGAAAAAAGTCTAAACCCCGTATCTTGGCAAGGTGAAGTTTGTATTGATATTCCAGTCTTAATTTTAAAAAGAAACAAAAACACTATACCTCAAAGAAGAGCATTTCTCCAGGGTATTTTCTTTCTCACCCTCATAGATATGTCATTCTCTTTGCAAGCAAAGTCCTCCCTATTTATCTAGTAAATTCAAACTATTCTTCATTAAGAAGCTACCTCTAGCCCACACTATGCATGATGAAGCACATCCTCAGAGCTTCCACAGCACTTTATCCATACTTCTATTAGCACTCATTTCATTCTCTGCTAATTATTTACACTGATCTGTTTTCTCCATTATACTGTAGGCTCTGAAACAGTAGAAACAACGTTTTACTCACATGTTTTCTCATTGTTTAGAAACTTCTCAAGGCAAGGGCTCAAAACATGTTTACTGGATTAATGAATCACATTACAAAACATCGTATGACACATGTTTTAGTAACAGATCTAGATACGTCAGGACTCAGCCAGGGAGAGGAAGGAAAAGCTGTTCCCAAGAACACCTTAGGTTACGGAGCAGCTGCTCCAGCCAGAGCATCCAGGTGTTGGTTATATTCCTATGAAAGCTAACATTGGTATGGTGTTAAATGGATTAGATCAGATCTAAAAATAAGTTTCCAACTAAATGAATATTAAAGAACTAGAATGTGGCACTAAGAAAAAAAAAAGGGGGGGAGGCAGACAAGATATGGAATTCAGAAAATATAGTTATCTGGAATACACAACCGATTACTGGCATAATTTAATTTACAGAGACAGCTATCTTAAAACATGGGATTTTCTCCTCCAACTTTTTTTGATCTTACTAATTAAATTTTTGTATGTATACAAAAGAGCTTTTTCCTTTTAAACATATTTTAGGAATCTCTGTAAACCCTACAAAATCTTTGCAAATCATTTTGCTCAAGTATGTCTCTATATCATCTTCCTGCCAGACCCTACTTAAGAGAATGACATTTTAAAAACTATTATCATTTCAATCCAGATCATATAATCACACTCTTCTGTCCACTGTTGCTATCTCATCATGTCTAAGTCACATTTTTCTCTACCCCATAATTAACAAGGGAGAAACGAGTGGCCCAAGCCCTGAAAGAAACAGAAAAATTTTTACTGATAATAGAGAAAAACAGTGTATATATGTACCACATCTTAATCCATTCCTGTGTCGATGAGCATTCAGGATGCTTCCTGGCTATTGCTATTACAATGCTCTATCTGTTGCTGCTCTGGCTATTACAATGCTCTGGCTATTGCTGGTAGTGCTGCAATGAACACTGGGGTGCAGGTATCTTTTTGAATTGTGGTTTTCTCTGGGTGTATGCTCAGGAGTGAGATTGACAGATCTTATGGGAGCTCTGTTTTTGGTTTTTTAGGGAAGCTCCATACTGTTCTCCACAGTGGCTATACCAATTTACATTCCCACCAACAAGGTAGAAGGGTTCCTTTTTCTTCTTGACAAATATACACCACTATATATAAAACAGATAACTAAACACATGCACACATACCAGAAGAAAAACCCAGAACCAATATACAAAGTACCAAAAAAGCTAATGTTAAATAATCCAGTACTATGACTGGTTCACTAATTACTCTGAGAAAATTAATTCTGGAGAAACTAATTTTGGCAAATCAGATAAAAAAGAAACTGCTTTCCCAACTTAAAGATTTACACCATAAGATGGCATGTAAAATACTGCCTTCAATATTGTACTTAATCCTCATTTATGGCCTAACAAGCCCAATCCTGTAATCATTTCATGGGCCCAATTAAATAATGTGCTAGAAATCAGTAATTTCCTCACCTGGAAATATAAGATGCTCATTCACATTGAACACCTAATGTTCATATGTTCCCCCCAAAGTTTATTTTACAATAGCTTATATATATATTAGTATATCCTTTTTCAGCTGGATTATATCTGTAATATGGAAACTTCTGTATCATTGCTATTACAAAATGATTTCAAAGATTTTCATTAATTTTTAAGAAAATAAATTTTGGCCCCCAAAAAAAGACAATAGAGGAAAACAATTTTAAAATCTGACCCCTCCCTCAATCAACATTATAGGGTACCAAAAGAAAGACAGAAACAGAAAGAATGACATACTTAGAAGTTTTAGGATGAAGCTTTATCTTAAGGTAAACACAGCTAAGAAGATTATGATAATTCATGTGAAAATTAACTAGTTTCAAATTATAGCCAGAAATATAAAATGGCTAAATACTTAAAACTTGATGAGTATAAAAAAACAGCAAATCCCTAACAGGAGGCTCATGAAAGTTTTAGCAGCTGACTATGAAAGGTATTTCCAAACCCTCAAAGTACTCCAGGGAGGTACTTAAGATAAAACCTATCCCCAACCCCACCACCTTTTAGGGATGAGAAGGTGAACAGAGTATTATTCCAAGACCATGCAAAACAAACACCAGTATTAAGATGGGGCACCATAAAACTCCTAAAAGAAAACATAAGCAGAACATTCTCTGCTATAAATCATACCAATGTTTTCTTAGGTCAGTCTCTCAAAGCAACAGAAATAAAAGCAAAAAATAAAAATAAAAAATAAACCAATGAGACCTAATCCAACTAATAAGCTTTTGCACAGCTAAAGAAACCATCAGCTGAACAAAGACAATCTATGAACTGGGAGAAATTATTTGCAAATGATGTGACCAAAAAGGGCTTAATTTCCAAAATATATAAATAGCTCATAAAAAACAAACAACCTAATCAAAAAATAGGCAGAAGATGAAAACAGACATTTCTCCAAAGAAGACATACAAATGGCCAACAGGTGCATGAAAAGATACTCAACATCACTAATTACTAGAGATTATTAGAGAAGTGCAAATCAAAAGCTACAATGAGGTATCCCCTCACACCAGTCAGAATGACCACTATCAAAAAATCTGCAATAAATGCTGGAGAGGATGTGGAGAAAAGGAAACCCTTCTACACTACTGGTGGGAATGTAAACTGATACAGCCATTATGAAGAACAGCATGGAGAGTGCTTAAAAAAAAAAAAAAAAAACTAGGAATAAACCTATCATATGACCTAGCAATCCCACCACTGGGCATACACCCTGAGAAAACTGCAATTCTAAAAGACAGATGCACCCCAATGTTCACTGCAACACTAATTACAACTGCCAGGATATGGAAGCAACCTAGATGTCCATCTACACATGAATGGATAAAGAAGATGTGATACATATATACAACAGAATATTACTCAGCCTTGAAAAAGAACAAATGTGTCAGTATCAGTGAGGGAGGTGAACCTAGAGCCTGTTATAGAGTGAAATATGTCAGAAAGAGAAAATCAAATATATTTTAACACAGATATATGGAATCTAGAAAAATGCTATTGATGAACCTATTAGCAGGGTAGGAATGGAGATGCAGATGAAGAGAACGGACTTGTGGACACAGTGGGACGAATGGAGAAAGTAGCACCGACACACATACACTATCACGTGTAGAACAGATGGTTGGCGAGAAGCTGCTCTGCACCACAGGGAGCCCAGTCTGGTGCTCTGTGATGATCAGAGAGGTGGCATGGGACGAGCGGAGGAGGCTCCGGAGGGAAGGGATACATGCGCAATTACGGCTGATTCGTGTTGCTGTATGGCAGAAACCAATAATGTTGCAAAGCAAGTTTCTTAAAATTAAAATATTTTAAATAAAATATTCTTTACAATTAAAAAAAAAACAAAACTACAATGAGTATCACCCTATACCAGTCAGAATGGCAATCATTAAAAGGTCCAGCAACAATAAATGTTGGAGAGGGTGTGGAGAAAAGAAAACCCTCCTACACTGTTAGCAGGAATATAAATTAGTGCAGCCACTATGGAGAACAGTATGGAGTTCCTCAAAAAACTAAAACTACAACTCCTATGTGATCTAGCAATCTAGACAAAACTCTGGTTCAAAAAGACACATGCAGGCTTCTGGTTAAAGACAATGGAGTAGGACATACTCCTACTGTGAGGACACCAAGATAACAACTAGCTTTGGAACAACCACTGACAGGAGAACGCTGCTGCTGCTGCTGCTAAGTCACTTCAGTTGTGTCCGACTCTGTGCGACCCCATAGACGGCAGGAGAACGCTGGAACCCACCAAAAAAATGTACCCCACATCCAAAAACCAAGAAGAAGCTGCAGCGAGACAGTAGGAGGGGGGCAATCATGATACAATCAAATCCCATACCTGCCAGTGGGTGATGTACAAACTGGGGAACAATAATACCAAACAAGCTCTCCCACTATCGTGAAAGTTCTCAACTCCACGTCAGGCTTCGCAGCCTAGGGATCTGGAAAAGGACTGGGAATCCCCAGGGAGTACGAGCTTGAAGGCCAGTGGGATCTGCCTACAGGACTTCCACAGGACTGGAGGAAACAGAGACTCCAGTCTTGGAGGGCACAAACAAAACCTTGCCCACACCAAGACCCAGAGAAAAAGAGCAGTGACCCCACAGGAGATTGAACCAAAACCCCCTGGTAGTGCTGAAGGGTCTCCTGTGGAGGCATGGGTTGGCAGAGTCGGAGCCTCTTTGTGACCCCACGGGCTGTAGCCCACCAGGCTCCTCTGTCCGTGGGGCTCTCCAGGCAAGAACCCTGGAGTGGGGTGCCATGCTCTTCTCCAGGGCATCTTCCCGACCCAGGGACCGAATCCATGACTCTTCCATCTCCTGCACTGGCAGGCGAGTTTTTACAACTAGTGCCGCCTTTGTTGGATCATACATACATAATTACCTTAATCAAAATTACCTTAAATGGATTAAATGTACCAATTAAAAGACACAGACTGGCTGTGTGGATGAAAATAAGTACATGTATGCACTTCCACTTAGCACATCCCTCTGCTGGAACCCCCAAATTGCATGTCATTATTTTATAATGTTAGGTTAACCACGTTCCCATTATGACTTGCAATTGTAATTATCTTTTATTTTTTTGTCTGGCTATTTCTTGTGAAAACTGATAAACATCTATTATTAATGTGCTTACGTAACTCTCACTCACTCAATACCACTGTATCATGATTGATCAACAGAAAAATAACAGAATTCTAAATAACCAAAGCTACTGTTTAATAGAAAAGCCTGTAATTCCTTTTTAAAATCCAGATGCATATTAGAATTATCTTTGAATTTAAAAAAAAAAAACACAAATGCCTGTTTTATTTTTCTCCGAAGCTCCAGATACGTTTCTAACGAGCAGCCATGTTTGAAAACAACTGGACTATATTATGATATTTTACTTTTACCTAGCTGGTTTCCCTTTTGCTATTTCATATTCAATGCTCCCATATCATTCACTTTATATTTTCCAATTTCTCCATCTCTTCTTTCTTTGATATTCTTTCTTATCAAGTGTAGTAGAAAGGCTTTTGTAAACATACACACAAATAGCATGTATAATATATATATTTTAGAAAACTTACCAATTTTTGCCTAACTAAAAACCTTGCAATATTTTGATTCCACTTGTTTGACTTAATATGAAAAGAATGCTAGATTTATAATTAAAAAAAAAAAAAACAGGAAGGCAACAAGAAACAAAGGTGTACTGTATAGCACAAGTAACTATAGTCAGTACCTTGCAATAATCTATAATGGAAAATAATCTTAAAAATAATATATATGTATAACTGAATCACTTTGCTTTGCACCTGAAACATTGTAAGTCAACTCTACTTCAATAAAATATATATATTATGGATAAGAATAAATAAATAACTTACATTAAGGCAAATTTTAAAAAATTACATGCACTCCAATGTTCAGAGCAACACTGTTTAGAATAGGCAAGACATGGATGCAAGCTAAATGCCCATCAACAGATGAACGTATAACAGACAGAGGAATACCACCCCACTATAAAAAAAGAAAGAAAGAATGCCATCTGCAGCAACATGGATGGACCTAGAGGTCCTCATACTAAAGGAAGTCAGTCAGACACACCATCATAAGACATCACTTATATCAATATATGTGGGGTCTAAAGGAGGATACAAATGGACTCAATTAAAACAACAGAAACAGACTCACAGACAGAGAAAACAAATCTACGATTTACAAAGGGGAAGGGGGTGAGACAAATAAATTAGGAGTTAGGGATTAGCAGATACAAACTACTATATATAAAATAGACAAATACCAAGATAAGGCCCTACTGTATAGCACAGAGAACTATATTCAATATCTTGTATTAATAATAATCCAGTGGAAAAGAATATGAAAAGCAACACATACTATACATATAACTGAATCATTCTGCCTACATCAGAAACTAAAACTGCAAATCAACTATACTTCGATTAAAAAAAGAAAAAGATTAGAGTATTTCCTGGTGGATTTTCTAGCTCAATGTCTTTTTAATATACCACCCTATGTTCAGGTATGCAGAAAAGGTAAATATGGAAGCTATTATGAGACAAGTAAAAGCGGTTGAATCTATGCTTTAAAAAAGAATGGTCCTCCATAAAAAGAATGTTTATAGTAGCTTTCCTCATAAAAAACAAACAAACAGACAAACCTAGAAACAACTCAGGTATCCATCATAGGAGATTGATAAATTAACTGTTACAGCCCTACAATACAATACTAGAGAAGAACAAGTTGCTGATGCACACAGCAACACTGGTGAATGTCAAAAATTCATCCTGAGTGAAAAGAAGACTCACATAAAGTGTATACACTGTATTATTCCACTTCTGTGAAAATGGTTACCTGTGATGGGGCAGCAATGAGAAGTAACTGGTAGGAACATGAGGGAATATTCTGAAGTGATGATATCATTTACACTATGTGTTCCCAGGGCCTTGGGTTACAAAGGTATGTATACCTGTCAAAATGTATTCAACTGTACACTTATGCCTTGTAAATTTCATTATATGTAAATTCTATTTCAAAAGAAAACAAATACATATTGAACTCTAACCATATGTCTGCTGAAGTGTTTACGAGTAAAACTAAACTGGTGTTTGTAATTTTAAATGTACTGGAAAAAGTAGATGAATTTGTAAAAAATGATTAGACATACAAATACATAATGAAGTAGTATTCATTACAGAATCTATTTGGAACATGTAAATTCACTTTTAAAAGTTAGTTTTTTGGTTATGTTTGAAAATTTTCGTAATAGAAGTTGGAGGTTGGGTGGAGCAAGGATAAGGATAGCCCTTTATTTTTGTTTGAAAATTCAGCTCTGCTGGAAAATCTATACCTCAAGGATAGTTAGGATACAAACAGCTATCTTTATTATGGTATTATGGTTATTTATTTGCTTTTAAGTTATTTTTATTACCTTTTAAAAGAGAAAGACAAATTAGAAAAATGGTTTTCTCCATCATGTCACTGTTACTATGACCGATTTTCATTATAAAATAAAATTAAAGTCATATATCATATTCTCATTATATTCTCCTTAAAAATCACTTTGAGCTATGCTGAATATGTGTGATAAACAGAGAACACAATAGGCAAAGAACACATCAGGCAGACATGAATAAAAGAAGAAACTCAAATGGCCACTTAACATATAAAATGCCTGGTCATTAATAAGGAAATGTGAAAAAACAAATACTACTTCCCAATCAGTCTGGCAAAGCCTGAAAGAATGGTAAGATCTAATACTGCTGAGGAGCATATGAGAAAATAAACACAGATCATGCCTGCTGGGTGCTGATACCCTTTATAGAAAGCATTTCGGCAGAAACATATCAAAAGTCTTTAAAATGTACATAACTTTTGACCAGGTAATTTTATTTCTAAGGAAATAACATAAAATACACAAAATGTGCTAAATTATTAATCATAATATATAATATCAAAACATTAAAAATTTAATTATACTATATAAATATAGTGGGTCACTTCACATCTATTAAAAAATAAGAGACTTGGCTGTAGTCCATTTGATTCTTTTAATTGTGTCTTTCATTTGGTTTTCCTCTGGAATTCCAGTACCTCTTAATGAGAGTACAGAAACCAGATAATATCATAACAAAGTCAAGATGCAAGTTATAGAACAATACACACAGTATAAATGCATCAAAAAATAGCTAGATATCATAGAAGTCTGGCAGCTATCAATGTATGTTAAGATTCTAAAAGAAGATGCCTTGACTGATAAGCTGAGGGGATATATTTCTTCTGCAAATGAGTTAAACACTGCTAAGTCAGATGATTTAAGTTAGAATCATAATGTAATTATGAAATCATTTATTCTTAATGTAATTAAATATTTACTCAGAGACAGCATATAACATCTATTAATTCTCTGATAACACAAAATCAGAATGAAAAACAAAAAGGAAGCTTAAGAAATAAGAAAAAAAAAAGAGATCTTAATTAAGACGTTATTTTTCATGCTTAGAAAAACTGTAAAAAGAACACCAAACAAAAACTTAACAGGATATGTGACATGTCCAAAAATTATACCAATACTTAGTTTTTACAAGCTTTAGTTTAACTGTACAGAACTGCTTTATCAGTAATTACTAGCCTAGTGCTGATAAATAACTATAATTCATATTAAATGCCTCTTAAATACAAAATAAAGGAGAAAAATAATAAAGGAAGTCCTCATATGTGTTAAGAACTATAAAAAGACAGTGATACCTTTAAAGGAGGAAATTATTCCAGGTGCTATGCCATTAACTACTGATCCCGGGGTTTGAAAATAGTATTTTAAACGCTATCTCCAAGGAAATCCTAAAATAAAATGCAATCTTTATGAAACAATATACACAACATTATTATAGCCCTATCATTCATACTATATCCAAGCATATATGAACCTACCTAACACAAAACTGAACTGACCTAACACAAAAGAGCTATCAGTTCAGTTTAGTGCAGTCGCTTAGTTGTGTCCAACTCTTTGCAGCCCCAAGGACTGTAGCACGTCAGGCTTCCCTGACCATTACCAACTCCCAGAGCTTGCTCAAACTCAAGTCCGTTTAGTTGGTGACGCCATCCAACCATCTCATTCTCTGTCATCCCCTTTTCCTCCCGCCTTCAATCTTTCCCAGCATCAGGGTCTTTTCAAATGAGTCAGTTCTCCGCATCAGATGGTCAAAGTATTGGAGCTTTAGCTTCAGCATCAGTCCTTCCAATGAATATTCAGGACTGATTTCCTTTAGGGTGGACTGGTTGGATCTCCTTGCAGTCCAAGGGACTCTCAAGAGTCTCCTCCAACACCACAGTTCAAAAGCATCAATTCTTTGGCGCTCAGATTTCTTTATAGTGGAAAGACCATAGCTTTGACTAGATGGACCTTCCTGGCAAAGTGATTGATGTCTCTGCTTTTTAATATGCTATCTAGGTTGATCATCGCTCTTCTTCCAAGGAGCAAGCGTCTTTTAATTTCATGGCTGCAGCCACCATCTGCAGTGACTTAGATCCCAAGAAAATAAAGTCAGCCACTGTTTCCACTGCTTCCCCACATATATGAAGTGATGGGACTGGATGCCATGATCTTAGTTTTCTGAATGTTGAGTTTTAAGCCAACTTTTTCACTCTCCTCTTTCACTTTTATCAAGAAGCTCTTTAGTTCTTCACTTTCTGCCATAATGGTGGTGTCCTCTGCATATCTGAGGTTATTGATATTTCTCCCGGCAATCTTGATTCCAGCCTGTGCTTCCTCGTGCCCAGTGTTTCTCATGATGTACTCTGCATATAAGTTAAATAAGCATGGTGACAATATACAGCCTTGACGTACTCCTTTTCCTCTTTGGAACCAGTCTGTTGTTCCAAATCCAGTTCTAACTGTTGCTTCTTGACCTGCATAAAGGTTTCTCAAGAGGCAGGTCAGGTGGTCTGGCATTCCCATCTCTTTCAGAATTTTCCACAGTTTATTGTGATCCACACAGTCAAAGGCTTTGGCACAGTCAATAAAGCAGAAATAGATGTTTTTCTGGAACTCTCTTGCTTTTTCCATGATCCAGCGGTGAAGCATCTGTCTACAATGCAGGAGACCCGGGTTCGATCCCTGGGTCAGGAAGATTCCATGGAGAAGGAAATGGCAATCCACTCCAGTACCACTGCCTGGAAAATCCCATGGACAGAGGAGCCTGGTAGGCTACAGTCCATGGGGTTGCAAAGAGTTGGACATGACTGAGCGACTTCACTTTCAGCAGATGTTGGCAATTTGATCCTTGCTTCCTCTGCCTTTTCTAAAACCAGCTCGAACATCTGGAAGTTCACGGTTCATGTATGCCAGCACACCAGGACTTACGTAGCTCCCAGGACTGGTATATTCAGTGCCCCTGACCCTGCGGCAGGCCTCTGTTGACCCACACCTCAGCCGGAGACTCCTGGACACTCGCAGGCAAGTCTGGCTCAGTCTCTTGTGGGGTCACTACAGTAAAGAGTCTGCCTGCAATGCACAAGTCCAGGGTTCAATCCTTGGGTCAGGAAGATCCCCTGGAGAAGGGAATAGCTACCCACTCCATTATTCTTGCCTGGAGAATTCCATTAACAGAGGAGTCTGGAGGTCTACAGTCCATGGGGTCGCAAAGAGTTGGACATGACTGAACAACTGCAACTAACACTGTCACTTTTTTACAAGCTAAATATACCAATATCCCTTTCCCCAAGCTAATGTGTTTCATGTGGACAGGTAATATTTATACATATACATATATGTATATTTACACACTTTATTATGAGTCCACAGGCATAAACTGAATAAGTAAAGCAGAAAGTATAGCTCTTCCCTATAAAAAAATTTCAATTAACACATATAAAATAAAATAGAAGACTACCATTAATAAACACTGAGTAATAATTGTTGCCAGCAAGAGCCACCAAAAGATGCTAGTATTAGTGGACACAATTTTGAGGAAAAAGAAGGTATCTGCATAGTGTCAGAGTCCCAAGTTATTAATAAGGAGGGGAAAATAGCTGTATGGTGGAAGAACCCACCAGAAACTACCTAAGTAGGAGATCATGTTTAACAGTAGTTAAGACAAACCAACATCATACAACCGTTGATATAATGTGTAGAAAAAGACACAACCTAGGTTACTTTCATGAAAGTTTTGCCAAAAATGAACAGCCTCAATCTAATCATAAGATGCAAAGAGCTGACTCAGTGGAAAAGACTCTAATACTGACAAAGATGGAAGGCAGAAAGAGAAGGGGACATTAGAGGATGAGATGGTTGAATGGCATCACCAACTCAATGGACATGAGTTTGACCAAACTCCAGGAGATGATGGACAGGGAAGCCTGGAACACTGCAGTCCATGGGGTTGCAGAGTCAGACATGACTGAGCAACTTAACAACAACACATCATAAGATAACATCATTCAAACTTCCAAACAGAAAGGCATTCTACTAGTATTCTTCAAATTAATCAAGGAAACTTAGGAGATGTAACAAATGTAAGATCCTCAAACTAGATCTTGGAACAGAAAAAAGTTATCAGTGAAAAATTGGTGAAATGAGACCAATGTCTGTTTGCTTAGTTTAAAATGCTATACCAGTGCCAATCTCTTAGTTTGTAAATGTACTATGACTGTAACATGTTAACAGTAAGAGCAGCTGGGTAAAGGGTAAATGAGTTCTATTTTTATAACTTTTCAGTACTCATTTAAAATGATTTTAAAATAAAGTTTTTTTAAAAAAAAAAGGTTATTCTTATTTATTTAATGAATGTCATTGAATAAACAAGTTCTTTTTTTAAATTTCGTTATTTTCGGCTACACTGGGTCTTCACTGCGGCAGACTTTCTCTAGCTTTGCGGGCCGGGGGTTGGGGGTGGGCCTCTCCAGCTGTGGTGCTTGGGCTTCGCATCATGGTGGCATCTCTTATTGCAAAGCACGGGCTCTATCTACAAAGGTGGGCTCAGCAGCTGTAGCTCACGGGCTTAGTTGCCCAGTGGCATATAGAGTCCTTCCAAACCAGGGATCTAACCAGTGTCCCCTGCACTGGCAGGTGAATTCTTAACCACTGGACCACCAGGGTAATGTCTGAATAAACAAAAAATTTTTGTAAAATGTCTGGGGCTTGCTGATATCTAAAACCATATAATAGGCCAAATCACTTAACTTACTGAAATGCATCTGGGTAAAGGGAATGATAACCATACCTATTGTGTAGTTCTTCCCTGAGGATCAGAAATAAGTTGCTTTTTGATCTAGGGAGAAAATAGTAAAGCACAGTGGTTAAGAGAACGTGTGGTCTTTATCATCATATAGACCTGGATTCCAGTACTAGTTTGTGTCCTTGAGCAAGTTATATAATCCCTGCGAATCTCAGTTTCTTCCTCTGTACAAAATGGAGGTAAAGTTGAACTTAGCTTATTGAGATCCTGGGTAGGGAGCTAGGATAAAAGCAAATAATCAATGTCAAGCATCCAACTCAGCTCAAGTGCAGGGAAGAGTTCAGTAAAGATTTTAGGTGTGAATGTTGTAGAGGCTAGTCATCACTACCACATGTAATAAACCTAGTGAGCATGGCTATGCATTACAAAGCATACTAATTCACATGCATAACAACTGCAAAATTATTAGGAAAGAGGCTATGTTTCAAATATTCTCTTTACAAAATATTTTCTATATATACACAAAAGATTTTCATCCAAGGTATAGAAAAATACAGGTGTTTAAAAAAAAAAAAAGAAACTCTTTTCAACCAGGAAAATTCAGCTGCTTAAAATCATTCAAATTTGGATAGTAAGAGCCACTACTGCTATTTAAAACAAGCAAAAGGCCTACGGGATTAAGAGATACAAACTACTATACATAAAATAGATAAGCAACAAGAATATATTCCATAGAACAGGAATTATAGCCATTATCCAGTAACAACTTAATGGACAATAACCTGTAAAAATACTGAATCACAACACTGTACACCTAAACCTAATATAATAATGTAAATCAACTATACTTCAATTAAAAAAAAAAAAAAAAGCCAAAAAACAAACAAGCAAAGGCCTGGGGAAAACAAGATGGACACACAGATTGAAAATCTCTAAACAACAAACATAAATTTGATGGTAGAGAAACAGCTTTCATAAGTGCTAATTATTTTTTAAAAATTATTTTGATGTAAATTAAATTTCTACTTACAATAATATTTCAACATCTACTATTAACACAGTTTTATCAGGTATGGTCTCTTTTTAATTCAGTGATTTTCTTGTCTAGAATAATTTTGATCCTAAAATTTAGAATATATTAGGCAACCACTGAATTAACACTGTTGCACTATATTAAGATTGTAACATAGTGCAACACAACATAATTCTGAAGCTATAACCCATCCAGAGTGAATATTTGGATCCTGAATTTAACAACAATGCTAATATAATCAAAAAGACTTCCAACTATCATCACCTG
The DNA here is from genome assembly GCF_014754425.2 of Oryx dammah. NCBI lineage: Eukaryota > Metazoa > Chordata > Mammalia > Artiodactyla > Bovidae > Oryx > Oryx dammah. Next base: position 2,756,803 of record NW_024070188.1, on the reverse strand, counting down.
AATGTGTACTCTCTGAATCATTCTCCAGTGATTTCAGATGAGAAATAAATTCTCAAGTCAGTTATTAAAAATGGGTCCATATATTTCTAGTATAACTGGGAATATTCTAAAGCCAGTGCTACATCCCTAACCTACCTTTCATACAACAACTCAAAACCCTTCACAGGTGTTAACAAATAAAACTGCACACTTACCAACACCTTGGGGCCGACTTAACCTTACAGGGTTACTTTCAAATTTTTGGACATGAGGTGGGTATTCTTTCCTAAAAAGGAAATTCATATAGTTTTACTCTAAAAGAAAAAAAAATATTTTTAAAATGAAAAAGTAGAGGGAATACTTACAATATGTTTATCAAAAGCAAATCATAGCTTGTTACATAAAAAGTGGTGATATGAAATAACACTATATTACACAGACATACTAAACCTTAAGGCACTGCAAGATCCCTAAGGGCAGTGATTATATTTTATTTAAACTGTTAATCTATGCCAGCCAATAGTGGGCAGTCTTTCAAATAAACATTTAATAAATGAATCCAAATATTTATCCTTTCAAAGTAGTCACTTTGGGAAGATACATGTATCTCCTCAATGCACAAAATTTTAGAATTTTTCCTTTGGAACTACTTTCATAATCCATTTATAAAAACTTTTAAAAAAGAAAAGCCTGTAATATTTCACTGTCACATGCAGTTCTGAAATAAAACAAATTACTCAGCTTAGAATAAATATCTGCCCAATTTTGCTGTAAATGTTTCTAGCTGTTTAAAAATCAAGGAATAAAGGGAATAAAGACTGAATAAGATCTTATTCTTCAGGATAATTACAAAAGCAGTAAAAAAAAAAGTTATATACAAAACCAGAAATCGTGAAACAAGTATTCATACTGTGTAGTCACAAGTATGAATACTTGTGACTATATAATGGGGTTATAATTATATTAATACTTTAAAAAGTATATTACATTGTCAGACTTCATACACAACCAATTTTCAGAATTCTGAACAGGAATCCTTAGTAAATAAGGATCCTAAAATGTCAGAGAAGTCCAAATATACACCAGTTTGGGAGAAAAGCAAAAAAACTATAGCTAAATTATGGGATAAAACCATTAAAGAAGGAGATTTGCAACAGACGAGGGAACTACAAGTAGCTACTTCCCCATCCAAATGAAAGGCTCCAAAAATATTTTCATATTATGTAACAGGGGAATTAAAAGAGGTTATTCTGTTCTTTATAAATCCATTCACACAAGTGATCAAACCTATCACAAAGCAATACAATTAAGCAAAAATTAAACAAAAATCCTCAAGGAGTTTTCCTTATAAGGATTTCATATTTTTATATTGCAAAAGTCAGAGCACCTGAATTGAAAGCAAACTAAGAAAATGACAAGCAGAACATAGTAAGAGCAGTGACAGCAGTGTCCTTCTGACAGCAGCTAGCAGACAGTGCGCACAATGTGCCAGGCGCTGTTCTAAGTGCTTTCCGTCTATTAATTACTTTGGCCTTCACGATAACCTTATAAGGTATATACTACTGTTAGCACTTTACAGATGAAGAAACTGAGGCACAATGAGGTTAATTAACTTGGCCATGGTCACAGAACTACTAAATAGCAACACCAGAATCTGAATCCTGGCAAACTGCATCAGTTTTGGTAAGTAATGGTATTTTCATTATTATCATTGAGCAGTATGTGGTCCAACTGGGTCATTTCCACATTGTCAAAATTTTGTGAGGATACAAATTGTGAAGATGAGAATTTGCCTCAAGAGACAGCAGTACCAGTGCTATGAAAAATAAGGTTTTCAGCTCCTAACTACATCAAGCTTTAAATAAAGTACATGTTTTTATATTCTACACATGTTCACACTAAAAATGATATAATATAATCTTATCCATATACACTCAATTTTCAATCTCTGTTATAACTCTACACTGGAAAAATAAAAATATCAACTATAAAATACAACCGAGGCAATAAATTTGAAGCAAAATATGATATAACTATAGTAAATTCCAAAACCTCTATGCATTAAAACAGTGGACAACAGAAACAGATGTTCTTAAATACAAAGGATTATCAACAAGCAAAATGATTTGACAGAGTGGCCACAAAATCTGGAAATACAGATAATTTGGATTTTTGTCTATTTAAATCTGCTTTACTTATTCTGGGGTATGCTATAAACACAAGTTCATTCAGTAAGAACTGGCTTAAATCATCTAAGACAACGTATCACAGATATACAGAGATTACTAATTCGCTCAGCTCTCTGCTATTTGACAGTGCACTGAACCATGCACTCTTGATGAGGAACAAGCACCACAATGAATATGTGTGTCACAGAATGTCCGTGACCATCATGTATTGTCATGTTAACATTATGTGCATGTGCCAACATTTCCAAACCTTATGGCCACTCTGTATCTGATATTTACTATATTTTGCCCTATACATAGCAAATTTTGTTTTAAAAAAATGTATAATAAGCAAATTACTGAAGTAAAAGCATACCTTAATTTTAATATAATACAAGAATTTCAGAATAAAAGTACTTGTTTAATAAGAGAATTAAAAGAACTTTATAGATATAATCTTGTGTTAACTTTTGTTAGGTAATCAAAAATAAACTTTTATGTTAACTTCTTAGTATGAAGGTTCCAACGCTCTACAGACATTAAAAATTTCAAACTTCAAACTAGTATGATGCTTAAGGCTAGGATTTAATTTCCTAGTGGATTTTCTTTCCTACCTTAAACCAAGCAGAAGCAGAGAAGCATCCTTACCAATTGGGAGCATTTTTTCTTTTTTCTTTTGCTTCTGAGAGTATGTGTTTTGTATGTAAGTTTTAGAGAACCTCATTTCATGGATCATGGATCCAATATTTTACAAACTGCATAAAACTAGATACCTTTTTCCCCCTTCTGTGCAAAACTGTTTAAATAACATCAGAATGTTCTGTTTATTAAAAGTTAGACAGGCTTCAGCTTCGGAAGTCTTTTTTTTTTAATAAAATTTAGAACAAATTTAGATTTACCGAACAGTTGCAAAGATAGTTCAGAATTCTCTTATATCCCTTACCCAGTTTTTCCTAATGTTAACACCTTCATTACCCTCATATCTATGTCAAAAAACGCAAAAATCAACATTTGCACATGGCTATTAACTAAATGCCAAGCTTTGTCTGAATTTTACCAGCTCTTCCACTTTGCACTAATATCCTCTTTGTTCTAGAATACAACCTAGGATTCAGTGTTTTTTAGTGATCCTGTCTCCCCAGGTGTGCGTGTGTGCGTGCATGTGTGCATGTGGCTCAGTCATGTCTGACTCTTTGCAACCCCATGTACTGTAGTCTGCCAGAATCCTCTGTCCATGGAACTCTCCAGGCTCAGATACTAGCCCACCAGGCTCCTCCGTCCATAGAATTCTCCAGGCAAAGATAATGGAGTGGGTTGCCATTTCCTCCTCCAGGTGATCTTTCCAACCCAGGGACTGAACCTGGGTCTTCCATACAACAGGCAGATTCTTTACCATCTGAGCCACTACGCACGGAGGCAGCTTCTTTGTTTCTCGAACTTAAATTCTTTTTCATGACCCTGGCACTCTGGAAGAGACTGGTTAGTTATTACATAGAATACCCCTCAACGTGTATCTGGTGTTTCACTCATGACTAGACCGAGCTTGTAGGTTTGGTGGATGTCTCATCACATCGTATCAGAGGTAACATGATATCAATGATTTAGAACACCAGTAAGATTAACCGTGATCATCTGGCTAAGGTAGTATCTGCCAGGTTTCTCTACTCCAAAGTTACTTATTTTCCTTTCCAATGTTCTATTTGGAAGCAAATTCAATTAGTCCAGCCCACAAGAGAGGCTTTTTCCCTGGTGTCTCAATGGTAAAGAATCCACAATGCAGGAGACGCAGGTTTGATCCCTGGGTCAGACCCCTGAAGAAGGAAATAGCAACCCACTCCAGTATTCTTACCTGGAAAATGTGGTTGACAGAGAAATCTGGTGGGCTACAGTCCATGGAGTCACAAAAGAGTTGGACACAACTTAGCAACAATGCTTCAACTCTATTTCTTCCTGAAGAGGGGAGTATCTACATATATTATTTATTTGGAATTCTTCTGTAGCAAACGGCTGTCAATTTCCCCCAAGTCATTTTATGCAGCTTACAAAAATTTTAGGTTAGTTCAGTAAGTAAATCACTTACTCAATCATTTGTACTAGTACCACCCATGGATATTTATTTTATACTTTAGGTTATATTCCAATTGTTCTGGTTCTGGCCCTTGGGAGCTCTTTCAGTTGGTTCTTGTTTTCCTTTCCTGTGATGTCACCTTTTTAATTCTGATAAAATATGCATAAAACTTACAGAAGTATGGAATGCCTCACCAATCTGCATGGGCCATGAAAATCTCTGTACTGTTCCAGTGCTAGTGTATGTGTTGTTGAAGTAAGCACCCTTTGGTTTTTTGAATTGGATTCTGATACTACAAGATACTCTAAGATTATTTTGTTTTCCCTAACCCATCCCTAGAATCACCCATTTCTCCAGGTTCCTTTTATTAGAATGTTAGAAACCAGGATCTGAGTGCTGGTTTATTTTTAGTTGGTTTTAATAACTCACTTTATAAACTGTTCCACTGCTGTAACTGATTGCAAAAGATGTAAAGTTCTATAACAAAAATTAAATGTGTCTATTTTTCCATTAAAATCCATTATTCCAAACTTATGTTTAAACTTCAAATTTTTGAAAATTTATTAAAATTTCCCAAAGTTGTACTCTAACCAAAAACTTTTTTGCATTTTAAATATTTTAGGGGAGCTTTATTCATTTCTCAGAGTATGTCCATTATGAAATGCACTCCTTTATCCTATTTAGTGCTTCTAATCCTTAATCTGGTCTCATTTGTTGCTAAAATTCTACTCATGCTTTCCTTTTGTTTGCATCTTTAACTTATTTTTAATTGGAGGATAATTGTTTTCTAACAGCCTGTTCGTTTCTGCCATATTGTTTGTATCTCTTTTGACTCTAAGAGTCAAGAGACCCTTTATTTACAAACCATTATTTTAGAAGTAACTAACTCTTATAAATAGTATGATATAGCTGAGTTTAAACAACAGATTTGTCTTTTAATAAATATATTCAACCCTAATCACAATTATTATTACAGCTGATAAACTTTTTTTAATGTTTTTTGATGTTTTCCTTTCCTCTTACCTTACGAGTTGTTTTTTTTATTTGTTTCATTCTTTCCTCTTTTTTCTTATTTTTACTGACTTACACAATTACTTTTCTTTCTTTTAAAATTTATTTATTTGGCTGCAGTGTGTCTTAGCTGAGGCATGTGGGATCTAGTTCCCTGACCAGGGATCGAACCCAGGCTCCCTGCACTGTGATTGCGGAGTCTTGGTCACTGGCCCACCAGCGAAGTCCCCACAATTATTTTTCACTTTTTTTCCTCCTCTGGTTAATTTAACAAATACAATAGTTACCTTCCCTGTCTCAAGCCTTATTTCAATTGCATACTATGTTCATTAACATGGTATCAACATTCCAACTATTTCCTCAAGCAAGATATTCTACACACCCCAAAGTCATAAAGATCTTTAAAATCCTTTCACTTCCCCATCCTATCCCATTCAATCCCTCTTCCCAAAAAAGCCGTAAGATTCCTTTTACCTATGTCTTTCTACTCTCTAATTCCTAGACTTTGCTGAGCTATTAATAGTTTTGAACAGTCAAAGATTATTACTGATATTCTATTTGGTAAGTGAAACAAGCTTAGCCTCAATTAAATACCACATAAATCATACGTGAAAGACTATTTTTAAAAAAATCTCAAATATTTATCAGGTAGTAACACTTCTCTACCTAAAATGCACTGAAAGTTTTCAATGAGTGCACCAATGTAAAACTCAAACTCTTGAGATTATCTTACAAAGCCTTTTATGATCTAGGGGTTCTAGCTGACCTTACTAAACCAACCCTCATAACATTTTCCCCTTTGCTCCCCAAGTTCCAGGCACAGTGGTCCTTCTTTCTTTCTCTGAACATACCATACGCATGCCAGCATTACTATCTTAGCACCACCTCTTTCCTATCTGAAGAAGCCATCTCTATGATCACTGTATCTGAGTCTACATTCAGCCCTTGGTTAAATGTTAGCTTTGTAGTGGAGTTTCTCTGAACATCTAAAGAAGCCATATTGTCACATTATATCACATCATCCAATTGTACTTTTAAACACAGAACTTATTAGGTGCTTTACTTATTCATTATCAGTTTTTGCCCATCAAAATGTAAACTACGGGAGAACAGAGGTCTTGCCTGTTTTGTTCATCACTGTATTCTTATGCCTAGAACATAGCAGGCACTTGATAAATAGTTGGAAAGAATAAATGTATATAACTAAAAGGCAGTATGTAATTGGAAGTGTATTTATCAGGTCAAACAATTATCTAAATATTGCAGTACAAGGATGACAATGTCAAAACTCAACCACTGGCTACCATGCAGCCACCATAAAGGAATTCAAAATATTAGCCTATGTGAAAATAATATAATTCAGGCATGGTAAACTTAACATTTATTGATGTTCAACACACCTGGATTCTCTAGTCTGTTTACTGTCCTACTTCCTTTTTTAGACCTTTTCTAATGTTTCCATATTCAACCACTGTTTTCCTCACAGTATGCTTTATTATGTGGCAAGGCATGTCATTCTTCTCTTCCCTCATTTACTCTTTTTACAAAATTAAGACTGTTGCTCTTCGCCAATATTTACTCTTCGAAACAAGTCAATTGGTCACATTTCCTAAAGTAACAAAGTCAACAGGATTTCTGACTAAAACTCCATTAAATTTATCTTAAGGATCAACTCTATCAAATAACCAACCAGGAACCAAATATATGCCTCAAATCAGTTTCTATAGGTATATTTATAAAGGAGCTATACATCATTAATTTTATTATTGAATATTTTAGTTTCTACTATGAATGACATTTTGATCTTTTCAATATATACTTCAACTGATGAGTGAATTAAAAAAACTTAATTATTATTAGTCTTACAATCTAGTATCCTGCTATACTCTTATTTCTCAGAAATCAAGATAGTATTTTATAAGGCTAATATAAACTGGTACTACTTGTCTGCAAAACAATTTGGAAGTACCTATCAAGAGCATTAAAAATAGTTGTAAAGAATCCTTCCCAGAGATTTATCTTAAGAGACATATTTAGAAATTTATATACAAAGTTGTTCATTAATGTATCATATGTAACAGTGAAAAACAACCAGACATGGGCTAATGGGTAAATAAATTATGTATATATGTAGGACAAGCTATTATGTGATCATTAAAAATCACTTTTGCTACTGCTACTGCTGCTACGTCACTTCAGTTGTGTCCGACTCTGTGTGACCCCACAGACGGCAGCCCACTAGGCTCCTCTGTCCCTGGGATTCTCCAGACAAGAATACTGGAGAATTGCCATTTCCTTCTTCAATGCATGAAAAGTGAAAAGTGAAAGTGAAGTCGCTCAGTTGTGTCATGACCCCATGGACTGCAGCCTATCAGGCTCCTCTGTCCATGGGATTTAAAAATCATTTTTAGAAGCCAAAATTCAGAATATGCAGCTGTGTTTTTACTATGACTCCCTGTTAGATATATTTAAAGGACACAGGAAAAAATATTGTAAAAGAAATGTATAAAGATGCTAATGATGTATTTTCTATTTTAAGAACTTAAAAATTATAAAATATTTCATTATAACAGTTGTCTTTTCAAACAAACCCCATATTTAAGTAAACATGTCTAGTGTTTCACATATATTCTTTTACTACATTCTTTTCACCTTTGTACTGTTCTGTTATTTCAAAATTCTATATAATATGAACATACTATTTATAATAAAATATTTTTTAAACTTTTGAAATTACTATGTGCTCATTTCATAATGGGTCACAGTCTATTTACGGGGAGGGGGGGGCGGGGGGGCAGTTCTAATACCAGATTAAGTATTCCAGGTTGCTGGAGCCAGCACGTACACTGTATTCATAACCCACTGTCCAAGAGTCAGAAAAGAAGTCACTTAAGTCACCAATGTCATTCACAACAAAGAAAAATGGCAGCAATTTTTTTTAAGTTTGAAAGCTCTGGACCTTAGAATCATCGTTTATTATTTATTCCAGCTTGGTTTTAAACCTAAAATATACCTCATTGTGCCCAGTATATAGTTTAACCTTCCACAACTCCCTATCTTTCAGTTTATTAGATAAGCTATCCTCTTGTAAAGCAATCATTTAGTTCAGCGATTTGTAGTCCTCCATATGTTAAGGGATAAAGATAAAAGATTTTCTATTGCTCTTCAAAGGTCAGAAAAAAAGATGTGACACTGCTTGTAAGAAGAGAGCGGGAAAGGCTTATGTGGAAAAAAAAGGTCCAGAGTAAAATCTACTGACAGAAAATTTCTACGCTTAACTCTGACAAAGATAAAATAATTTTAGGTAAGAATCCAAAGGATTAACGGACTAAATTGAACCTAACAGTAACAAAGGTGCTAAATAAAGCACTCCAGTGTATTTATGTATTTTATAAATACCTGCTACGTTATGCTAGTCCCTGACAGTAATGTCGGTACAAAAGACAAAGAATTTCAGTATCTATTACAGATATTTCAAACTTCACAAACTATATGTCACTTTCAAATAATTATCTCATTTGTTCTTCACAAATCTCCTTCAAAATTGGGCAAATATCATTATTCCCATTTTAGAGTAACTTATATGGTAACACTGGTTACTTAATTCTATACCTTTTGATTTCTATTCCAGTATTATTCCAACAAGACTATAAGCTCCAAGAGGGTAGGGATTTCTGTCTGCTCCTAGAAGAGTGCCTTGGCACATAGAGTCACTACAACATTTGTTGAATGTATCAGTGAATAAATTTCCACAACAGAAATATGCCTAAGAAGCCAAAACAGTGGGGGAAAAAATCAGTTTAACCCTCCAAAGCTATTGGGAGAAAGAGAACAGTCTAAGCTCTATATTATTCTGATACGATAACAATACCTGCATTTCATCTACTATAACACACAGGAAGGAATGCTTATTTCTATAAAACAACAGTCTGGTTCATGTGTGACTGTATAGTTATTTAATCTATATTCTTCAGCAATTTTATTAAAAACATCTTATTAATGGTCTTCTCTCCAAAATGAGTCACTTATGAGTTAAAAATTTTAAAGACATAAAATCTATATCTTACAAGAAATAATAATTTACTCAAAGAGAAATAGAATAAAATTTCTTTTCCAGGAGATAGGTAATAAAATATCTGCACAACCCATTCATTTAAAACATATACGAACTGTGATGTATTTCAGAATTATAAAATAATATGCCTAAATCTTTTGCTGACAGAATCACCTTTATAGCTCAGAAACTTGGTGTTCATGAAGTAAGATGGAATATACAGCATTGTATAAAACACTGTAAGTTGTCCTCTTTGCTTCCTCTACACCTTTAAACAAAAGTATAGAGTCAAAGTCACACAATTAAATATAAGTATAGAATGTCCCTTCTTTTGACCGTCACCAATGGCACAAAAGTATTGGCTTAATACAAGGGTTGTTTACCTGTTTTGGGAGGGGAGAATTCATAAAAGGTTCCTGAGATTCAGGGAAGCAAGAAAAAAAGATACGCACATGCACAAAAATTTCCACATATACACACTGAGGAGAGAGCTGTTCTTAAGGGTATTTGCTTCAAAACAACTACAATCATTTCACTATTCAAAGAAATGTGTTCTTAAAAACTTGTTTCTATGTTATTTTCATTACATTACTCAACATTTCTGCTAAAGGATGATGTGTCTGCTAGAATTATTACAAAGGGAACAAAGAAGGATCATAAAATTCTGTCATAAAATTCTGGGTCAGAATAGAGTTTTAACTCCAAGCTTAAGGTATTCTACTCAATTTTTCACCTCACTCTAATAAAGCATTAAGCAAAAATATTATCACTAAAATACAAGAAATATTTATATTACATAACTGAAAATAATTTTACTACTAAGATCCTGAAATACTTTATTTAAAGTAGTTACACATCAGCATAAATATATAATAATCATTCATGGAAAAATGTTTGTTGAGAATTATGGTGAAATATTACTCACGTAAATCAAATATCATGTTTGCTATGTTTCCTTTTATTAAAATAATTAATAAGCTTAATGATGAACTCTAATTCAGTGATTTTTCAAAGCATATAAATAATATGATATTTTATTGTTGTATCCATGCTCTAATTTCATCAATATTAAGCTTACCTTTCCTTTTGGTCCAGACTGCTTAAAACATGAAAAAGAAAAAAAATGTAAGAGGCAAGACCTCATTTTTGATATATCACTATAGTTTTAGTAAGTGCAGTCAATAAGGCAAAACTATGATTTACTTGTTTTAAATACATCACATATGTTATATACTAGTGCTTTCAATCCTCTCAGATATGTAAATTGGTTTTCAATTTTTGTCAGTACAGAAATTCATTCATATCTAAACATATTTAAAGAAGAAAAAAGGATGTATAAAAATAAAAAAATACTTAAAAGAGCTTTATTTAATGATACAACATTTTAGGACATGTGTTATTTAGAGTGGTTACAGCAATAGTCTCCAAGGAACAAAACAATTTTCTAAAAGCTATACAATTTTTAGAGGTCCCAATTCTGTTATCAGGAGTGATTCCAGTAGTCCCTTGGTTATCTGTATGGGATGGGTTCTAGGACCCCATGCAGATACCAAAACAGTGGGTGCTCATGTCCCTTACATAAAAGGGTATGGTGTTTCCTCCCATACACAGCAAATCACTTCTAAATTACTTATAGTACCTAATACAATGTAAATGTTATATAAACAGTTGCAAGCACCAGCAAATTCAAGTTTTGGTTTTTTGAACTGTCTGGAATTTTTTCCTTGAATATTTTTTAATCTGTGGTTGGTTGTATCCACAGATGTGCAACCTCCAGATACAGAAGTCCGACTGTATTTGCTTCTGAGCAAAAAAAAGAAAATAAAAATTTAAGGTTGAAACTTTTCCACAAAAGCTTTATATTAAATACAAGTATACTATATGGCTGGAGACACTAGAAAAAATCCTGGGACTTAAAATCGTGGCCTCTAATCAAAAGTCCAAAGTATAAAAGGTCCAACCTTTTCCACAGTTCATGGAAAATTTAAAAAGCTATCAACATCAATTACTCAAGGGTTTTTATAAAACCCTCAATTTAGAATAAGAGTCACATTCTGCAATTATTCCTATTACAAAGAAAACTAAATATTCAGAACTGTAAGCAAAACATAGTTAACAAAAATCTCTGAGTCCCCATATTAACTCCTGAATTCCTATCATGTGAAGCATACATGTAAAATATCCATTCAGTCCTAGCAAATTAAGAAAAAATAATATGGTAAGTTGGTTTTACATAAACAACATTGAAAAGAAACACTTATCTCTTTAAAAAAAATTTAACGATAAGGAAAAGAATTATTACAAACTTACATGAATACCATATTTGAAATTGTACTTTTGTTATTTAAAAAATGTGATAATCTGTGTAAGATAAATTTATATTGGACAAATGACAGAAAAATGAAGGAAAATTATCTGTCATAAACCTATTAAAGTGAAACAAAATATAAACATAAAAGCTCAATCTGTCTGTCCTTTTGTATTTATTTCTTATGGTGTTGCATTTTTAGGAAAAGTAAAATGAAAACCAAAACTTAGGCATTAATACCTAATCTAGTCATTTCCTACTTAATACTGTTGTGCCCAGAGTTCTCACTGTTGTGAAAAGAGTTCAGTACCACAGACAGTAAAAGAAAGAGGTAGAAGACACAGTAGAAATGGGCTTGGTTCTTTCCAATAAACCAAAGGAGTTAGGAAGAAAACAAAACCCAAAAATATATACATTCATGTTCACATCTCTTACACTTGAAAAAAATGCATTTTCTATGATATTTAACTTATGAGTTATGGTAGTTTTCTAATACTCCTCACCCTAATATGTGTTTATTATCAAGCCCTGCTGTAGAAGAGCTTATATATTGAAAGAAAGACAGAGAGAAAGAAAGAATAAAAGAAGTAATAAAGCTTTTAAAAAATGAGACAGGAAGCCATTACTGGTAATGTAAGACTTCGTAAAACTGTTGATTTAATGTTCCTTTTGGACTACTACTGCTCTTAAAATTTAAAAAGAAAACAAGCTGATTGATTCTGCTATCTATGACTTGATTTTGGACTTCTATTTGGTCAAAGTGGTACTTTTCATTAATACTGAAATCTTGCTTATTCCAGGAGCCCACTTCCCCATTTATGAATTATATATGGTTTTGTAAACATTCATGTTCCCCTAGAGTCCTTTTAAGTCTTTCTATCTAGCCTTAAAAAAAAAAAAAAAAGGCGAAAATGTAAACAAAACATAAATCAATAAATAAGCTCTTTTTCCAAGTCTGGTTAAAGTTAGGAATAGAGATTGTATAATTATAAAAATTTTTAATTTTCTGCATTTTTTTCTATACTATCTCCATCACTATTAGTATATAAACAACCTACGTTTTAAATGTGAATTAACATTTGGAATAGCAGTAAGAAACCAGGCTGCACTCATAATATCCTCCAAATAGTAGATAATCTGATCTGATACTTCAACACTCCTTTCTTTTAGATTAAAAAGGTGTGATGTACTTATTTCAATATCTTACAAATTATTCAAAATGCAGGTTTGACTTACTTACAAGACAAGGTACACCACTCACTCCAGGAGGCATCGATTATGTGTGTGAATTACCAAGTAGTGATATTGTCTTTAATTTCAAATGCAGAGGTGAGAAAATAAGAAAAATTAGGTGAAACTGTAAAAGCCAGTGTGCTTTTACACATCTGAGGCCTGACAATTGTGCCAACATTACACTAATTAAAACCAAAAGTTCGCTAGCTATCATCTTGGGTGAAGGTTTTTTTCATGTCCACTGAAGATGTGGTTCCTACCCCATGGAGTGTTCTCTTACAGCTAAAACACTCAAAAGCTTCTTTAATACTTCCTTTGTGAATTTTTCACTGCTATAAATAGTACTACACATACTTTGCATGTTGCTACACTGTACTCAGCAGGTAAACATTTGCTTACTTGTTACTCTGTCTTTTACCCTAACCAAACTTGAGCTTCGAGGGAAAAACTGTCATACTCATCTCTGACTACTCTGAACCTATGTATGTAGGTACATGTATGTAGCATCCTGCATGCTTAATCATGTTCCACTCTTTGCAACCCTTTGGACTCTAGCCCACCAAGCTCCTCTGTCCATGGGATTTTCCAGGCAAGAATACTGGAGTGGGTTGCCATTTTCTCCTCCAGGGGATCTTCCCAGCCCAGGGAATGAACCTGCATCCCCTGTGTCTCCTGCGCTGCAGGTGGATTCTTTACCCACTGAGCCATAGGTATGTAGCATAAAATCACTCAAAACTTTTGAAGGAAGGAAATTGGGAAAACTCTCAATGACTGGTGTTTGCAAGTCAAAATCTTTTTAATGACAGTCACACTGCAGTAGCACTAAGAAATATTTATTCTATGAGAGACAAACATAAGGAGAATCTGTCCTGTAGACATGGCACTTCACCGTCTTCCTTAATGCCCCTACTTGTCCTTCACTTGTATTTTCACTCAGGATTGTTTTTTAAATACAAATTAAATCAGGTTTTTTATTGTTCTAAAACATTATTTTACTAATAAATACCACTCCTATTAACAGAAACTAATTTTTTATACAGAGGCGAATGTAGAAGGTAATGTATACCTTATACATGGCAAAGGTATAAGAGGGGCCATGACACAGAACTAAAAAAAACACAAGCCAATTCCCAAACTGAAATCAATTTTTAACATTACCAATGAAGAAAGGTGAAATGGGGAGAATAAGGCATAGTGTAAATAATTCTAAACTAATAGGTAACTTCTAAACCAGTAATAATTTTGGTTGTAGAATATATCACTTGATTATAAATTAGTATTTCAACTTAACACCTCATTTTCAGAATACAAAGTAGATTTTCACAGTGATGAATTCTATCAATGTGATCAGTATATGAGAAACAATGTGTCTATCCTTCTAAACTTCTTCCTTTGCCTTAATTACTTTCCTTTTATTGTTTCTTCTCACCTTGTGCTACATGTAGGCCGCAGAGCTTGTTGTGTAAGGCAAGTCAATTTTTTGGTATGTATAGTAATTTGTCCATTTTTTTTAGCTGAATTTCTAAAACATCTTACATTAAAACTATGAAAAATATTTAGGCAAAGAAAAGATTTTCTTATTGTGCTAAAGTATGACAAAATTTTAAGGTTTTTAAGTTGAAACTGTATGTTATAGCAAATATAGCAAGGGTAAGAGTCAGGACACATTTTCTCAATGAAGAGCAGTCTAGATCAGGAGTCTAAAAACTGAAGAAAAACATCTAGTACATATTTTAAAATGAACATCTAGCACATGTTAAAAAAAACCTTTAAGTTTTACTAGCTATAAAAATTTAATGCAACTATTCAAAATGCAAGAAATAAAGAGATAAATTATTTTGTAATTGTTGGAGCCTAAAAATTTGTTTGTCAGCTGAAATTGACTAAGAACTGAAATTCAACTGAAACTTCATTACCATCCAAAAATGGTTATGAAAAACCTCAAAAGCATTTAAGAACATCAACTATCACACTATCCCTTGCACTATTTCAAGATTCAAGTAGTACTTGCATGGTCAATGAGAACAGTCATATTTATGAAAACACAGAAATTTCTCATTTAAAACTAACAATGTGATTTACTTTGATACTATGAAATCCTATAAACCTTACAAAGAAAGTAAAGTAATAACTATAGTTTTACTCATCAGAACTAAACTACCAGCTGAAGACTTCTCTGTTAAATGTACAAATCAGCTTAATTTAACAGGAATATAATCCAACAGAATGGCTTTTACTTAAAATACCTCTATTTATAGACTGCGATTTATTTAAAAGTAGGTATAAAATAATAAAATTGTAGGGCATGAATTATATCAGAAACACGAGTCTCTCTTTAGAGACAATGGAAGCAGGGAAGTTCTAGAAAGTAAGGAAAAATGTTCTTTTAAAAAAAGGCAGTGACCAACTCTTATTAAAGAGGATGACAAGTATATACTGCTGCTGCTGCTCAGTCGCTTCAATAGTGTCCGACTCTGTGCGACCCCATAGACGGCAGCCCACCAGGCTCCGCCATCCCTGGGATTCTCCAGGCAAGAACACTGGAGTGGGTTGCCACTGCCTTCTCCAATGCATGAAAGTGAAAAGTCAAAGTGAAGTCGCTCAGTCGTGTCCAACTCTTAGCCACCTCATGGACTATATATTAAACAATGGTAATTAGAATCCTTACCTTTGGGCTGCTGTTTTTACTACTGCTATCTGTGCATTAGCATGAGGAAAACGTCTTACAGTTCCAGAGCATAATGATGTATTTTGTGTATTTTCACTGCAGAGTCAAGAAACAAAGAATAAAGTAAATGGGAAAATCATATATACGTAAGAAAAATACATCCTTTAAAATCTGAGGACACACACAAAAAACTTAATCACTTATAAGAACTTTTTTATACATAAACCCACTGCCCATGTTAAGTTTTCCAAAGTTTCCACTTTCTGAATTTGTCTCCAAAATGTTTCCAATTCAGTTTATTAAAGAAGGTAAAGAGTAGAACGTTAGAACAGAAATGAGGAATCCTAAATGTATATTTCACACTGTAATATTTCCTGTAAATTAATCCAGATATATTTCTTCTTATTCTCTATTTAGGAATATCCATTGAGGGAAAAAAGCTTTTAAACTATATACTATGAATATACAAAGCTTTCCTATGTGCCAAAATAATAATAAGTGTTAATTATTAAAAAAATTAAAAGTGCTAAATTCTACTTTTGACTCTCCACTGACTTGAAAATTAGTTAGCCTTTATGTTTCTCAATTGACTATAAACTGAGAAAGTAAAAATAAAACAGTGATTTCAATCCTATTTCTGGGATATGCAATAGACCAATCATATCAGTAACAGTGGTTCACTATTACAACTAGGAAAGATGAATGATATCTAGATGAAAAGTGGAATAAGAAATCTTAAGGGAAAAAAAAAGAAAATAAAAGGAGTCTCTCATTGAAAGTTTTGCCAAGAGAACTCATTGGTCATAGCAAATATACTCTTCAAACAACACAAGAGAAGACTTTACACGTGGACATCACCAGATGGTCAATACCAAAATCAGACTGATTTTATTCTTTGTAGCCGAAGATGGAGAAACTCTATTTAATAGCAAAAACAAGATCTGGAGCTGACTGTGGCTCAGATCATGCACTCCTTTATTGCAAAATTCAGACTTAAAGAAAGTAGATAGAGAAAACCACTAGGTCATTCAGGTATGATCTAAGTCAAATCCCTTACGATTACACAGTGGAAGTGACAAACAGATTCAACAGATTAGATCTGATAGAGGACCTTAAGAACTATGGACAGAGGTTAATAACACTGTGGCAACCAAAACCATGCCCACAAAAAAGAAATACAAGAAGACAAGATGGTTTTCTGAGGAGGCCTTGCAAATACATGAGAAAGGAGAAGAAAAAGGCAAAAAAATGAAGGAAAAGATATACCCAACTGAATGCAGAGTCTGAGAGATAAGAAAGCCTTCTTAAGTGAACAATGCAAAGAAACAGAGGAAAACAATAGAATGAGAAAGACTAGAGATGTTTTCAAGAAAATTAGAGATACCAAAGGAACAGCTCATGCAAAGATGGGCTCAATAAAGGACAAAAACGGTAAGGATCTAATAGAAGCAGAAGAGATTAAGACTAAGAAGACGTGGCAACAATACACAGAAGAACTGTACAAGAAAGGTCTTAATAACAAAGATAAGCACGATGGTGTGATCACTCACCTAGAGCCAGACATCCAGGAGTGTAAAAGTCAAGTGAGTCTTAGGAAGCATTACTAAGAACAAACCTAGTGGAGATGATAGAATTCCAGTTGAGCTATTTCAAATCCTAAAAGATGATGCTATGAAAGTGCTGCATTCAACATGCCAGCAAATTTAGAAAACTCAGCAGTGGCCACAGGACAGGAAAAGGTCAGTTTTATTCCAATCCCAAAGAAGGGCAATACCAAAGAATGTTCAAACTACCATACAACTGCACTCATTTCACACACTAGCAAGGTAAGGCTAAAAATCCTTCAAGCTAGGCTTCAACAGTACGTGAACCAAGAACTCCCAGATGTATAAGCTGGATGTAGAAAAGGCAGAGGAACCAGAGATCACAAACTGCCAACAACTGCTGGATCACAGAAAAAGCAAGAAAATTTCAGAAAAACACCTACTTCTGCTTCACTGACTACTCTAAAGCTTTGACTGTGTGGATCACAACAAACTGTAGAAAATTGGTCAAGAGATGGGAATACCAGACCCCCTTATCTACCTCCTGAGAAACCTGTATGCAGGTCAAGGAACAACAGATAGAACCAGACATGGAACAATGGACTGGTTCAAAATTAGCAAAGGAATACGTCAAGGCTGTGTATTGTCACCCTGCTTATTTAACGTAAATGCAGAGTCCATCAAGCAAAATGCTGAGCTGGATGAAAGCACAAGTTGGAATCAACATTGCTGAGAGAAATATCAATAACCTCAGACACCACCCTAATGGCAGAAAGCAAAGAGGAATGAAAGAGACTCTTGATGAAGGTGAAAGAGGAGGGTGAAAAGCTGGCTTAAAACTCAACATTCAGAAAATTAAGATTATGGCATCTGCTCCCATCACTTCATGGCAAATAGATGGGAGAAGAAAGGGGAACAGCCCAGACTTTATTTTCTTGGGTTCCAAAATCACTGTGGATGGTGACACTAGCCATGAAATTAAAAGATGCTTGCTCCTTGGAAGAAAAGCTATGGCAAATTTAGACAGCATATTAAAAAGCAGAGATGGCACATCACTGACAAAGCTTCATCCAGTCAAGGCTATGGTTTTTCCTGTGGTCATGTATGGATGTGAGAGGTGGACCATAAAGAAGGCTGAGCACCGAAGAATTGATGCTTTTGAACTGTGGTGTTGGAGAAGACTCTTGAGAGTCCCTTGGACTACAAGGAGATCCAACCAGTCCATCCTAAATGAAATCAGTCCTGAATATTCATTGGAAGGACTGATGCTGAAGCTGACACTCCAATACTTTGGCCACCTGATGTAAACAATTGACTCACTGGAAAAGACCCTGATGTTGGAAAAGATTGAAGGCAGGAGGAGAAGGGGATGATAGAGATTGAGATGGTTGGATGGCATCACTGACTCAATGGACATGAGTTTGAGTAAACTCCGGGAGTTGGAGATGGAGAGGGAGGCCTGGCATGCTGTAGTCCATGGGGTCACAAAGAGTTGGACACGACAGAGTGACTGAACCGACTGACTGATCTTTATGTATACTTAAGTATCTTTATGACTTAAGAGTGAGGAGTTATTTTTTTTAGAAGATCCAAATAGCATGAATCAGAAGGTAAAAGCTGATTTACTAATATGAAGATGAAAGCTTTCAGGTCAATGAAAGGCTGTTTAAGTAAAATTAATAGGTAACTATTTGGGAAAAAATATTTGCATTCTTCAAAACCAAAATGGAATTTATCTGTTTTATATATGGAATCCTTCCAAATACAAGGGAAAATAAGGAAGTATACATAAGAGTCCCTCAGACAGCAAGGAGATCAAACCAGTCAACCCTAAAGGAAATCAACTCTGAAAATTCACTGGAAGGACTGATGCTGAAGCTGAAGCTCCAATACTTTGGCCACTGGATGCGAGGAGCCAACTCACTGGAAAAGACCCTGATGCTGGGAAAGACTGAAGGCAGGAGGAGAAGGGGGCAACAGAGGATGAGATGAACGGATGGCATCTCTGACTCAATGGACATGAGTGTGAGCAAACTCCAGGAGATGGTGAAGGACAGGGAAGCATGGTAATCTGTAGTCCATGAGGTGGCAAAGTGTTGGACACAACTTAGTGACTGACTACAACAACACTGAGGTAATCCTGGTAAGTATTTCTCAATGGAGATATGACTTTTAATTTTATGACCAAGATTTTGCTGTTTGAAAGCAAGTTCATTTTATGAAATCCTTGTGTACCAAAATTTTCCTTGCAATATTTTTATTCCAAACCAAGAAATCACTGCAATCCATCCGATTCCCAAAATTCAAAGCAAAGAATTCATACACTAAGGCCATTCTACCTCTTGGCTCTACTGACAAACTGAAAACAAAAGGTACAGGTTGGGCCAACTGACCAAACGTGGCCAATTAGTTTCTGGTGTTAAACCGTTTATCTTTTCTGTAGGGATGTACAGTAAAGTGCCTATACCTCAATTTCTTATTGTTGCTCAACATGTTAAGTCCAATTGCGTTGCCTTTCAAAGGTTTGAAACTTTCGGTCTTGTTTCGTCTTCCACATGTCTTCCAGGAATCAACAGAACTAGTAGCAACACTTTCAGACTGACGATTTAACTGTAAAAAGATCCATAGATGTTAGAGTCAATAAACAACAAAATAAGATAACTTATCAACAAATATTTGAAAATCCATTTATTTTAAAAAGTAGGAAAAATATACCAGCTATTGGAAATGGGGGAAGGTGGGAGTGGCACAGACTTAAGAGTATTTCAACTACAGTGCTTTTTTTTCCCTTAAGCACAACACAAATATGTAGGAACATGGGTATTTATCATATTATTTGCTTTTCATTTCAGCATCACCGAAGATATTTGAGAAAATTATGAGAAAAACAAAAGGTATGAGGGTGGAGCATCTTAAGATAGCTCTTTCTTGAAAGCAAAATATAAACATTTCCCCTGTGTAACAGGCCCCGATGCGCCTGTAGGACAGGACAACAGTTAGCTGTCACTGTACAAGGACTATGGTTTTAGCATCAAAGTTTCTAGATAAACACAGAAACTGAGATAAAGTCTTCATATCTTAATACTTTAAAACATTAATACAAATATACCAATAACCATCACTTTACAGTTAAGAAAAAAGTCCCAAGTTCTTAGTACTAGCTTGCCCAAAACAACATCTTTTAAAAATCACTCTTATCTACTTTAATATTGTTTTTGAAACAGCAGTCTAGTATTTTTACTTTTTTTTAATAAGAAAATAGTCATAAGAAGATAACCTTCTCTTCACCAATCATTTCCATAGAAACCTAAAAATTCCCTAAAAAAAAAAAAAAAAAAAAAAAATTTTTCCCACCAAAAAAGTCTTTTTGTGAGGAGTTCATTGTGCCAGGACTGTTTTTGTGTTCAGGCATATGTATATTACAAAACCCCCAAAAGGTCTATTTTAAACACACTGCTTAACACTTTCTCCTCCTTGAGACAGTTTCTTACTTCTTAGTCTTTCACAGCCATGTACTTTGGACCCCTTCATTTATGATGGTGACAAACAAGGCAGGTGGCTAAATCTTCCCTCTACTCTCTGAAAACTAGAAACGCTGGACAAAAGAGAAATTTTTTAAAAAAGAAACTGTTTGAAGCACCTGGGGGATACCAAGGCAGTGAAGAATTAAGTGACAGCTTTTGAACTGTGGTGTTGGAGGAGACTCTTGAGAGTCCCTTGGACTACAAGGAGATCCAACCAGTCCATCCTAAAGGAGATCAGTCCTGGGTGTTCATTGGAGGGACTGATGTTGAAGCTGAAACTCCAATACTCTGGCCACCTGATGCGAAGAAATGACTCATTTGAAAAGGCCCTGATGCTGGGAAAGATTGAGGGTCGGAGGAGAAGGGGACGACAGAGGATGAGATGGTTGGATGGCATCACCGACTAGATGGACATGGGTTTGGGTGAATTCCGGGAGTTGGTGATGGACAGAGAGGCCTGGCGTGCTGCGGTTCACTGGGTCGCAAAGAGCCGGACACAATTGAGTGACTGAACTGAACTGACAAGAAACTCAGAGATCTAAGCCCAGACTCACATTTTCCCGAGACACCTGCTATCTCCAGAAGATACAACTTCTGGAGCTGCAGAAGATGAGAGTCTGAGAAGCTAAGCTGAACACCCAGCAGAGTCAGAGAGCTGGGGAGACAAAAGTAGAGTTCAACATCCACCAAGTATGGACTGCTTCTTAAAACACCTCAAAATCTAAATGAGGATATATGAATAAGGGTGAATTAAAGGTGAATTTGGAGAAGGCAATGGCACCCCACTCCAGTACTCTTGCCTGGAAAATCCCATGGATGGAGGAGCCTGGTGGGCTGCAGTCCATGGGGTCTCGAAGAGTCGGACATGACTGAGTGACTTCACTTTCACTTTTCACTTTCATGCAACGGAGAAGGAAAAGGCAACCCACTCCAGTGTTCTTGCCTGGAGAATCCCAGGGACGGGGAAGCCTGGTAGGCTGCCATCTAAGGGGTCTCACAGAGTTGGACATAACTGAAGCAACTTAGCAGCAGCAACAGCAAGGGTGAATAACAACTATAAATCCAGCTTCCATTCATCTCAATCTCCAGTTCAAGTTTAGATTTTAGAGTAAATCTAGATGAATTACCTGGATGGTTTGTTAAAACAAACTGCTGTGTCCAACCCTTACAGTTTATTCTGATTGAGTAGGTTTGGGATGAGCCAGAGAATATGCATTTCTAACAAGTCCCCAGGTTTCACAGGTACTGCTGAAAAGGGGACTACACAGCTAATGAGCCTCTGAGCCACAAATGCTGAAGCCTGCAGGCCCTAGAGCAGTGGCAACTAGTAAGCCTATGTGCTGCTACTATCGTATCCGTGTGCCTAGAGCCTGTGCTCGGCAAGGAGCGAAGTCGCTGCAGTGACAAGCCTGCGCACCTCAATGGAGAGGGGCCCTCACTCACCGCAACCAGAGAAAGGCCCTGTGCAGCAATGAAGACCCAGCACAGCCGAAAATAAATAAACACAGCAGTGTGCACATGCCAAAAAAAATTCTGAGACATTTCCATTATAGACTAACCATTTAATTTCACCCCTCCATATACAGATAACTATAACAAATAAATGACTGCTTATGGCATCTGGCTTCTGAGGTGGTAGCTCAGTGGTAAATAATCTGCTGCCAATGAAGGAGACTGAGGAGATGTGGGTTTGATCCCTGGGTTCAGGAAGATCCCTTTGGAGGGGGAAATGGCAACCCACTCCAGTATTCTTCCTGGGATAACCCCATGGACAGAGGAACCTTCTGAGCTACAGCCCACAGGGTCTCAAAGAGTCAGACACAACTGAGCACACACACACACACATAGATAGGCATTATGATAATTACTATATACTCAATATCTCACTTCATTTGCATATTTTATACATTTCAGTAGTTCTTCAGACTGGGATCCAGAAGCTACACCTAAAACATCAGGCAAATTAGTTGACACTACTGAACTGAATGACAGGATTATTATGCTCAAATTTCCCACTTCAGTTCTCTTTCTCCAACAAAATCTCTTCACCATGTATCACGTGAACTTTACAGGAACTCTGTTCCTAGGTTATTAAAGATCACTGAGCTTAGAAAGCAAAGTAACTTGTCTGAACTAGTTAAATGGATCTGAACAAAGTATTGACCTGACAACAAATCCAATGCTTTCCCATACCACACTGCATATAAGGAATTTTTTATAGTGTTACTTGCAGAAATGTGGGCTTCCCTAGTGACTCAGATGGTAAAGAATCTGCCTGCAATGCAGGAGACCTGGGTTTGATTCCTGGGTTGGGAAGACACCCTGGAGAAGGGAATGGCTACCCACTCCAGTATTGTTGCCTGGAGAATCCATAGACAGAGGAGCCTGGCAGGCTACAGTCCATGGGGTCACAAAGAGTCAGACACGACTAAGCAACTTTCACTTCACTTCATTTTGCAGAAATAGAAATACTATAAATTATGGAAATATAATTATAGATATTAATTCTTAACCAGAAGAGACAAACCCAAACTATGTTATTCCAAGATAACACTCAAAATCATAACATCTCAAAATCAAAGGAATAAAAATTTCTTTATATGTTAATAAATGTAGAAAGCTAATCCTAAGATAAAAAATTATCTTACTCAATATACAGGCAATTAACCCAGCAAATGCAACTATATTTCTTGACTAAGTGCTAAAACATTTTCAAATTTCCTTTTTAAGAAAATATTTAGGCACAGCAATAGACAACTCAAAGTTCATCATTAAAGCAAGATTTGCATAAGACAAATTCTTAAATTTCCCAATTCTGCTACCAATAGGTTACTATCAAAAGCTATATACAGTCAGCAATAAGACAAATAGTACTTTCAGTTTTGCAGATAACTCATGAAAAACATTTAGTGTATTGTTAAATTGCCTTAGGAAAGGGCCCTTAATATCTGTTACACTTAGAAAGTAGCTTGCAGGTGGTCGGGGCAGGGGGAATGTCACCCCATAGGAGTATCACAGGGTGTAAATTTGTAAAAGATTCTCTTCTCATACAGTTACAAACCTACAGTACACAATTAAAGCTGCCAGAAAATTTAGAGATATCTGTTGAATTAAAATACAACATATAAATTATTTCAGATGCAGGGCACATCTACTTTTCTTTATGTAATAAATAATTTTTATTTTCTTTCATTTTACTCGTATTCTTGGTAACCTACATCAAATTATTGGGAGAAAAGGTGTAAACAAGTAAAGTTCGAGCCATTTATGACCATCTCATGGATTAGGGTACTACTGTTATGCAGTCTAAAAGTGAAAGTGAAAGTTGGTCAGTCCTGTGTGACTCTGCAACCCATGGACTATACTATACAGTCCATGGAATTCTCCAGGCCAGAATACTGGAGTGGGTAGTCTAGCCCTTCTCCAGGGGATCTTCCCGAGCCAGGAATCAAATCAGGGTCTCCTGCATTGCAGGAAGATTCCTTACCAAATGAGCTATGCAGGAAGCCCCAATTCAGTCTAAAGGGCCCCCCAAAACTTTCATTTTCCTTCTCCTCTAACACTCAGTATCCAGGTGGCACTAGTGGCAAAGAACCCACTTGCCAATGCAGAGATGGTAAGAGACATGGGTTTGATTCCTGGGTCTGTAAGATCCCCTGGAGGAGAGCATGGCAACCCACTCCAGTATTTCTGCCTCGAGAATCCCATGG
This sequence comes from Oryx dammah, assembly GCF_014754425.2. Taxonomy (NCBI): domain Eukaryota; kingdom Metazoa; phylum Chordata; class Mammalia; order Artiodactyla; family Bovidae; genus Oryx; species Oryx dammah. Next base: position 2,732,536 of record NW_024070188.1, on the reverse strand, counting down.
ACAGAGGAGGCTAGCGGGCTATAGTTCACAGGTCACAAAGAGTCCACATGAAAAGCCCTAGGTGGATTACAAAGTCTCAGAATTCTCACAACCATCCTATAGTTACATGCAGACCTAAAATCTGATATTCTAACTGCTTTAATATGGGCTTCCCTGATGGCTCAGTGGTAAAGAATCTGTCTGCAATGTGGGAGACCCAGGTTTGATCCCTGGTTCAGGAAGATCCCCTAGAGGAGGAAACAGCAACACACTCCAGCATTCTTACCTGGGAAATTCCATGGACAGAAGAGTCTGAAAAGTTACGGTCAATAGGGTTGCAAAGAGTGAGACACGACTGACCAACTGAACATGCACACACGCACTCTAATTCACAGACTATAGGCTGTGGGCCAGATCTGGCCTGTGAGTCTTGGTCTACTAATCCTTGTATTTTAACATTAATCATTAATAACTAATAAGCAGCCAGTTATCAGAATATAAGCTCCACTGGAATAAGAAACTTGTCTGTTTTGCTCTCCATCATCTAGAACACTGTTAACAATACATATTTTGCTACATGACTATTTCATTGGGACTGCTAAATGTGCAAAAGTTACCAACATGTGTATCTTCCACCCAAGCTTACTGCACATCACAACGACAATTAAAAAAAAAAAGTATTCAGGAAATTTAGTGTCTAAGAATTTCAGAAAATAAGACAGCATAAATGATTAAAGACATTAAAATATATGTTAAAGGTTCTGAAATTCTTAAAATTGAAATGGAAACAGTGCAGAAAGAATAAGACACTATGAAAAACATAAAATTTTAAGAGAACCAATAGTTCTACAAATTATATTTAATTTGTTTTTTAAAAAAAGAAAAATAAATGACTAAACAGCAGATTAGGTATGGCTAAAGATAAAAGTGAACTGGAAGACACAACTGAGGAAACTATACAGAATATGGTACAGGAATGATTTTTTTTTTTTTTTTTGGCCCTTTATCTTTTTTCTTTTACACATAAAATATACATTAAAGGTCATGAAAAAAAAAGGTCTAATAATACCTAGTAAAATTAGTTCCAGAAAAAATGAGGAAAGGCAATATCTAGATAATGACCAAAATTTTTTCAGAATTAATAAAAAATATGCATCCTTTATATAAAGAGGCACAATGAAACTGCAGGAACCCAAAGGCAAAGAGATTATTCTGTGAAAGAGAAGGGGAAGAATACTAAAACACTTTGAACGAAAATAAAGGCTTTCTCCTAATTCTACATTCATTTTCAAATACAGTAAAGGAGCTACATTAGTTTAAACTAATGACCCATAAGGACCTATATATTACCCATGCTATTAAAGAGACTTTCTTTTACACAAAGACTTTCTAAGGGACCAACAGATATGGATCATTTTAAGAAAATCAACTCCTACTGTACAACTGGGCTCATTTCACATACTAGCAAAGTAATGCTCCAATCCTTCAAGCAAGGCTTCAGCAGTATATGAACTGAGAAATTCCACAAGATGGGCTTACAACGGCAGAGAAACCAGAGATTAAACTGCCAATATCCATTGACGCACAGAGAAAGAAAAACATCTACTTCTGCTTCACTGACTACACTAAAGCCTTTGACTCTGTGGATCAAACAAACTGGAAAATTCTCAAAGAGATGGGAGTACCAGACCACCTTATCTGTGTCCTGAGAAACCTGTATGCAGATCAAGAAGCAACAGTTAGAACTGGACATGGAATAATGGACTGGTTCCAAATTTGGAAAGGAGTACGACAAGGCTGTATGTTGTCATCTTGCTTATTTAACTTATATGCAGAGCATATCATGGGAAATGCTGGACTGGATGAAGCACAACCTGGAATCAAGACTGCCGGAAGGAATATCAATAACCCTAGATATGCAGAGGACATCACCCTTATGGCAGAAAGAGAAGAAGAACTAAAGAGCTTCTTGATGCAAGTGAAGAGTGAAAAAGCTAGCTTAAAACTCAACATTCAAAAAACGAAGATCATGGCACCCAATCCCATCACACATGGAAAATAGAAGGAGAAAAAGTGGCAACAGTGACAGATTTTATTTTCTTGGGCTCCAAAATAACTGCAGACGGTAACTGCGGCTACGAAATTAGAAGATGCTTGCTCCTTGGAAGGAAAGCGATGCAAACCTAGACAGCATATTAAAAAGCAGAGACATCACTTTGCCAACAAAGGTCTGTACAGTCAAGTTATGTTTTTTCCAGTAGTCATATAAAGATGTGAGACTTGGACCATGAAGAAGGCTGAGCACCAAAGAACTGCTGCTTTTTAACTGTGGTGCTGCAGAAGACTCTTGAGAATACCCTGGACAATAAGATCAAACCAGTCCATCCTAAAGGAAATCAGTCCTGAATATTCATTGGAAGAACTGATGCTGAAGCTGACACTCCAATACTTTGGCCACCTGATGCAAAGAATTGACTCACTGGAAAAGACCCTGATGCTGGGTAAGACTGAAGGCAAAGGGGGCAAGAGGATAAGATGGTTAGATGGCGTCACCCACTCAATGAATTTGAGCAAACTCCAGGAGACAGTGAAGGGCAGGGAAGCCTGGCATGCTGCAGTCCATAGGGTGGCAAAAAAGTCTGGACACGATTTAGTGACTGAACAACCACCACTTTAACACTTTCTTAAAATTGATTTAAAAAGCATCTGTAAAAAGGCATCTTGTAATATCTCCTTTCCCATCTTCACTTTCACAGTAAACTTCTTTTACTTTACAAAAGACATAATTCTTACTGTATTAAGAGTCTAAAAACCTCATGACAAAAACATTTGTATCTGGAACCTCTTTGGGCACTTTAGTAGAGTTTCCTATCTTTCCCTGTTTTATATATATTTCTGTTAAAATTGAACCTATAGTTAAAAACAGTATTCTGGACCAGCTTAGAATTTTCTTAATATAACTATTTAATATAACGCAAAATGGAAAAGCAAAAGTGATGAAAATTTTCATTTAATGACTTTATATCTCTACTTTAGTTATTATCAAGAAAAGCATTGCCCCAAGAAAAAAAATCATGTGAGAACAATGAAAAGAAAGCCCTCCCCCCTACCCCCAAAATTGAAATTTGCACACATTTATTACAACCAGGTAAAAAATTCAGGTCAAAACCAAGGCTGTATTTTTCTACTAGAATTCCATGGTAAAATGTCATTATGAGGAGGGAAATTAACATGTATATTTGAAATAAAAACAGGAAAAACTACTACTTATTACAGATCAATAATATATCTGATTTAACTGATGGCTTTGTCAAGTAAGTGATGTGAAAGCATTTTCCACAGATCACATGAACTAAATATGCAGTTCCAAAATTTAAGAAAATATACAAAAACAAAATATTTTACAAACCATATGGGCAAAGGCCAATTAATAACAAGCAAGATTTCAGTATTTTCAGTTATTTCTGAGATCATCTGGTTAAAACAAAAGGAAGTAACAAATATAACTACTAGCTACACATTAAGTACTGATAAAGCCTTTTTAATATATTTCCCCCAAATTCCGAAAGACAACAAATCTAAAGACTGGATTACAAATTATGTTAAGCTTTCAAACTTATATTACATTGCTATGTGATTTCTTTCTTTTTTTTTTTTTTTTTTGGCTGTGCTGGTTCTTCACTGCAGTGCACAGGATTCCAGTAGAATCCTGGAATTGGCAGCCTCTGGAGCACTCAGGCTCAGTAGTTATGACACAAGCTCTCTGTTGCATCACGCAGACTTAGTTAGCTGCCCCACATTATGTGGGGTTTTAGTTTTCCAACTGGGGACTGAACGGGAATCCCTGCATTGGAAGGACTGGACCACCAAGGAAGTTTCTGCTATATGATTTCTGCCATTTAAATCAAAAGGAAAGAACTGAGTGATAAATGCTATAGCAATTATCACTATATCCATCTATTATGTGACCAAGATTTCTCAGCACTTGTATCTAAAAAACACATAAAATTACTGTTGGAAGTTAAAGCACAGCAATTAATATTTATGGATACATAAACTAAATGAATAAGGAAAGAAAATAGCAACGCCATCCATTTTAAGAAATACATTTCCAATATAACTCTTGGAAGGAATGATGCTAAAGCTGAAACTCCAGTACTTTGGCCACCTCATGCAAAGAGCTGACTCATTGGAAAAGACTCTGATGCTGGGAGGGATTGGGGGCAGGAGGAGAAGGGGACGACAGAGGATGAGATGGCTGGATGGCATCACGGATTCGATGGACGTGAGTCTGAGTGAACTCTGGGAGTTGGTGATGGACAGGGAGGCCTGGCGTGCTGCGATTCATGGGGTCGCAAAGAGTCAGACACGACTGAGCGACTGAACTGAACTGAATAGGTTTAACAATTATAAATTACACGTTTATTAGTAATTATAAACATAATTTAATCCAGTAAAAAGTGAATATTTAACAACTTTTAGCGGCAAGATCACTAAATATTATAAATGTATATATCTTTTTATTCAGTAAATATATATTTATAAAGTATGATAGAGTAATTAAAATATTTTAAATTCCATAAAAATATATCATATGAAGTTAAAATACATATATAGGGACTTCCCTGGTGATCTAGTGGCTAAGACTCCACACTCACAACTCAGGGAGCCCAGGTTTAACCCGTGGTCAGGGAACAAGACCCCACATGCTGCAACTAAGAGTTCACATGCCGCAACTAAAGATCCAGCAGGCAGCAGTGAAGACCAAAGATCCTATGGGCCTCAACTAAGACTGAGAGAAAAAAGCACAATATGAATTTTCCAACTGTTAAAGAGGAGATGGCATACATATTTTTTAAGTTTTTTAAAACTGAAATATAGTTGATTTGCAATGTTGTTGCACATATATTTTTAAAATAGACGATGATGAATATCAGATCTGAACTATCTTTAGAGATCATAGGATACACAGTGTCGTGTTAAGTTTTAAAAATCAACATGTACATCCTCAAAAATGTGTAACAAGGCAAATACTTTATTTAAAAAAGGGGGTGGGGCAGGGTATCTGCAAGAAAAAAAAAAAAAGTGAAAGTGGCTCAGTTGCATCTGATTCTTTGCAACTCCATGGACTATATAGTCCATGGAATTCTCCAGGCCAGAATGCTGGAGTAGGTAGCCTTTCCCTTCTTCCCAACCCAGGGATCGAACCCAGGTCTCCCGCATTGCAGGCGGATTCTTTACCAGCCAAGCCAAACCTCCCAAATCAAAAACCTAGACTGAGAAGAACCTCTGCTTATCAACTAATAGCTGTATATCTATAGTGCATCTATTCACTGGACTACTACATAGCAATAAGTAGCAAAAATATAGAGCCTGTCCCTTCTCCAGCAGATCTTCTCAGGAAGATCTTCTCTGGGTTGGCCCAGGAATCAAACCAGGGTCTGCTGCATTGCCAACTGAGCTAGGAGGGAAGCCCCTATCTAGCAATGAAACAGATGATAAAGATATCAAAATACTTTGCTATGGAGTGATCTTACAGACTACACTACCAAGTAAAAAACCAAACAGTGTTGAGAGTTTCTTCAAGAAGGGTGGCATATTCTAATGTTAAAAAAAAAAACAATGGAAGGCTAAGCCATATAATATTTAAAGCAGGTCACCCATGGGTAAGAAGAGAGAAGGGAAAAGAGGGAATCAGGACAAAAATTAGACTTTTCTGAATAAAATTTCTTTGCAGATTTGACTTTGGAACCATGAAAACATCGTTTGCATAATTATAAAATACATTAAATTCAAAACATTTTTTAAAAAGCATATCCTCAAAGTAAACTTTCAGCATAACTCTCACCCAACTGATAGAATTACAAACCAAGAAAAAATAATTTCAAGTGTCTTTAAAACACAGTACTTTAAATACACATTTTTAGTGAGATAAACCTAGTGAGATATACCACCACCAAGGAAATAAAAAGACTTTAAATCATTTTACTAGCAACTATAATTGTACTGATATTGTGAAACTATTTGTCTAAAAGGATAAAGCAAGTAAGTTACTAAATTAACATCATTAGGAACCAAGACACTCAACCCAAAAGCTATGAAAGAAAAACAGTGCTGTATTTGACAATGTAAGAAAATACCTTTTCTCCAAGGCAATAACCACCAAAAATGAAGACAAAAAATTAGCGGAAAAAAACTAGTTTAAAGTACTAATAACTATTATTAGTATCACAGCAGTCGGCTAGTTTCTCTAAAATACCATTATTTTGTCAAATTTAAGAAACCATAAAGATACATTATTATTGTCTATACTAATGTACAAAACATTTTTAACTCAACAAGAGGCATCCAGTTAGATTTCAGAGATGTCAAAAATGTGGGAAAATGTGTCTGAGACTCAACATAAAAAGAATTTCTACAAATCAATAGTATTCCAAAGACCAAATAGAAAAATGGGCAAAAGATATCAAGTAACAACTATCAAAAGGGAAATAAATGGACTATAGGTATTATGAGTGAGGTATTCAAACCACACTCAAAAGAAATACAAAGTAAGACTACACTGGGATACTATTTTTTATTGCAAAGATCAAAAGGATGATAATATTGCTAAAGTGTGAGGGAACAGGCATGCTCGGACATTGCTGGTGATAGTCTAAATCAAGTATAACAAAATTAGAAATGTACCTGTCCTGATGTAGCAGCTCTACTTCTAGAAATTTATCCTGCAGACATGCCGATAAATGTGCAAAATAACCCATATAGAGGCTAGTTTATGCAACATTATTTTAAGTGGGGGAAGAAGGCTGATAGATCCTTCCATATGTTGGTGTTGGATAACAGCAGTATATCATACACTGGAATACTATGCACCTACTGAAAAGAATGCTGCTGCTGCTAAGTCGCTTCAGGCGTGTCCAACTCTTAGTGACCCCATGGACTGCAGCCTACCAGGCTCCTCATCCATGGGATTTTCCAGGCAAGAGTACTGGAGTGGGGTGCCATTGCCTTCTCAGACTGAAAGGAATGAGGGTGATTTTAATGGACTCTTATGGTTGGTCTCTTAAGATATATTAATTTTACAAAGTAAGATTACAAACAGTGTGTACAATATACTACTGGCGGAGAAAGAGTAAGAAAGTGGGATGAGAATACAGATTTTCTTTGTGATAAATAAAATATTTCTGATGAGATAAAAAGAAGCTAGGAATACCATTTGCCTCTGGGATGGGAAAGTGGGTGGCGTGAACTTAAAATCAAAAATACAAATCTGATGTATTAGTTTTTAGTATATAACCTAAAAAAAAAATTAAAAAGCAACACTTGCCTTTTTTCCTTTTGAGGTTTCAGAATCCTCATCTTCATCTACACTGAGTAGATTTGCCTCACTACATAGAAAATAAGGGGGAAAAAAATCTTAAGTGACAATTACAACTCATATATTAAATTCAGAAGTTTTATTCTCCTTGTTCACCTAATACAGAGATCAGCAAACTTTCTGTAAAGGGCCAGAGACTAAATATTTTAGAATTTTGCAAGCCATATGGCCTCTGAAGCCACCACTCAGCCTTGCTTTGCAACTGCTCCAAGAAAACGATAGCAAAACCCAATGATGGCCCACACTGGGCCCACTGCATTGTTTACTGACCTCTGCCATAAATGAACACATAGCTTTTGTTTTCATCTTAACTACAGATTTCATCTACTTTCACTCATTCTTCCTTTCTGTCTTGGATTTTAAATTAGGGGGAAAGGACTCAAAACGGAATTAAAGAAACAACATACTGTTAAGAAAATCTTAGTTGATGAAAAAAAGTAATTTCAATGGTATTAACCCAATAAAATTGTTATACCACTACCATTCTGAGAAATATCAAACCTTCACTGAGAATTATTGACCTCAGATTCTAAAAAGCCAGAATGATGTTATCTATTAATAGTTCATGTTAATCTGAACACAATGATAAACCAACTGTAATTTATAAATGAAGCATACAGAACAGGGAGCACCTTAAAAGACACATTTTTATACATGACAAATATTCTATCAAATAAAGTAAAAATAAATCCTTCTGAAGACAACTCTGCTAAACTGTTTTTAGTTGAAATCTTAGCTATTATAATAAAGATGTAAAATGTCTCAATATTGCTTGTATACAACTTTTTAAATGCTCTCCGACAAACATTTTACAGAAATGTTTAAAAAGTGGTATATTTCTTAACACTTTTAGGTGTTAGACCACTTAAAGGTGGTCTACTCAATTTCTGATTTAATGCCAATTTGTCAAAACAACACCTAAGTAATAAACATCTATAATAAAAAATAATCAGAAATAAAAAGAAAGAAAACCATAAAATGCCAATTTTGAGTGAGAAGCTTACTAGTTCAAAGTTCTCCTTCAAATAAAACTTAACTTCAAATTCAACATCTCACAGGTGAAGGCACCTAAAGCGGTAATGATGAATGGAGCTGTTGCCCAGACAGAAGAAAAGAACCTACAATACTTAGCCAATATACTCTGGAAGACTTCTTGCATAAAATTTCTAAAAAATACTTGCAGTTTTGGTAGAACTTAAGTGTACATATTTTTGTGTCTCTTAATTTGCTATTTGTTCTGGCCAGCAGAAACCAGATCAATAACCAAGAAACTAATAGCAATGCTAAATTTGTAATACAAATCTCATGACATTCAAAAGGTTCTATGAAAGCCATTTAAAAATTTACAGCAGTCACTCCAAGTACATTAACAGAGTATAATGAACGCTTCACTTCTGTCTGGGTCAACACCTGTGTTTAGCATTTATAGCGTTTCTGCTTTCTCTGGTAGCAATCTATGATGAACATGGTTGGGGACGGAGTTGGGGGTTGGGGGGAGTTTTGACTGCAAAGGCAGACACTGAACTTTCTTACAAACTTCAGGAATCGTAATCTGGGTTCATTCACTCCTGGTAAACGGTGGCTTATCACTACCTGAACAGAGTGCCATGTTAAAAAAAATAATAATGTCTTTAATAAGAAATCCACAATATGGTCAACTTTTAATTATAAGATTACCTGTATAATATGTACATATTTATACATTGCAAAAGATGAAGAAATACAACCACATAATTATTTACCAATAAAACAATTGCTTTTCCTTTCCTTAATGCTACTGTAAGTCAATATTTTCTAAGAATGTCATACTTTAAAAGATTTTTCCATGGAATATAAATTGTTTTTCTAATGAAAAGTTTCATTCTTATAAAATATCTGAGGGGGTAAAAAAAATTCTTACTCTTTATCTGTATCTCCTTCACTTTCTTCTCCATGATCAAAGCTCCAATTATTTTTAAAACCTCCATCTCTTTTAGATTCTGATCTAGCCAAAGCTGAAATAAAAACAAACTCAGATAAGTATTCATTAATAGAGCTATTCAATATAAAATAAAATTGAGCATTTGCCAAACTCTTTGTTTAGTCAAGATTTTCTTTTAATTTGTTTGCCTTTTGCCTTCTGCCTCTAAGAGAAAAAGAACACATTAAAATCTGTTCATACACTTGACCATATGTGTGAATGTGCTAGAGAAAAAAGCTCAAATTCAGTAAAATGTAATATAAATGTGGACAGGAACGTATGAATATGTATGAAATACATAAGAATCAACCCTGTATCTCCATATTTGATCACTGGTTCTAGAAATTAGTAACTTAATTTGCTTGCCTTATTAATGAGAACTAAATCCAGACCACCAGCCTTTTTGCTACCTCAGCCAACCATCTCTGCATTTTAACAGAAAAAAAACAAACCAAGGTTTTTTGTGTTAGCATCAGGGAGAGCTCAATGTTCAACAAACCTCTCCAAATCAGAACACCGAACATGCTTAACTATGAGATTAAAATCATATAAATGCATGCCTGAAATATCCTGAAGCCATAAACAACTAGAAAGTGGGAACCTGAGAAATAAATGAAGTTCTGAAGGTGGCATTTGTTTTGGAGCCACATAACAAAACCCTGAGGCCTAGAGCTTGGGAAGATCACTTCTGGGGGGCCCAGCAAGATGAAAGGTCAGCCTGAAGACCAGAAGGGCAACAATCCCACTGGCTGAACTAGTGCAGAATAAAAAGAGACTTACTCAAGAAAGAGACGGGTGGGAGGGGGGGATAATAACGGTATCATGCTATTGGTTCAGGGTTCCGGGATTGAACTAAAGACAGATAGGGCTTCCCTGATGGCTCAGCTGGTAAAGAATCCACCAGCAATGCAGGAGACACATGTTTGATCCCTGGGTCAGGAAGATCTCCTAGAGGAAGAAAACGGCAACCCACTCCAGTATTCTTCCCTGGGAAAGGCCATGGACAGAGAAGCCTAGTGGGCTACAGTCCAAAGGGTCATAAAAAATTGGACACGAATGAGCGACTATGCATTCATGCAAAGACTAAAGAGTACCTCCACTTCATGTTTAGGGAATACCTCAACACGAGCTCACAGTTACTCAGGTTTGGGACCAGAATTTTCATAACCTACATGGCCCAGAAGAGTCCATAATTAAAATAGTCTCATAGCCTATATGGCCCAGAAAAGCCCCTAATTAAAATGGAAAAGATGCATAATATCACAAAGATGTTAGGGAAGTGCAAATCAAAAGTATAATGAGATACTATTTCACATTCGTTAGGACGTTTTTTTTTTTTTTAAATAGAAAACAGTGAGTGTTGGTGAGGATGCGGAGAACCTGGAACTGTTTTGCATTACCTGTGGGAATATAAAATGGTGCAGCCATTGTGGAAAATGCTTGGCAGTTCTTCAGAAAGTTAAACATAGAACTGCTCTATGATCAGCGATCCTACTTCTAGAAATATACCCAGAAACAACTGAGAGCATGGACTCTGAAACTTGTACACCAAAGTTCACAGTAGCATTATTCACCGAAGTCAGAAGGTGGAAACAACCCAAATGTCCATCAGCAGATGAACGGATAAACAAAACGTGCTGTGTTCACAAATACACATATAAAGGATTATTTTTTGCCTTATTTTCTGAATTATAAAGAAACGAACTCTGACATGCTACAACATGGATGAACCTTGAAAACCAGGAGTAAAATGCTTTACCCATTTTAACTCACAGGGCTTCCCTGGTAGCTCAACTGGTAAAGAATATGCCTGCAATGCAGGAAACCTAGGTTCGATCCCTGGGTTGGGAAGATCCCCTGGAAAAGGGAACGGCTACCCACTCCAGTATTCGTGCCTGGAGAATTCCATGGACAGAGGAGCCTGGCAGGCTACAAGTCCATGGGGTCGCAAAGAGTCAGACATGACAGCAACTTTCACTTTCATTTTACTCGTGCCAGACACAGAAGGACAAATATTGCATTATTCCATTTATATATCTAAAAATAGGCATTCAGAGAGCAAGTAGAATAGAGGTTTCCAGGGGCTGAAGGGAGAGGAGAATGTAGAGTTATTTTTTAATGGGTACTGAGCTTTTGTCTGGGATGATGAGAAAGTTCTAGAAATGGATAGTGGTGATAGTTGCACAACATTAATTTACATTTGTATATTTATAAACAGTTAAAACAATAAATTTTATGTTGTGTATATTTTCCCACAGTAAAAAACTGTAAAGGCAAAAACATAAGTACCAAAACCTCTAAATGACTAGCAGAATCAAATATAAATCTTCTCTAAAAAACTAAAACGTCAATGTCTCAAAAAAATTAAAAAAAAATATGAGTTTACAACCAAAAATATTATGAAGTAGGTGGAAAGAAGTCATCATGAGCAAATCTGAAACCTCTTTACATGTATAATATACATAAAGAAATAGCAGATAATAGGAGCAAGGTTTTTCTTTCAGAAAAAGAAGTTATAAATAAGCAAGAGAGGAGAGCTAGAAGGAACTGTTCATTCCAGTGGTGCCAGGTTAGAGTAAGAGGTATCAGTATGAACTTACATTTATTTGCTACCCATACAGATGAATAGATACAGAAACAAATACAGACACCCTGTTCCATGGGCTAGAAGAGCTAAAGGTCTGTCCCCAGAGAAAGCCTACAAGTGATATCCTAGTAGCAACAAGCACGCTTACAACCAGATTTTGTTTTCTGAATACCATTCTCCAATACGAGGAGCCAGAGCTCCCAGGAGAAATGACTGATTCTAGGATGAGGCCGGAAAAACACAAGGTAAGTCTGGAGTATTCTGTAGGGCCAAAAAGCAAGAAGGTGTTTTTTTAAAAAAAGGATGGTGTAAAGTAGTTATCCTCCAATTAAATAAATTTAAATTAAAAAAAAAAAAAAAAAGGATGGGAAATTTCAAAAGGATTCAGGAGCAACCTAAAAGAACCTCCCAATCACCAAAAGTGGAACAATTTTTCACAAAAATAAATGATAACAGTACTGAATTATAATCCCCCAATAAAATATTCATTATATAAATAACTGAATAAATAAATAAATGGGGAGAAGGGACACATTTTCCCTACAGAATTCCAAATAATACATATATAAACCCCTGCCTTTAAGAGACAGAACTTGTAACTCACTTCCAAAGAGTCAACTACAGAAAAAGGTGACTAACAGTAAGAAATCTGAAAATCACTACCTGCATCAAGTGAACATCAAAGTTAACATCAAAAGTGATGTTTTATTCATAGCATTCCCTTCATGGATCATAGCCTTGTCGTGGTGAAGGCACTTGCATAACTCAATGAAGCTATCAGCCATGCTGTGCGGGGCCACCCAAGATAAACAGGTCACGATGGAGAGTTCTGAAAAAACGACTTCCACTGGAGGAGGGAATGACAAATCACTTCAATATTCTTGCCTTGAAAACCCCACGAACAGTATGAAAAGGCAAAAAAAGATATGACACCTGGAGATGAGCCCCCCAGGTCAGAAAGTGCTCAATATGCTACTGGCAAAGAGCGCAGAAATAGCTCCAGAAAGAACAAAGAGGACGGGCCAAATGGAAATGATACACAGTTGTGGATATGCCTCGGGATGAAAATAAAGTCTGATGATGTAAAGAATACTGCATTGGAACCTGGAATGTCAGGACCATGAATCAAGGTAAATTGGACATGGTCAAGCAGGTGGCAAGAGTGAACACCAGGCGTCAGTGAACTAAAACGGACGGGAATAGGCATTTAATTCAGATGACCACTGTATCTACTACTGTGAGCAAGAATGCCTTAGAAGAATTGGAATAGCCCTCTTAATCAAGAAAAGAGTCCAAAGAATAGCCCTCTTAATCAAGAAAAGAGTCCTTATTGCAAAATTTAGGCTTAAATTGAAGAAAGTAAAGAAAACCACTAGACCTTTCAGGTATAACTTAACTTAAATCCCTTTTGATTATACAGTGGAGGTGATGAATAGATTCAAGGGATTAGATCTGGTGGAGTGTCTGAAGAACTATGGATGGAGGTTCGTAACACTGTACAGGAGGCGGTGACCAAAACCCTCCCCAAGAAAAGCAAAGCAAGAAGGCAAAGTGGTTGTCTGAGGAGACTTTACAAATAGCTGAGAAAAGAGAACAAGGAAAAGGCAAGGGAGAAAGGGAAAATATATCCAACAACACGCAGAGAGAACAGCAAGGAGAGAGGAGCAAGTCTTCTTAAGTGAACAATGTAAAGAAATAGAGGAAAACAAAAGAATGGGAGACTAGAGATCTCTTCAAGAAAATTGGAGATACCAAGGAAACATTTCATGCAAAGATGGGCATGATAAAGGACAGAAACGGTAAGGATCTAATAGAAGGAGAAGAGCCTACGAAGAGGTGGCAAGAATACACTGAACAATTGTACAAAAAAGGTCTTAATGACCCAGATTACCGTGATGGTGTGCTTACTCACCTAGAGCCAGACATCCTGGAATGCAAAGTCAAGTGGGCCTCAGCATCACTATGAACAAAGCTAGTGGAGGTGATGGAATTCCAGTTGAGCTATTTCGAATCCTTAAAAATGATGATGTTAAAGTCCTGCACTCAACATGTCAGCAACTATGGAAAACTCACCAATGTCCACAGGACTAGAAAAGGTCAGTTTTCATCTAATCCCAAAGAAAGGCAATGCCAAAGAATGCTCAAACTACCCTACAGCTGCACTCATTTCACATGCTAGCAAGGTAATGTTCAATATTCTTCAAGCTAGGCTTCAACAATACATGAACTGAGAACTTTCAGATATACAAGCTGAGCTTACAAAAAGCAGAGGAACCAGAAATCAAACTGCCAACATTTGTTGGATTATAGAGAAAGCAAGAGAATCCCACAAAAACATCTACTTCTGTTTCATTAAATATAAAGCTTTGACTGTATGGATCACAACAAACTGTGAAAATTTCTTAAAAGAGATGGGAGTACCAGACCACCTTACCTGCCTCCTGAGAAACTTGTATGCAGGTCAAGAAGCAAGTCAGAATCAGACATGGAACAACAGACTGGTTCAAAACTGAGAAAGGAGTATGTCAAGGCTGTATATTCTTACCCTGCTTATTTAACTTATATACAGAATACACTGTCAAAATGCCAGGTGGGATGAATCACAAGCTGGAATCAAGGTTGCTAAGTGAAGTATCAATAACCTCAGATATGCAGATAATACCATTCTAATGGTAAAAAGCAAAGAAAAACTAAAGAGCCTCTTTATTAGGGTGAAAGAGAGTGAAAAAGCTGGCTTAAAACTCAACATTCAAAAAACGAACATCAGTGGCATTCACTCCCACCACTTCATGGCAACCAGAAGGGGAAAACATGGAAACAGTGACAGATTTTATCATCTTGGGCTCCAAAATCACTGCAGATGGTGAGTGCACCCGTGAAATTAAGACACGTGCTCCCTGGAAGGAAACCTATGACAAACCTAGACAACGGATTAAAAAGGAGAGACATCACTTTGCCAACAAAGGTCTGTATAGTCAAAGCCATGGTTTCTCCAGTAATCATGAATGGATATAAGAGTTGGACCATAAAGAAGGCTGAGTACCTAAGAGCTTCGGCCTCTGAATTGTGTATTGGAAGACTTTTGAGAGCCCCTTGGATTGCCAGGAGATCAAACTGGTCAACCCTAAAAGACACCAACCTGAATATTCATTGGAAGGACTGATATTGAAACTGAAGCTCCAATATTTTGGCCACCTCAGGTGAAGGCCAACTCATTGGAAAAGACCTTGATGCTAGGAAAGATTGAAGGCAAAAGGAAAAGGGGGCAACAGAGGATGAGATGGTTGGATAGCATCACTGACTCCATGTTTGAGCAAACTTCAGGAGATGGTGAAGGACAGGGAAGCCTGGCATGCTGCATTTCATGGGGCTGCAAAGAGCTGGACATGACTTAGGGACTGAACAACAACAACATTCACAGCACATTTAATACGACGTGATGAAAATGTGACTTCAACTCTCTGTTTTCTTCCCCAAAACCCATGTCAGTTTTGTCATGAGAACACATCAGATAAACCCAAACTGAGGAACATTTTAGAAAATCCTGACCAGGACAGTTTAAAACTGTTAAGGTTGTGAAAAAAGATCAAAGAAACCGACATGATCAGAGGGGACAAAGATGACACGACAACCAAATGCATTGTGGAGTCCTGGACTGGATCCTACGGAAGAAAGTCAAGCCTGTAGTTTATGCCCTTGTTAATTTCCTAGTTTTTTACAAACATATTATTATCTAAGTCGGCAACATTAGGGGAAGATGGGTAAACAATACAAAGCAACTATAACTTTGAAATTTCTCTATAAATCTAAAATTATCCCTCCAAAATATTCAGAAACTAAATGTAAAATAAACCTGTAGTTTTTTTTTTTTTTAAAAAGGGGTTATGAAGAACGTAATAAACTCTGATGATTACTAGTCTATAAAGACTCCTAAATGCAGCAACTAGTATCCATCACTGAAAGCCAGGCAAGTTACCATAAAGGTCTCTAAGCAGTGAAAAACCAAGGTTTTTACATTCTGTACACCCTAAAGGAAACAGGGTTCTGTACACACGATTCTAACAAGTCTAATCATATCATTTCCTAATTGACAGCAAATTAGAACCTATAAATTAACCTAATGAAAGAGAAAAATAACCTAATGAAAGTGATGATTGCCAATTAGAACAAAATAAATTATAAAAAACAAGCAAATTCTAAAAACATAAATTTTAGAGCAACTTGCACTAAGGAAAAAAACTTTGAACCCTCAGAAATTCTTGAGTATCAGCACTCTTTGCTCTCCTGTTATGGTTGACACTAATAATAATCAGAGTGGAAATTTACATACACTGTATTCTCTTTACAAAATTAAAGGAAAAACAAAGGCTAAAGAGAGATCTCCATTAAGCAACATAAATTAAATACTGCATTTTTCTCCATGCACCTCCATTAAAAGGACAGTAATGAAAAGAAACGGGAAAATTAGAAACCTGTAAGAACAGAAAGAACCCAGACAGAAGATAACAGCAGATGCCTGATGCACCTAAACTGATGAACGATGAAGTCTGATGGATGCATAGGAGCTGATTCAGTTTGTCTACAGAAAGAAACAAGCACTTGTGAGGGCACAAATATCACCAAACTGACAAAAGAAAAAAACTCTGAATATTGCTATCAATAAAAGGTAACTGAATTATTACAAATCTTTCTGAAAAGAAAAATTCAAACACAGAAGGCTTCTCCCATAATTTCTTTCAAGCTTTTAAAAAATACCACCTAATAGATCTAGACTTTTCCAGAAGAATAAATTTTTTAAAAAGGAACATTTTGCAGCTCATTTTATGAAGTCAGAAGACTCTATCCCAAACCTGATACTAACATTTAAGGAAGGAAAATGCCATGAGAACATACTCTCATGAAGACAGATATCTAACTCTAAATAAGATAACAGTAAGTCAAATACAGCGATAATAATATATTACAACCAAGTAGCGTTTATTCTAAAAGCAAGTTCACATTTGAAAATCATGAATGTAATTCACAAAATAAAAACTCAGCAAACTGAGTATAGAAGGAATAAAAAGACAAGAGTAACTACTGCACAAAACCCTTTGGAAAACACTGTAACTTTTCCCCTGCCATAAGCAGCATGAACAGTTCTGTAACTATGTAGTGAAGGTCCTAGCTGGCACAGCATGGCAAGGCAGACGATGTCTGCAAGAGGTGAGGAAAGCAAACAAGCAAACTTCTTCATGTACACAGCCCCAGAAGAGCTAAAAAGCTGGAGGCACAGGTATCTGAGGGTAAGGAGAAAATCTGACTTTTTTTTAAAAAAAAGAACAAGTATTTAGTAGAATGTGAATTAACAAATATATAAGAAGGATACAACTGGAAAATCATAATTTGGGGAACATTATAATAAAATCTGATTAAAGCATGCATCATCAAGGAATGCTGAAACTAATAAATGGAAAGAAGCTAATACTAAGGGTGAAATCTGGTAAGAAATATGTTGTTATATTGTCTCAAAGTAGTTCCCCACAGGATATTAATTATAAAGGAGAACATAGTACCTTTCAGTGGAGAAACCTGGCAAAAACCATCTTAACTAAGTCATCAAAGATAATTTGACCAGTAAACAGGACAGAAGCTCATTGAGAATATCAATGAAAGTAAATAATTACTGTGGCATTACTTACAAAAATGCATAACCTAAATCTAATCATGAGGAAGCATTAGACAAACTCAAAGTACAAATAACTGTAAAGTTTACGGCTTCCCAGGTGGTGTAGTGGTAAAAAATCCGCCTGCTGATGCAGGATGCAAGTTCCATCCCTGGGTCAGGAAGATCCCCCTGGAGCAGAAATGGCAAACTGTTCAGAAGAATCTGCCTGCAATGCAGGAGACCCAGGTTTGATCCCTGGGTTGGGAAAATTCCCTGGAGAAAGGAATGGCTACTCATTCCAGTAGTGTTGTCTGGAGAATCCCATGGAGAGAGGAGCCTGATGGGGTTGCGAAGAGTGGGACATGACTGAGAGATTGAATGCACACCCACATATGTTAAACATGTCAATGCAGAGAGAGACAAAGACTGGAATACTCTTCCAGATTAAAAAAGACAGACGAAACATGACTAATAAATGCAGTAAGTGATCCTAAGTTGGACCCGGAATCAGAATTTTTCTTTTTCCTAAAAGAACATTTTAGGTCAACTAGTAAAAATTGAAATAAAGTCTGTAGATTAGACAATAGTATTATATTAGTGTTAATTTTCTGATTTTGTTAACTACACTGTAGTGATTTAAGAGAATCTATAGTTCAAAAAACATGAAGAAGAGGCAGGACAATGACGTAAGTTGGGGTAATGAGCAGTGTGCCTGAAATTTACTTTCAAATAGTTCAGGGGAAAAAAAGTAAGTATATATAAACATATACAGTTAGAGAGAGAATACAATAAAGCAATGATGGTAAATATCAATACTTGGAGAAATAAGTTAAGGGCAAATGAAAATTATTTCTACTAACCTTACAACTACCACAAGTATCTTGGTAGGAAAGTCTCAACTGTCAATTGATGAACTGTTGGAGGGTTAGTATTTACATGTCTGAGGATTAAAACTCCAGAGGCATCCAGTCGTAAGAGGGGGCCCCACTCTCGTGAGTTTCGCCTTCAGGAGCTTGACCAGGTTCTCCCAGTAAACACTGGAGAAAAATCCACTCCCACCTCACCCTTCCCTTCCATCTGGGAAAGGGAAAAAGGAACCATTTTGAAATGCAAGAGAGGACTCTTCTTAACAAGGCCTCAGGAGTAAGAAAGAGCCTAACCTACAAAAGTTTTATTAAACTGACACAACTCCTGCTGGGAGAAGGGAGATACTCAACACCAGCCCATTCTAGCCATCCCGTCCCACCTAAGAGAAAAACACTGAGAAACATGTGTAAAGTTCACAGTTTAGAGGCCTAGGCTCATGGAACTGAAGATTAGACCCAATCCCAGGACTGCAGAATGCTTCCTCTTACCTCAAAACCTGTAGTTCCTTTTACCCAGTATATCATGTCCAGGTATCAGGAAAAAAAATTATTAAGACATACTAAAAGGCAAAAAACACAATGTGATGTGATAAAACAAGCATCAGGGCAGACATGGCATGGATGTTGGAATTATCAAGCTGGGAATTTAAACAACTGCACTTACTCTGCTAAGGGCTCTAATGGTTACAGCAGACAGCTAATTAACAAATTAAGACCTCTGCAACGTAAGCAGAAAATTAATGCTAGAAATAAAAATATGTAACAGAAAGGAAAGATGCCTCTGATGAGCTTACTAGTAGATTGGACACAGCTGAGGAAAGAATGTCTGAACTTGACTACTCAATGAAAGGGAAAGTGAAAGTCGCTCAGTCGTGTCCAACTCTTTGTGACCCCATGCACTACACAGTCCATGGAACTCTCCAGGCCAGAATACTGGAGTGGGTAGCCTTTCCCTGCCCCTGGGGATCTTCCCAACCCAGGGATCAAACCCAGGTCTCCCACATTGCAGGCAGATTCTTTACCAGCTGAGCCACAAGGGAAGCCCAAGAATACTGGAGTGGGTTGCCATTTCCTTCTCCAGTGGATCTTCCCGACCCAGGAATCAAACCAGGGTCTCCTGCATTTGCAGGCGGATTCTTTACCAACTGAGCAATCAGGGAAGCCAAAGAGAACTGACTGAAGGGAGGAGAAAAAAGAAACAATGCCCAAGGGTTGTGGGAGAAGTACAAAAGGTGTAACCTATGTTTAATAGAAATACTAGAAGGAGAATAAAGGAAGGAACAGAAAAAATATTTGAAACAATAAAAGAGTGAGAATTTCCACAAATTAACATCAGACAACAAACCACAGATCCAGGAAGTTCTGAGGCAGAATAAATCTAAAAAACTACACCAAGGTGTCAGCTACATATTGGCACTTGCCAAGAACATCTGCCAGCAACTGAACAACGAGGGCCTTTGCCACCTGCCTCTGCAGAGACTGAACGCTGTGCTGCTGTAGCTGCTGACCTTCAGCACCACCGAGGAGAATCCAGGGTGGAGAGTGAGGCACTCTGTGCTCCAGGGAACCCAGTGTAACACATCTTCAGACAATTAGGTACTTTCAGGAACTGATTTCATGATCCAAGTCCTTGCATCTCCTCATATCTAGAAATGCACTAAATCCCCTTCATGGTGACATCAGCTCCTTGTGACTAGCAGAAAACCTTTCGTAAAATAAGCACTTGATTGCGCTGAACTCCCTTTTCAGCAAAATCTTACACACTGAACTGACCCCACTACCGCTTTGGATCAGTCTCTCAGAGCTATCTGAGGTGCTATCTCCCAGGCTGCAGTCATTTAGCCTCAAACAAAACTTAACTCACAGCTCTCACATTGTGCGTCTTTTTAGTCGACAGAGGCATATCATTTTCAAACCACAGGCAGAGATAGGATGGGGGAGGGGTGGGCAGGTGATGAAAGAAGCCCCAGAGAACTTGCTGCTGTTTTGCAAAATTTTTTTTTAAGTTCTTCAGAAGGAAGAAAAATGATATAGGTTAGAAATCTGAATGTATATAAAGACTACAGAGAAGGAATAAGTAAAGATAAAATTAAAACTTCAATTTTTCTTATTTCCAGTAGCAAGTAATAGTTTGCTGAAAATAATATAAACAAGATATTTGATTATATATCTTCTGTGTTGTATTTACAGAGATACAGATAGGGAAGAAAGAAATAAAACTTTGTTTGCAGATGACATGATCATCTAGGTAGAAAACCCAAATCACTCAAAAAAAGAAACACCATCACCCTCTTGGAACTAAAAAGCAAATGCAGTAAAGCTGCAGGATACAAGGTTAATACAAAAAAATTACACTTTCCTATATACCAATAATGAGCAAGGTGAATGTGAAATTAAAAACACAATTAACACTGACATTAGCACCCCAAAAATGAAATACTTAGCAATAAAGCTAACAAAATACATATAAAATCTACACAGGGGAAACTACGAAACTCTGATGGATGAAATGAAACCAAACTTAAATAAAATGGAGAGATATTTTGTGTTCATAGATGAGAAGATTCAATACCGTCAAGATGTCAGTTCTAACTTTATAAATTCAATGCAACTGCAGTCAAAGTTTTCACAAGTTATTTTATGAACGTTAAGAAACTGATTCTAAAGTTTATATGGAAAGGAAGAAGAAAGAAGATTCAGAATAGCCATCACAATGTTTGTTTAGTCTGACTCTTTTTGCGACCCTGACTGTAGCCCACCAGGCTCCTCTAATCATGGGATTTCCCAGCCAAGAATACTAGAGCGGGTTGCCATTTCCTTCTTCAGTGGATCTTCCCAACCCAGGGATCAAACCTGTATCTCCTGCATTACAGCTGAGTTCTTTACCACTGAGTCACCAGGGAAGCCCAATCACAACGTTTAAGAACAAATCTGGAGAACAGACCCACCTGACTTCAAAGACTTATAAAGGCACAGTAATCAAGTCAGAGTAGTATTGGCAAAAGAACACGTAAATCTGTGGAAAAGCATACAGAGCCCAGAAGAGAGCCACATAAATACAGTCAACTGTTGTTTGTCAAGGGTGGAAAGGCAACACAACAGAGCAAAAGACAATCTTTTTGAAAAATGGTGCTGGAACAACTGCACGTTCACATGCAAAGTAACGAATCTAGACACAGATCTTACGCCTCTCACAAAAAGTAAAGCAAAAAAAAAAAAAAACTAATTCAAAATGGATCACAGACCTAAGTGTAAAATACACAACTAAAAAACTCCTAGAAGATAACACAGAAGAAAATCTAGCTGGTATGGAGATGACTCTTTAGCTAAAACACCAAAGGTATAATCCACAAAAGAAAGAACTGATAAACTGGACTTCATTACAATTAAAAACTTTTGCTCTGTCACGAAAACCAGAAAACAAGCCACAGAGTGGGAGAAAATATCTGCAAAAATACAAATCTGATAAAGGACTTTATCCAAAATATATAGAGAATTCAATGATTAAAAAAACAACCTGATTAAAAAATAAGTCAAAGGCCTTAACAGACACCTTACCAAAGAAGATACAGACATGGCAAATGAGCATATGAAAAAATTCTTCATATCATATGTCATAAGGGAAATGCAAACTAAAATAGGAGATACCACTACCCCTCCACTAAAATCGACAAAATCTGGAACACTAACACCAAATGCTGTGAGGATGTGGCACCGGAACACTCATTCACTGCTGGTGAGAATATAAAATAGTACAGGTTTAGTCTCCCACAAACCAAAATGTACTGTCACCATATGGTTCAGCAACTATGCTCCTCGGTATTTACCCACAGGAGTAAAAACTAATAGCCACGCTGAATCCGCACCCAGATATTTACAGCAGCTTCATCATAACTGGCAAAACTTGGAAGCAACCAAGATATCCTTCAGTAGGTAGGAGGATGAATAAACTTTGGTGAATTCAATGAAATATTATTTGGGGGGAAAAAAAGGAGGTGCCTAGTCATGACACGACATGGAGGATGAAACAACCTTAAACGCCTATTACTCAGTGAAAACAAAACAAAACCAAACCCAGAAGAGTAGACCGACTGTATGACTTCACCTAGATGACACACTGAATAGGCAAAACCATGGAGACAGTATAAAGGTCAGCAGTTGCCAGGGTGGGGTGGGTGTGGGGATGGAGGGATGAACAGGTAGAACAATGAAGATTTTTATGGCAATGAAAATACTCTGTATGATACAATAAAGATGGGTACACGTCATTATACACTTGTCCAAACTCGCAGACTATACCACACAGTGTAAAGTCTATGGGTGAACCACAATGTAAACTATGGACTTTTGAGAGATGATGAGAGTGGAGGGTTATCAATTGCAGCAGACATACCACTCTGGTAAGAGAGGTTGATATTGGTGAAGGCTATGCATGTGTTGGGGTGGGAGGTATACAGCAAATCTCTGTACCTTCCTCTCTCAACTTTGCTGAGAACCTAAAACTTCTCTTTAAAAAAAGAGTAAAAAAAAAATAAGTAAATCTTTTGCATAGTTAGAAAAAAAGTCCTCCCTGCCCAGTTTTATTTTTTATTGGAATATAATTGCTTTACAATGTTATGTCAGTTTCTGCTGTACAAGGAAGTGAATCAACTATATGTAAAATATATCCCCCCCTTCATAAACCTCCCTTCCCTACCCCCTTCCCACCTCTCTTGGTTATCACAGAGCATAGAGCTGAGTTTCCTGTGCTTCGCAGCAGGTTCGCACTAGCTGGGATTTCACACATGGTAATGTGTACATGCCAATGCTACTCTCCCAACTAATCCCCCCACCCACCCCGTGTCCACGTCTGTTCACCATGTCTACATCTCTACTTCTGCTCTAGAAATAAGCTCATCTGTATCATTTTTCCGGAGAAGGCAATGGCAATCCACTCCAGTACTCTTGCCTGGAAACTCCCATTGGCGGAGGAGCCTGGTGGGCTGCAGTCCAAGCGGTCACGAAGAGTCGGACACGACTGAGTGACTTCACTTTCACTTTTCACTTTCACCCACTGGAGAAGGAAATGGCAACCCACTCCAGTGTTCTTGCCTGGAGAATCCCAGGGATGGGGAAGCCTGGTGTGATGCCGTCTATGGAGCTGCACAGAGTTGGACATGACTGAAGCTACTTAGCAGCAGCAGCAGCAGTACCATTTTTCTAGATTCTACATATATAGATATATGTGGAATGCATATATATTCCACATATATGGGTTTATATAAGATATCTGTTTTGCTCTTTCTGACTTCCTTCCCTCTGCATGACAGACTCTAGGTTCATTCCTGTCCAGCTTCACTGAGTTATAACTGAACAACACTGTGTAAGTTCAAGGTGTACAGCATAATGACTTGACTTAAATATACTGTGAAATAATTACCATAATATGCTCAGTTAACAACTATCATCTCATACAGATGAAATAAAGAAAAGGAAGACAGAGAAAGAAGAAAACGAAGAAATTGTGACGAGAACTCTTAGGATTTACTTTAACTTCTAAACAAGTCAAACTACCACACAATTGCACTTATTTCACATGCTAGCAAGGTCAAGCTCAAAATCCTTCAAGCCAGGCTTCAACAGTACGTGAACCAATAACATCCAGATGTACAAGGTGGATTTAGAAAAGGCAGAGGAACCAGAGATCAAATTGCTACCAACCGCTGGATCATCAAAAAAGCAAGAAAGTTCCAGAAAAATATCTACTTCTGATTCACTGACTACGCTGAAGCCTGACTGTGTGGATCACAAAAAACTGGAAAATTCTTCAAGAGATGTGAATACCAGACCACCTCACCTGCCTCTGGACAAACCTGTATGCAGGCCAAAAAGCAACAGTTTGAACCAGACATGGAACAATGGACTGGTTCCAAATTGGGAAAGGGGTACATCAAGGCTGTTTATTGTCACCCTGCTTATTTAACTTATATGCAGAGTACATCACGATAAACGCCAGGCTGGATGAAGCACAAGATGGAATCAAAACTGCCGGGAGAAATATCCATAACCTCAGATATGCAGATGACACCACCCTTATGGTAGACTGTGAAGAGGAATTAAACAGCCTCTTGATGAAGGTAAAAGGAGAGTGAAAAAGCTGGCTTAATACTCAATATTCAGAAAACAAAGATCATGGCATCTGATCCTATCACTTCATGGCAAATACTTGGGAAAACAATGGAAACAGTGACAGACTTTTTATTTTGGGGGGCTCCAAAATCACTGCAGATGGTGACTGCAGCCATGAAATTCAAAGACACCTGCTCCTTGGAAGAAAAGCTATGACAAATCTAGACAGCATATTAAAAAGCAGAGACATTACTTTGCAAACAAAGGTCTGTCTAGTCAAAGCTACGGTTTTTCCAGTAGTCATGTATGGATGTGAGTACTGGACAATAAAAAAGGCTGAGTTGCCAAACTGACACCTTTAAATTGTGGTGCTAGAGAAGACTCTTGAAAGCCCTCTGGACAGCAAGCAGATCAAACCAGGCAATCCTAAAGGAAATCAGTCCTGAATATTCATTTTAAGGACTGATGCTGAAGCTTCAATATTTTGGCCACCTGATGTGAAGAGCCGACTCATTGGAAAAGACCCTGATGCTGGGAAAGACTGAAGGCAGGAGGAGGAGATGACAACAGAGGATGAGATGACTGGATGGCATCACTGACTCAACGCACGGGAGTTTGAGCAAACTCCAGGATATACTGAAGGACAGGGAAGCCTGGTATGCTGCGGTCGACCGGGTCACAGAGTCGGACACAGACTGAGTGACTGAACAACAATTATGTCATAGAGGACTACTATCTATAACCATCCATAATTTTTACATTACAACCCCAGTACTTATCTATCCTAAAACTGAAAGTTTGGACCTTGGACCACCCTCATCCAAGTCCCCTACCTCCCTTGCCCTACCTCTGGAATCCACACATCTGATCTTTTTTTCTGAGTTTGGGATTTTTTGTTGTTTCATTTTAAGCCTTTTATTTTTTTAAAGATTACACATATAGGTGGGATCACACAGTATTCTTATTCACTAAGCAAAATGATCTCAGGATCCACCCATGTTCTCACATATGGTAGGATTTCTTTTCATGTCTAAATAATATTCCACCGTATATATATCCACATCTCCATCCACTGATGGACACTTAAGATTGTTTCCATGTCTCAGCTATTATAAATAACATTGCTATGAATTGGGGGCACAGATATCTCTTCAACATAGTGTTTTCGTTTCCTTTAAATATATTCATGTAAGTAGAATTCCTGGATCAGACGATCGCTGTGCTTTTAATCTCCTGAAGAACCTCCATACTGTTTTCTACAGGGGCTGTACCAATTTTACAATCCCAACTTCAATGCATGGTTACCATGGTTTCATGATAATCATTCTATAAGGCATAAGGTGATATCTTATGATGGCTTGATTCACATTTTCCTAGTAATTAGTGATGCTAAGCACCTTTTCATGTATCTGTTGTCCATTTGTAGGCCTTCTTTGGAAAAAATGTCTGTTCAAGTCCTTTGTCTATTTTTGGTTCAATTATTTGGAGGTTTTGCTACTGAGTTTTATGAGTTCCTTTTATATTCTGGATATTAACCCCACAATCAGATTCGGAAGTATTTAATACAAACTTTTTAAAAACCTTTTTTAAATGTAAAGAAAACATAAGAAATAGATACACTAAAATAGATTTTCAAATTCTGTTACCCTAGCCTGGATAGCTTATCACTCTGCTACAATAAAAACCAAAGAAATGAACAATAATTAATAAAAAAAAAAAGGTAAAGTTACAATACAAGGGACCAATAAGACCAAAGAATTTCATGTATCACAAAAACTGCAAGACATTAAGAAAAAAAACCAAAACACTATTTTTAAAATGTGCTCATAAAATTATTCTACACATTAAAAAATAAGTAATTTTATAAGATGTATGCTCAATACATGTAATTCAACCAAGGTTTACTACCCAGACTACATAAAGAACTCCAACATTCCAACAGAAAACAAAATGTGCAGAAGACAAGAGCAATTAAGAAGAGAGGAAATACACACAAATTAACCTAAAAAACAGAAAGAAACTCATAGATTACCTTTTTAGTTTACCACAAGTGAACAGAACAGGGATTAACTGTAAGTTGGCACTCAATATTTTAACACTGCATGAACAATGAGTAAATTTTTAAAATACAGCAATAAAGATACTCAACTTCACTAAAACAGGGGTATTACAAATTCAAATCACCATCCAATAAACCCCTTCAGACTGGCAAAAACTAAAACATCAGACATTATTACGTGGGTGATATGTATAAACAGGAGTCTTAAAAAGTGCTAGTGAAAGCACTTTGGAGATCAATTTGGCAGTATCTAGGGTGAAGCTGAAATAATACATGACCCAATAATTCCAACGCTAAGAAACACTCTAGATCAGATGTAAACAAAGTATGGCCCAGCCAACTCTGGCCTGCTGCTTGATTTTACAAGGCCCATGAGCTAAGAATATGGCTTTTACATTTTTAAAACACTCTTCCCTGGTGGCTCACATAGTAAAGACTCCACCTGCAATACAGGAGACCCAGTTTCATTTCCTGGTTAGGGAAGATCCCCCGGAGAAGGGAATGGCTATCCAGTCCAGTATTCTTGCCTGGAGAATTCCACGGACAGAGGAGTCTGACAGGCTACAGTCCACGGGGTTGCGCAAAGTCGGACATTACTGACGGACTAACACTTTCACTTCACTTTTCACTTCAGTGGGGAAAAACAACAAATCAAACAAGAAAGATGTTTCATGTTACAAGAAAATCATATAAAATTCAAATTTCAGTGTCCATAAAAGTTCTACTGGCACACAGCCAGCCTCATTTGCTTATGCATTATCTGTAACTGCCTTCTTGCTAAACTGGCAGCACTGCTTGGAATGCAAAGTGTAAGATATTCACTATCTGGCCCTTTACAGAAAAACTTTGCTGACCTCTGCTCCAGAGAAACACACACATGTGCACAAGGAAATGTACTTAAAAAAAGTTCATAGTAGCAATATGAGACATCCTAAGACATTCATACTAGTATGTAAAAGTAAAAAAATTAGATACAACCTAATTTCCACAAAAAAAAGGAAACACATAAATATAATGCAGTATACATTCATACTATGAAAAAGAAATAGAGCTATTCTTATCAACATTTAATTTCTCAATGCTGTAAGAATGAAAAACAAACTACAGAAGAATATAGTATGACATGATTTATAATATATTCTAACAATCTGTACAGGTACACAGGTTGAAAGATATATACATAAAGTACAAAGCAATGTATAGGAATAACTACCAAACAGAGGTTGGTGTTTACACTTGGAGTGGAGACAGGAAGATGAAAAAACCAAAGGGTTCACCCCAGCTTCAGTGTAGCTAACACTGGATTAGTAATGTTTTCTTTAGGCTAGAAATTAGAACATAAGTTTTTGCTCTATTATTCCTTATATTCCACACAGACATGAAATATTTCCCAAAGATTTTTTAAACTGTCACTGATAAGGTTTTACAATAATAAAAATGGAATTTTAAAAAAAGTATCACTGACACAGAAGTTAACTTCTGCAAATCAGAAATATAAAAGCAGTAACAAAAAACCTAAAGCGAGAATTAAATGCAAAGATCAGGAAATCTCCAGCTTCCCCAGCGACTCACACAGTAAAGAATCCACCTGCAAAGCAGGAGATACAGGTTTGATCCCTGAGTCAGGAAGATCCCCTGGAGGAGAAAATGGAAACCCACTCCAGCATCCTTGCCTGTAGAAACCATGGACAGAGGAGCCTGGCAGGCTACAGTCCATTGGGTTGCAAAGAGTCGGACACGACTGAGCGACTTCACTTCATTTCATTTCACTTTGTAATGCTTTAGTCCCAAACTTTCTCAAGAACCTGTCAAGATTCTCCAAAGGCAGTGTCTTGGAGCCCTAAGCCATCATGTAACAAGTCTGGGTACCCTGCTGCAGCGACCACACAAAGAGGCCTTTATACATACGTGGAGAAATAAGGGCCCAACTTTCCAACCTGCCCGTTAAGACATCTGAATACAGCTACCTTGGAACGTTCAGGCCAGACAAGCTACCACTGAATAACTCCCACAGATGCTACATAAAGCAGAAAAATCACCCAGCTAAGGTGATTTTCTCAAACTCCCAAATTAAAAAAAAAAAAAAACTTTATTTTTTTGATACAGAAGACAGAGTACAGTCCAATATTATCTGAAGATGAAGTCTGAATATATTATATTCTTGGGAATAAAATTAAATTAGACTTCTCTGTGAGCCACAGTCCACAGTATTCTTTGCTACTGTTCATTGTTCTCTCAGTTTATCTACTCCTTCATTCCACTGAAGAAGTGTCTATGGGTTCCTATGCATCTTTCGGCAGGATGCCGACATCTAGTTAGTTCTGTCCAAAGCCAACATCAGGAAGCACTTTGGTGCTGCTGGTATTGCTGGAAGCATACTGATCTTCTATGGAATCAAAATACCAGTACCTTAAACCAAAGTAATGTAGTTGGTAATACCTTTACACAGAATAAAAACTCTAAAAATACAGTTATCTTGAGCACGCGAGGTCCAAAAAAATGAATAACTTAAGAAATGATGGCAAGAGACAGGTGGCTCCAAGTGTCTTCTACTCCAAGGAAAGGAGAGAAGACCAAGATGGCAGGGGAATTCAATAGTCATGAGATGGACCAACGAAACACTATTTAATTCTGAAAGTACAAATGCAAAATTCAACAAGGAGGAAAATGACAGGTTCATAGTAAACTTAAAAGAAGATAAACTTGAAAGCCAGGTATAAAGCCTATAAAGGGTGAAGACAAAGGAGAGTCGGGAGTTGGTTCTCAAAACTTCTGAGGGAAACGCTGATTAAGATTTGCAGACTTAATTACCAGAATGACAAAATTAAATCATTCTTTTTTATTTCCTGTGATAACAGAGAATGAAGACCAGTGTGAACTGAAGAAAGTATGTTTAAATGCCAAAACATGGAATCCCACCTCATGCAAACAGTGGCACAGGGGTTTCAGAGGCAAAGATAATACTGATTTCCATGAAGATGGAGTCACCAGAAGTCACGGTGGTAAAAGGGAGTACCTTCACCATATCGAAGATTTATTAGAAGATTAAAAAAGGAGTTCGGGAGGCAGAAAGATTGCAGATCTTTTTTTCAATATAGGAAAGACAAGAAGGTTATTACATAGTCTGCAAACAAGTCTCTGGAAATTTCTAGCTCTTCCTGTCCTTAAAACTGGCTTCAATCTTTCCAAAAAATAAAAAAGTATATTTGCTATACACTATAAACAAGCACTGTTTGCTTTCTTCTCCTTGCTATATTTCAACAATTATGAGGTTAATGTGGGAGGAAAAAAACTTTCCTGTTAAAAACTAAGCATGAAATGTACTTGAAATAACAAAAAGCTCTCCCAAATCAAGATGAGAATATGCTTGCTCTCTTACTTCTCAAGCCTGCGGTTTCAGATGGCCCCAAGGTAGTTGTTAGCTTGGGACGAGGCACAGGTCCACATGTCCCAACTTGCCCAGGGCTGCCCCAATTTTAGTACTCAAAGTTAGTACCCACGGGAGACAAGAGGTCCTAATTTTTGGCGATGAACACAGAAGGCTCTGGGAAGCTCTAAGGCAGCCCGAAAAGGGGGCTAAAAGTAACATTGCTGTTAGTGTGAAATGGATACTGCACGGCTACTTTCTGTTTTTTAGGTGATGTAGGCAACCATAATTGGCAGTTCACAATGATGGACCATCCACTGTTGCATCACTCCAAGCAACATGACTTGAGTGCACAAGTGAAGTGGGCTGTAATTGTCATCAAGAGCCTGCCTTTGACTTTCTGAATTAACTGCTGTGTTTTGCACTGAGATAACGTTTAATTTTTAATACTGTACACAGTGGTGACCATACTTTTTAAGGCATTAGGTAATGAAAATGAGGATTACAGTAACAACTCCAGTATATCAATGAATGAAAGGAAAAACGGAAGGAAAAGTTTCTAACACTCCTCTTTTCTTCCTTATGCTTGCTTATGGTTTCAGAAATTCTTCAATCTGTCCCTAATCAAAGAAAAATTAACCAATGACTATGTTGCAGTTTTCATTCCAATCCCAAAGAAATGCAATGCCAAAGAATGTTCAACCTACTGCACAACTGCACTCATCTCACACGCTACCAAAGTAATGTTCAAACTGCTTCAACAATACGTGACCCATGAACTTCCAGATGTTCAAGCTGGATTTAGAAAAGGCAGAGGAACCAGAGATCAAATTGCTAACACCCACTGGATCACAGAAAAGGCAAGAGAGTTCCAGAAAAACATCTACTTCTGATTCACTGACTACGCTGAAGCCTTTGAGTGTGTGGATCACAACAAACTGGAAAATTCTTAGAGAGATGGGAATACCAGACCATCTTACCTGCCTGCTGAGAAACCTGTATGCAGGTCAAGAAGCAACCATTAGAACCAGACATGAACAACAGACTGGTTCCAAATTGGGAAAGGAGTACGCCAAGGCTGTATATTGTCACCCTCATTATTTAATCTATATGCACAGCACATCATTCAAAACGCAGGGCTGGATGAAGCACAGGCTGGAATCAAGATTGCTGGAAGAAATACCAATAACCTCAGATACACAGATGACAATACCCTTACGGCAGAAGTGAAGAAGAACTAAAGAGGCTCCTGATGAAAGTGACAGAGGAGAGTGAAAAAGTTGGCTTAAAACTCAACATTCAAAAAATGAAGACCATGGCATCCGATCCCATCACTTCATGGCAAATAAATGGGGAAACAATGAAAACAGTGAGAGACTTTATTTTCTTGGGCTCCAAAATCACTGCAGATGGTGATTGCAGCATGAAATTTAAAACTATTTGTTCCTTGGAAGAAAAACTATGACTAACCTAGACATCATATTAAAAAGCAGAGACATTACTTTGCCAACAAAGGTCCGTCTAGTCAAAGCTGTGGTTTTCCCAGTAGTCATATATGGATGTGAGAGTTGGACTATAAAGGTGAGTGCCAAAGAATTGATGCTTTTGAACTGTAGTGTTGGAGAAGACTCGAGAGTCCCTTGGACTGTGAGGAGATCCAACCAGTCCATTCTGAAGGAGATCAGTCCTGAATATTCATTGGAAGGACTCATGCTGAAGCAGAAGCTCCAATACTTTGGCCACCTGATGCAAAGAAGTGACTCAGTGGAAAAGCCCCTGATGCTGGGAAAAATCAAAGGCAGGAGGAGAAGGGGACAACAGAGGGTAATATGGTTGGATGGCATCACTGACTAGATGGACATGAGTTTAAGCAAGCTTCGTGAGTTGGTGATGGACAGGAAAGCCTGGTGTGCTGCAGTCCATGGGGTCACAGAGTCAGATAAAACCGAGCGACTGAACTGAACTGATTTATGTTGCTATTTATACCTTTGAGAAAAATTACAAACGTGTGGTCTATTTTTTTCTGTCTTCCTTTAGCTTCCTAATCTGTCTAGAAATTAGAAACTTTTGGATCTCAAAAGAACTGTAGTTTTCAAGTACAAGAAACAATATGACTCTGTTGAAAGTATTTAAACTACAACAAGAATAAAACACCAAAGGGGTTTGGGAGAGGAAAGATGGCTGCAAATTCTTTTCCACCGTTCCTGATGAATGATGGTTCTACTTCCCCTCCCCTTGAATCTGAGCTGGCTCTGTGGCTTTCTGGCCAATCAAGTGTGACAGAAGTTACACTATAATTTCTGAAGTTGGGCCTTAAGACATCTGTGGCTTTGGCTTTTCCCTCGTAGAGAGATCAAACTGAATCAATGAATGCTAAGTCCCCATAATTCCCTATTATTTTTTCCTTCTCTTGTCCAGCCTAAAGGTTAAATAGGTAAGAAGAATGGGAAAGCAAAGGGATAAAGAAGGAAAGAAAGGAAGAAAGAAGGAAAGGAATGCTGAAGGAGGTTAAGGCTCTGGCACAGGTCCCAGGCTCCGGTTCTGCTGATGCCCTAACTTGCTCTAGGTCATATGATCCCTCTAGACCTCTTGACCTCCTCAAATTGTCAATGCATTTTCGTAATGGCAAAATTACAATACGATACAATATTACAATATACAATGGTATTGTATTAACATTACAGTAACATTACAGTACAATAACAACTAATTTGTAGAAGTCTAGATGTAGAATACATAACTTCATTCTCTTTTACTCTGTCACTAGTCACTCTAGAATATCAAGAACGATCAGCTAATACCTAGGAAAAGAAAGGTAGTAAGTTAAAGAGAGTAAAAACTAGAATTCAAATAAGAGAGAAGGCAAGCATTAAGAACAGAAAAGCAAGAGAAGTTTTTCTCTCTTCTACCTGCTAAGAAAATAAATATAATACCAACTTATACATAGTATTTGGAATCACATGCCTGGAATTGTTCTAAGAGTTTACTATATATTAACATGTTTAATCTTCAGGGCAACCTTATGAAGTAACTGCAGTTATTATTCTTGTTTTACAGATATGAAAACACAAAGGTTAAGTTATCTATCCAAGATCGCAGTGCCAGTAAGTATAGAGCTAGAAGATGAATCCTAGCATTCTGGCTTCTGACTTCATGTTCTCAATGCATTTCTTATGAAAATTGCTTCCATTTCATGTAAGGTTCTACTCAACTGTTTCATGTGAGAACATGAAATCAAGTGATAAGTAGAGTTTATCAATTCACCTGAAATGCTAGGAAATACATACAGCTAAAGCACTAAATAAGGAATGGCACGATGGTATAGTTTCTAAAGGTAGTACAATCAAAAGAGGAAGGAGTGGGGCTAAAATGAAGAACTTTGCGGTGTGACCCCCTGAGCAAGCCAACAACGAAGACCTCGCTCACATCAATGAGAGCATGCTAAGTTCCTTCAGTCATGTCCGACTCTTTGCAACCCCATGGGCTGTAGCCCACCAGGCTCCTCTGTCCATAGGATTATCCAAACAAGAATACTGGAGTGGGGAGCCATCTTCTCCTCCAGGGGATCTTATTGACACAGGGATTGAACAAGTGTCTCTTATCTCTCCTGCACTGGCAGGCAGGTTCTTGACCACTATCACCATTTCAGTTCAGTTTTAGTCGCTCAGTCGTGTCTGACTCTTTGCAACTCCATGAATCACAGCACTCCAGGCCTCCCTGTCCATCACCAACTCCCGGAGTTCACCCAAACTCATGTCCACTGAGTCGGTGATGCCATCCATCCATCTCATCCTCTGTCGTCCCCTTCTCCTCCTGCCCTCAATCTTTCCCAGCATCAGGGTCTTTTCAAATGAGTCAGCTCTTCACATCAGGTGGCTAAAGTATTGGTCCTTCCAATGAATACCCAGGACTGAGCTCCATTAGGATGGACTGGTTGGATCTCCTTGTAGTCCAAGGGACTCTCAAGAGTCTTCTCCAACAACACAGTTCAAAAGCTTCAATTCTTCAGTGCTCAGCTTTCTTTATGGTCCAACTCTCACCTCCATACATACTGGAAAAACCATAGCTTTGACTAGACAGACCTTTGTCGGCAAAATAACGTCTGTTTTTTAATACGCTGTCAAAGTTGATCATAGCTTTTCTTCCAAAGAGCAAGCGTCTTTTAATTTCATGTTGCTGTCACCATCTGCAGTGATTTTGGAGCCCAAGAAAATAAAGTCTCTCTCTGCTTCCATTGTTTCCCCATCTATTCGCCGTGAAACGAGACTGGATGCCATGATCTTCATATTTTGAATGCTGAGTTTTAAGCCAGCTTTTTCACTCTTCTCAATCACTTTCATCAAGAGGCTCTTTTGTTTCTCTTCACTTTCTGCTATAAGGGTGCTGTCATCTGCATATCTGAGGTTACTGATATTTCTTCCAGCAACCTCGATTCCAGCTTGTGCTTCATCCAGCCTAGCATTCGCATGATATATTCTGTATATAGGTTAAAAAATAATCAGGGTGACAATATACAGCTTAACGTACTCTTTTCCCAATTTGGAACCAGTCTGTTGTTTCATGTCTGGTTCTAATGATTGCTTCTTGACCTGAACACAGATTTCTCAGCAGGCAGGTTAACGTGGTCTGGTATTTTCATCTCTTGAAGAATTTCCACAGTTTATTGTGATCCACACAGTCAAAGGTTTTGGTGTAGTCAATAAAGCAGAAGTAGACTTTTTTTTTTTTTTCTGGAATTCTCTTGCTTTTTCAATGATCCAATGAATGTTGGCAATGTGATCTCTGGTTCCTCTGCCTTTTCTAAATCCAGCTTGAACATCTGGAAGTTCTCGGTGCATGTACTATTGAAGCCTGGCTTGGAGAATTTGGAGCATTACTTTGCAAGCATGTGAGATGAGTGCGATTGTGCAATAGTTTGAACATTTTTGGCACTGCCCTTCTTTGGGACTGGAATGAAAACTGATCTTTTCCAGTCCTGTGGCCACTGTTGAGTTTTCCAAATTTGCTGGCATACTGGATACGTCACTTTCACAGCATCATGTTTTAGGACTTGAAATAGCTCTACTGGAATTCCATCACCTCCACTAGCTTTGTTTGAAGTGATGCTTCCTAAGGCCCACCTGACTTCACACTCCAGGATGTCTGGCTCTAGGTGAGTTATCACACCATTGTGGTTATCTGGATCATGAAGATCTTTTTTTGTAAAGCTCTTCTGTGTATTCTTGCCACGTCTTCTTAATATCTTCTGCTTCTGTCTGATCCATACCATTTCTGTCTTTTATTGTACCCATTTTTGCATGAAATGTTCCTTTTCTAATTTTCTTGAAAAGATCTTAGTCTTTCCCATTCTATTGTTTTCCTCTATTTCTTTGCATTGATCACTGAGGAAGGCTTATCTCTCCTTGCTATTTTTTGAACTCTGCATTCAAATGGGTATATCTTTCCTTTTCTCCTTTGCTTTTTGCTTCTCTTTTCTCAGCTATTTGTAAGGCCTTGTCAGACAACTATTTTGCCTTTTTTTTTTTGGCCTTTTTGCATTTCTTTTTCTTGTAGATGGTTTTGATCACTGCCTCCTGTAGAATGTCATGAGCCTCCATCCATAGTTTTTCAGGCACTCTGTCTATCAGATCTAATCCTTTGAATCTATTTGTCACCTTCACTGTATAATCATAAGAGATCTGATTTAGGTCATACCTGAATGGTCTAGTGGTTTTTCCCTACTGTCTTCAATTTAAGTCTGAATTTTGCAATAAGCACCACCTGGAAAGCCCCTATTCATATTCATGGAATGCCAATAATTTAGAAGAAATGGTACTTTAGTTCAGGAGATGTGGTGAAGTATTTACTATGCCCCACAAAAATGACAAACAGATTGGATTCTGAACTTGACTTGTATGTAAAAATAAAGTATAATTAAGGGAAAATGGAAAACACTTTTCATTTGGAAACATAAGCAGTTTTGCTGGATAGAGGACAACACTGCAGTAGTTCAGACCAATCTCCTTAACTAATAAAGTCCACAAAGGGAGAGGGGCCCAGAATGAAAACAAAGTAGGAAATACACACAGACACACACACATATGAAAAGGGAAGGAGAAAAAAATGGGAAAAAATTGGTTAGGCAGTTCGTAGAAGAAAAAAGATAAAAGGAAAGAAAGCTATTACAGGATGAACAAGAGAACTATATTAAAAAAAAAAAAAAAAAAAAAAAAACAGAGAGGAGTTAGACATGCCAGAGGTTCCACAGGTGAGAAAAGGAGAATATCAAAAGAGAAGAGGAGGAGCTAACTAGCAGCACCTTTGCCCTATACCACTAGTCTCCTAACTGACCTCCCTGACATTCTTCTGCCCCTCCCTAGAGCATTCTACAAGTGGTAGACCTTGACCTTTTCTTGAAACAAACCTGAGTATGTTAACCCTAGTCTCCTCTTGTAACACTCTCCTTACTAGCACCATAGGGTCCTCTCAGTTCCCTAAACATATCAGGCTTCCTCCACCCTGGCTAGAAAGCTGTCTCTCCACCTTTCCCTCTCTTATTCACCCTCCAAACTGCCCTCAGTTCAGTTCTGTCGCTCAGTCATGTCCAACTCTTTGCGACCCCATTAATTGCAGCACCCCAGGCCTCCCTGTCCATCATCAACTCCCCGAGTTCACCCAACCTCATGTCCATCGAGTCCGTGATGCCATCCAGCCATCTCATCTTCTGTCATCCCCTTCTCCTCCTGCCCCCAATCCCTCCCAGCATCAGAGTCTTTTTCAATGAGTCAACTCTTCCCATGAGGTGGCCAAAGTATTGTACTTTCAGTTTTAGCATCAGTCCTTCCAAAGAATACCCAGGACTAATCTCCTTTAGAATGGACTGACTGGATCTCCTTGCAGTCCAAGGGACTCTCAAGAGTCTTCTCCAACACCACCGTTCAAAAGCATCAATTCTTCGGTGCTCAGCTTTCTTCACAGTCCAATTCTCACATCCATACATGACCACTGGAAAAACCATAGCCTTGACTAGACGGACTTTAGTCGGCAAAGTAATGTCTCTGCTTTTCAATATACTATCTAGGTGGGTCATAACTTTCCTTCCAAGGAGTAAGTGTCTTTTCATTTCATGGCTGCAATCACCATCTGCAGTGATTTTGGAGCCCCCAAAAATAAAGTCTGACACTGTTTCCCCATCTATTTCCCATGAAGTGTTGGGACCAGATGCCATGATCTTCGTTTTCTGAATGTTGAGCTTTAAGCCAACTTTTTCACTCTCCACTTTCACTTTCATCAAGAGGCTTTTTAGTTCCTTCTCACTTTCTGCCATAAGGGTGGTGTCATCTGCATATCTGAGGTTATTGATATTTCTCCCGGCAATCTTGATTCCAGCTTGTGTTTCTTCCAGTCCAGCGTTTCTCATGATGTACTCTGCACAGAAGTTAAATAAGCAGGGTGACAATATACAGCCTTGACGTACTCCTTCTCCTATTTGGAACCAGTCTGTTGTTCCATGTCCAGTTCTAACTATTGCTTCCTGATGTGCATATAGGTTTCTCAAGAGGCAGGTCAGGTGGTCTGGAATTCTCACCTTTTTCAGAATTTTCCACAGTTTATTGTGATCCACACAGTCAAAGGCTTTGGCATAGTCAATAAAGCAGAAATAGATGTTTTTCTGGAACTCTCTTCCTTTTTCCATGACCCAGTGGATGTTGGCACTTTGATCTCTGGTTCCTCTGCCTTTTCTAAAACCAACTTGAACATCTGGAAGTTCACAGTTCACGTATTGCTGAAGCCTGGCTTGGAGAATTTTGAGCATTACTTTACTAGCATGTGAGATGAGTGCAATTGTGTGGTAGTTTGAGCATTCTTTGGCATGGCCTTTCTTTGGGATTGGAATGAAAACTGACCTTTTCCAATCTTGTGGCCACTGCTGAGTTTTCCAAATCTGCTGGCATATTGAGCGCGGCACTTTCACAGCATCCTCTTTCAGGATTTGAAATAGCTCCACTGGAATTCCATCACCTCCACTAGCTTTGTTTGTAGTTAGATCAAATCCTCATTATTACAAATAATCCCCATTTGTTGCACTTGACAGCTGTAATTTTACACTTACAAGTATGATTATTTGATTACTGACTCTCTTCACCGGACTGGAAACTCCACCAAGAAATCTCCCTGCCTACACTGTGCCTCTCCAGCATAGAACCTACAACATTATAGTTGCTCAGTAAGTATCTACTGAATGAATCAACAAAAGAAACCTCCCAAACTATCACAAGAGGGAAAGGGGCAGAAGACAACCTTAAATGAACAGAAGAGAAAGGAACACATCAAAGAGGAGGAAGAAAAAAATTCAGTACAAACTGTGGCCTAATTCAATTCACACCATTTCAGTGTGATACTACACTGACAAAGCACAATAGTAACCAGTAGCTCTTTTTCCCTAGTGAAGGTAGGAAAAGAATTGGAATTAGTATTTTACTTCACAGTTTATGAGACTGTAAAGCAGTATTTAGAACACGGAAGACAAACCAGCACCTCAAACTTAAGATGACGAAAGCAGAGCTATGAGCTTCTCATTCCTCTACTCCATCTCAATAAATGGAGTCCCCCCACCCCCACCAAAACCTCAAACCAAAACCCTAGGAGTCATCTCTGATTCCTACTTTTCTCTGATCCTCAATACGCAATGCATTCAGAAGGTCTCAAACAGATCTTCCATCTATCCACTCCTCTTTCCCCATGGCCACTGCTACCATCCTAATCCAAGCCTGTCTATTTTTCAGACTGCTACAATATTCTCCTAACTAATGGCTCTGCTTTCACTCTTACTCTGTTCTAATTTACTCCAGGAGCAAAGTTATTTTTTTAAAAAGATAAATTGTATCATTAACTCCATTGCCCCAAACTCTTCAATGATTTCATACTTTTCAGAATCAAATAAAAATTCATGAACTTTCATGATCTGCTCTCGTATCTGTGCTGGTTACTGTGTTCTGTACTTATTACATTTCAGCCATAACGATCTTTTTTAAGCAAATGAAATCCTATATCATCTTAGAACCTTTACAGGCATCGTCCTCTCTGCCATACTCTAGTCTCAGTTATTACCTTAACACACGTGTGACCTCCTCAGGAAGGCCTTTCCTGACCTTAACACTATGCAAAATGGCTTTTTCTATGTGTTTCTTCCATACCCTTTACTACACTATCATCTTCTTATTTCATTAACAAGAAATAAAGATGCTCCAGGTGCAAGAAATATAGTGAAAAGAAAAAGTTATTGCTTTAATGGAGCTCATATTTTTATAGTACTAAAAAACATGAAGACAAATTTATTATGTGAAAAGTGCTACCATGAAAAATAAAACAGGAATACCATGTTTGTACATGTGAGTGTGGCAGCATGACATTTTAAGTAGGCTGTCAGGTCTGAGCAAATCTAAAGAAGGAAAATATGCAAAAAAAAAAAAGCGGTAAGATTGTTCTAAATGGATTAATTTTTAGTTATAAAAAGTCCCTCCTACTAAAATATAAGTCCTATGAAGGAAAGGACCCTAACTATCTTATGCACTGCTGTCTTTACTTTGGTAAAGTGCCTAGCACAGAGTAGGCTGATATAAATATTTGATGAGTGAATATTTGGCAAGTTATATTGGAGTATCTCATCATTAAAAGCGTAAAGAACCAAAAGAACGAAATATAAAACAATATAAGTAGTCCTAAATATCATTCCACTTATTCAGTAGTACTAAATATCAGCCTCTTATTCATATTCTAAACAAGGCACCATTCACTTGTTTATGCAAACGCTGAAAAAGAAGTGACGAAACTCAATTTTTTCCACTAGAGTAATTCATAGACCCTTAAGTTAGAATAAGCTAAAAGCCAAAGGAGAAGGCAATGGCAGCCCACTCCAGTATTCTTGTCTGGAAAATCCCACGGACGGAGGAGCCTGGTGGGCTGCAGTCCATGGGGTCGGTAATAGTTGGACAGGACTGAGCGACTTCACTTTCACGCATTGGAGAAGGAAATGGCAACCCACTCCAGTGTTCTTGCCTGAAGAATCCCAGGGATGGGGGAGCCTGGTGGGCTGCCATCTATGGGGTCGCACAGAGTCGAACATGACTGAAATGACTTAGCAGCAGCAGCAACAGCTTTAAATTTACCTCAGCCCTCTATCTGTTGGCCTTATTTATGCTCCTTCCATCCTCCCAATGTTCATCACATAGCACCACTTGTAACACAAGCTGCACCACTCTCAGCCTCTGACTAATCAGCCCAAATGAGAATGGAGGTAGAATGGAAGAAATATGAAGTGAAGAAAACTCACAAGCTTTCCACATCTTCTTACTACAAATCTCATATAAAACTCTCATCATTTTTAAATAAAGGCTGGTTTGCATGACAAGGTAAAAAAAAATTTTTTGTTCTGCTATACTTTAAGGAAGAAGAATTAAGAATATTAATATTTCTTTTCCCACTCCCCTCTACTGGTCTCTATTTGTTCACTGGACTGAGTACCTACTGTGTTCCAGGCACTGTTCCCCATGCAGTTAAGAAAACTGTAAACACAGCATAAGCATCCTTCGACACCCTCTTATAGGACTTTGTACCACAGTGAAGTTGTACTATCTTAAATCAGAAATGTTTCCAATTATTTTTAAAGTACTGCCTATATCCCAGGTGAAATTCATCTTTGCAAAATTTTCCAGAGGAGTTAACCCTTTTTTTTTTTTAATAATCACTGCAGAGCAGACAGACCTGCTCTCCCGAACTGACTAATAAACCCAATTACCAGCATAATCAGTGAATCCGCAGTCAAATTAAGCAATGAACATTAGAGTTCCTGATCCACAACTACAACGGATTTAGCTGTATTGGCGGATCTTTATATTTGGCCAAAGAGCCAACCCTGTTACCCATTACCACCATCCCCAACAATAATATGTAGCTTTTGTTAACATTGGCTTAGTCCACCTACAGCAGATGTTTAACTTTTTCCTCACAAGTGAATAAAAATAGAATCACTTGAGCTTTGTCTGTTAGCTTGGGTGACGACCCCCAAATTGATATTGTATACCTCATTCTCTTTTCTCAGATACATTACTTCCTAAAACATGTTCAGCAAAACACATTTCTCACGGCCAGGCCTAATCTGAATGCTGGCTGCAAAAGGAAGCCTGAAGCTCTGCGAAACAGAAAGGCCTGCGGGGCGGGGGGTGGGGGTGAGGGGTGTTAAAACAAGCTCCAGGAAACTACGTCTCCCCTCCCAAAGTGGTCTAGCCCCCGATTTCACCCAACCTTTTAGCAACTTGAAACTTTTCACAAACACCAAACAAGAGCCGAGCAGTCAGCCCTTATGCCCAGGCCAGCAGAGAGAAAGCAAAAAAAATGTCAAAAAAGAAAAAAGACCCGTGCAGTCTCGGAGGACTTCCAAAAAGTCCGGCTCGCGGCCGGTCCACCGCCGCCCCCTCACAGCCTCCCGGCCGAGCCCCTCGCCGGGGCGGACTCGAACCCGGCGCCCCCGCAGCACCTTCCCTCCTCGCCATCGCCCCGGAGCCCCCGCCCCCCCCCCCCGGTCCTCCGCCGCCCCCCAAACGCCCCCGGCGCCCGTCACCGAATATCCGGGAATCAGGGGCCACATTTTCCTGTCTCTGCCCACCCCCAACCCCCACAAGGGCAGGAATAGACGTACCTTCCAGAAAAGTAATCTCCCCGGCGCTGCCGTCGCTCTTGCCAGCCGCCATCTTCCTCCTCCCACGCCGCCGCCGCCGCCTTAATCCATGGCCCACGCCGCCGCCGCCGCGTTCGCCGGGATGAGGGGCCGCGCCGCAGGAGGGTAGCCGCCGCAGGGTTGCGGGCCTAGCACTCGGCCGTGAGGCGGACGACGCTGCCTCGTCCGGACGGGCCTACACAAAAGCAGCCGGCTCCCGGGGCCTATCCGCGGGCGGGCGGGCGGCGAGGCCCGCAGCCTGGGCTGGCTCAGGCCCCGCCGGGCGAACGCGAGCGGCGACGGCGGCGACGGCGCTTCCCGGGCCCGGTGCCTCTCGGCCCGCGACTTCCCATCCACCGCCCGCCCAGGCCGCCCTTGAAGCTTCCCCCGGCCGCGGGCCCGCAGGAAGAGGCGGGGGAAGAAGGCGAGCACACAGATACGCTTCCCTCGGTCCCGGGCCGTAAAATGGCCGCACCCGCCGCGCCGGGGCGGCGAGGTCCCCGCGACCCACAGGCGCCCCCCGGGGCCCTCCACTCCCTGCGCCGCCGCCGCCGCTACGGCCGTCCGCCCACCCCGCCCAGGCGCGAATGCATCAGCCGAGGCCTCTGCGACTGTCCATGTGGACAGGGGTGGGTC
The DNA here is from genome assembly GCF_014754425.2 of Oryx dammah. Taxonomy (NCBI): domain Eukaryota; kingdom Metazoa; phylum Chordata; class Mammalia; order Artiodactyla; family Bovidae; genus Oryx; species Oryx dammah. Next base: position 2,690,254 of record NW_024070188.1, on the reverse strand, counting down.
TCCGCTGCCACCGCCTCGCGTCCGTCGCCACAGCAGCTCCAGCCGCCGCCGCCGCCGCTCCTCCCCCACGGGCGCTGCTGCTGCTGCTGCCGCCCGGCTCCCGCCCCCGCCCCGCCGCCGCCGCCCCCAGCGCGGCTCCCCCTCAGCAGCCCGGGCTCTCGCGCGGGCGGAGAGGCTTCGGCGCCGCGCAGAGCCCCGCCGCGTGGCGCCTGCCGCCCGGCCCTCCGTGGCGAGGGCCCAGCGCGGCGCCGGCTCGGCCCACACACGCCGGGTCCCGAGGCGCTGGCGGGCCGGGCCGGCGCTGCCTTCGGCCTCCGTGGCAGCACGGGGGGCTGAGAAGGACTCTGGGTTCATTCCTCTGCGGAGGCCTTCGGGCTTAGACCGTAGCCAGCTGGAGAGAAAAGGTCGAGGTAGTGCGGCCACACATGTGGAGAGTGATTTGTGGTCGTCTTCATTTTAAAAACGTTTTCAAGGCAATTCATCAGGGAAGTTGCTACAGTACCCTTCGGGTGACAGTGTAAATTTAAAAAAAAAAAAAAAATCGTGTCTTTTTGTGTACCTGAAACTTCAAAAGCCGTCCCGCTGCCTTGCCAGTCAGTCAGGCCTTGTGACTCCAGGTGACTGTCATGTTCGTTTTTATTTTTTTAGTTAAAGAAATGTCATGTTCACTAATGAATATTTGGAAAATACAGAAAAGGAAAGAAGTTATGCATAGTTCCACCGCGAAACTCACGACTCCTTTTGGTGTGTAGTCTTCCAATCGAACATTTTTCTTAAATCCCTCACTGTCTTCCCTGGGGAAAAAAAAACACACAAATGTATGCTGTATATCCATGAAAATTCAACAGCAACTGAAATGATACAGGAAAACTATGATTGAGTCAATCAAGGAATGAACTATTTTAATTGCCCGGAGGCCAAGGTATAAATCAAAAAACTGTCTTTAAACCTTCTTTTAAAGTCTTTTCCTGAGATGAACTAATAACCTTTCCTGACTTAGTAAGAGTGATATAATGAATATGTTCTCATTTGCTATTTTTGTTGCTTGGGGAGACTTAAGTTGTGATGGCCTATGGCAGGGTCTGTGCCAATGACAGTATCCTGCTCAGGCTGGTAGATCATAGCCACATGCGGGAGACTGGACTCGTTTGTACAGATACTAAGATGAACCTTGGGAAAGAATTTTTGAGTTTAAAATCCACACGTGCATTGAAAATGGAAGAAGGTGCCAGAAGTCTAGGAATATGGATGGCCTCTGAAAGCAGGAAAAGGCAAGGAAACTGATTCTTCCCTAGAGCTTCCAGGGAGCAAAGCTGACATCTGGATTTCAGCCCAATGAGACAGATGTTGGACCTCTGACCCTACAAAACTGTAAGATAATAAATTTCTAAATTGCCAAATTAATGGTAGTTTATTACAGCAGCTGTGGAAAACTAATACCCATGAAATGAGAAAGAAGGTGCAGTTACAGTTACAGAAAAGATGTCTTTTAAGCAATCTGAGTTAGGATCTTTCAAAGTCCACTATTTTATTTTTAAGTAGTGTGAATTTCAGTTTATTTCTTTGGTATTCCTTGATTCCAGTTTTAAAAGAGAAATACCGATTAAACCAATGGGTCTCAAACTTCAGCATGCATCAAAATCACCTGAAAAGGCTTGTTAAAACAGATTGCTCTGCCCCTCCGCTGTAGTTTCTGATTTACTGGGTCTGGAGTGGGCCTTAGATTTGCATTTTTAACAAGTTCACTGGTGATGCAGAGCCTGCTGATCAGGGGACCCACAATGTGAAACTCTCTAGATTAACTGTCTCTAGATTCCTTTCCAGTTCAGTTATTCTTACTCTATGAGTCTGCAGTTTACTAATACAAGTGAAGTTATCAGTTTCCATATTCAAATATAAAATTAAAGATATTTTCAGAAATCACTGTTCTTCCATATAAATATGATCAACTAAGAATTGATGGTATCATGTATCCCTTTATCCAGAATATCCAGATATCCATGATTTTCGGGGCTTAGAAAACTTCAGATTTAGGATATATCCCTGAAACTTAGATGTATTTAGTATGTATGCAAATATATACTTAGAATATTTACAAATATTTAATTATTAACTCTTAGTTTCTGTATTAAACAGTTTAATTCTGATATATAAGATAGAGAAAAATTAGACTATTTCAGATTTGAGTGAATGAGTAGTTACAATGGGTATATTAAGCTACTTCATTTTTTGTAAATATTCCATTAAAGAAAATATAGAAAAAAAGGACAATAAAAATAGGGTACTGCTGCCTAAAATTCTAACTCTAATCCATAGCTTTGCCAATCTCTTTTTACTCACTCTGGTCACCTACTCCCAAGGTGGAACCCTGGACCTACCTGTCTTCCAAACTCCCTGTAATGTGGTTGGAGACAGTAACTCAAAAAATCCCTGTCTCCACATGTATAATATCATGTAAGAATTGAATTGCCAGTCTATGTCCGATGCAGGATATGGCACGCTTGGGGCTGGTACGCAGGGATGACCCAGAGAGATGTTGTGGGGAGGAGGGTGGGAGGGGGGTTCATGTTTGGGAACGCATGTGCACCCGTGGTGGATTCATGTCAATGTATGGCAAAACCAATACAGAATTGTAAAGTAAAATAAAAAATAAATTAAAAAAAAAAAATCCCTGTCTCCAGTCACAACCATTGTGACCATTTGCAGTCTCATCACAATCCCTAAACACACCCTAATGCCTTCTCAACATTCCCACTCTCCTTAATCCACTAGAATTTGTCTTCTTTTCAGTAGAATGTGCTGATTCTACAATTTACAATCTTTGGGATGTTTTGACCACACCATAAAGTTAAGAGCTTTGCAGGCAGTGTAGCCTGTCGAAACTATTTCAAAATCATGTATTCAGGGGTCTCCATATCATGAATGCCTTCAGTTTATGTGCATTCTGAGCCCTTGAAGAAAGAATAATCAGTAGTAATGACCAATGGACCAGTGGACCAGCATTTTCAAGGCTACAATCCTGTGCAGGTAGAATTCAGAAGAAAACAGAACTGAAAGAGTTCACGGGATTCGTTGGAAGGATGGAAGAGTGTGAGACCCTATCCAAAGCTACTGCTCTCCTGGGATTGTTGGTTCATCAATAGTGTTGCCATTCACTCAGCTTCACAAAACAGAAACCTAGAAATCATTCTTGACTTGTTTTTTGTTTTTTTTTGAAATTATATACATCTTCAATCTTGTACTTTTTACCATCCCAGTGGCCCCACCCTGGTCCTAGGATCTATTACCTCTCAGCCATACTGCAGGAATAAGCACTTCAAACAGATCATTCCTTGTTCTCTCTGCCCCTCCTCTAATCCATTTCTCACACAAAAGCCACAGTAATCTTTTTTTTTCTTTAATATGAATCAGATCAAAGCACTTTCAGATTAAAACCATTCAAAGATTTCCCACTGCTCTTAGGATAAAATCCTAAACCTTTAATTGGTCTACCAGGCCCTCCCTTCCTACTTTACTAACCATCTTGCATCATTTTTACTTCTTAATTTTGCTCCAGCCACTTTGTACTTCCTTCAGTTCCTCAAATACTACTTCTTTTCTACTTCAGGGCCTTTAAACATGTTTTACCTTTTATCTGTGTCTACAGAGTCCCATCTCTGCAAGAGATGGGAATACCAGACCACCTGACCTGCCTCTTGAGAAATCTGTATGCAGGTCAGGAAGCAAGTTAGAACTGGACGTGGAACAACAGACTGGTTTCAAATAGGAAAAGGAGTACGTCAAGGCTGTATATTGTCACCCTGCTTATTTAACTTACATGCAGAGTACATCATGAGAAACACTGGACTGAAAGAAGCACAAGCTGGAATCAAGATTGCTGGGAGAAATATCAATAACCTCAGATATGCAGATGACACCACCCTTATGGCAGAAAGTGAAGAGGAACTAAAAAGCCTCTTGATGAAAGTGAAAGTGCAGAGTGAAAAAGTTGGCTTAATGCTCAACATTCAGAAAACAAAGATCATGGCATCTGGTCCCATCACTTCATGGGAAATAGATGGGGAAACAGTGGAAACAGTGTCAGACTTTATTTTGGGGGGCTCCAAAATCACTGCAGATGGTGACTGCAGCCATGAAATTAAAAGATGCTTACTCCTTGGAAGAAAAGTTATGACCAACCTAGATAACATATTGAAAAGCAGAGACATTACTTTGCCGACTAAGGTCCGTCTAGTCAAGGCTATGGTTTTTCCAGTGGTCATGTATGGATGTGAGAGTTGGACTGTGAAGAAGGCTGAGTGCCGAAGGATTGATGCTTTTGAACTGTGGTGTTGGAGAAGCCTCTTGAGAGTCCCTTGGACTGCAAGGATATCCAACCAATCCATTCTGAGGGAGATCAGCCCTGGGATTTCTTTGGAAGGAATGATGCTAAAGCTGAAACTCCAGTACTTTGGCCACCTCATGGGAAGACTCTGATGCTGGGAGGGATTGGGGGCAGGAGGAGAAGGGGGCGACCGAGGATGAGATGGCTGGATGGCATCACGGACTAGATGGACGTGAGTCTGAGTGAACTCCGAGAGTTGGTGATGGACAGGGAGTCCTGGCGTGCTGCGATTCATGGAGTTGCAAAGAGTTGGACACAACTGAGCGACTGACTGAACTTAAGAGTCTTACACCAGTAGGTTAATACATTTCTATATTCAGATGAATACAAGTATATATAGACAAGTGGATACAGTATATTTAAAATAATCATTGCCAAGGAAACTTCAGAGTTCTAGAACCCAGACTCCTTAGAGACTATCTAATACTTACAGAGATCCAGAAAATATCTTTGCCCAGAGTTGCATTGTGGTAGAAATTTAGGAAAAATACCTTAAAAAGGATCAATAGTCCAGGTATGAACCCAGGGTTTGGCTCTGAAGATTTTGCTGAAAAAACTTGACCTAAGAACTGACAAAAGGAAGTGTGGTATTGGTAATAGATACATAGGAACACAGCTTCCTCTCTGTCTATGGCTATAAATTCTTTGTATCACAGCTGGTGTTTCCTCTATTTTAGCCAGACTTAAAATGCTGTTTGTAAAACTATACTTGAATAAACTGACTCTTACATTATGCTGCTGCTGCTAAGTTGCTTCAGTCGTGTCCGACTCTGTGTGACCCCATAGACCGCAGCCCACCAGTCTTCCCTGTCCCTGGGATTCTTCAGGCAAGAACACTGGAGTGGATTGCCATTTCCTTCTCCAATGCATGAAAGTGAAAAGTGAAAGTGAAGTTGCTCAGTGGGGTCTGACTCTTCACGACCCCATGGACTGCAGCCCAGCAGGCTCCTCCATCCATGGGATTTTCCAGGCAAGAGTACTGGAGTGGGGTGCCATCGCCTTCTCCTGGTGGGCCTTAATAGTTATTAATAGAATAGCAACCCAATTTTATTTTTTAAAATTTCTTCTTAATGCAGATTTTGATACAGTAGGTCAGGGTAGAGCCTGGGATTCTCAGGTTTTTTGTTTGTTTAGCAGGCCAGACAGCAAGTAGGATCTTAGTTCCCTGACTAGGGATTGAAACCATGACCCCTTAACTAGAAGTGGAGAATCTTAACCACTGGACTGCCAGGGTAGTCCTGCAACCCGCTTTTAATACATATATTTCCTTGAAAATGCACCTATAAATCTTGTTCTTTTAAACACTACACTTAGAAGCATAGCATATGGTTAGTCCATGACTAAATATATAAGTTTCAAAAGACAATTCTAGATTCTGCAAATTATATCTGGTAGATGGTTTTTGAAGGGCAAAGTACATTTGTGTCAGATGCACAGTGTGGCCAAAAATTTTTGAAAAATAATAAAAAGAAATGAACCTTGAATGTTTTTAGCACATGAGAATCTTGTATATGTTTTTGTTATATGCTTATTTAATGTAATTTCTTCAATATTCCACTTCACTTTCAACTTGTTGATTATATTATTTTTGCTCTTGTTTAATCCTACTATGCTTCATGTTCCTTCCAGTTCTTTTAGACAATGCTTTTCTGTCCCTCTTTCATGTTCCAGGCTTTTTCCTAGGACTTTATCATGCAGTTTAGTTGCTAAAATTTTAATGTTTAAAAATTTTAACTTTTGATTAAGTGAAAAACAAATTTTTTTAAATTATAAATGAATATATCCTCAAAATAACACATTTCTTATAATAGTCAATTTCTACCATGTACCTTCAGTGTCAACAATTATAGCTATAAATTAATACCTTCAATGTCAACAATTTATATAAACATATAAATATAAGTTTTCTGGTGATCAGGGCTGAATTTTTACTTTCCTGGATCCTAGGCACCTTTGTCTTCATGGGCCCTTCCTCCACAAGAAATATAATTTTTTTTTTTTTCACAGCCACCAGTATTTATTTTTTATAAGTTCATAACTATTTTATAACCATTCATAACCATTTTCCCACTAGGAAATTAGCTAAAAATTTTAAATATATTTAAAGTTGGTGAAGCTACTGTGAGCTGAACATTCTCATTCACTGATGCTGTTAATTTAAAGAAGAGTAAATTTTCTGGAAAGCCATTTGACAATGTATCAAGGTTTAAAAGTTCTATTTCCTTTGTCTCTATTATATACGCATTTGTGCACGCATGTGTGCATGTTCAGTCGTGCCCCACTCTTTGTGACCCCATGGACTGTAGCCTGCCAGGCTCCTCTGTCCATGGGATTTCCCAGGTAAGAGTACTGGAATGGGGTGCCATTTCCTTCTCCAGGAAATCTTCCTGACCCAGGGATCAAACCTGCATCTTTTGCACGTTTCCTGCATTGCAGGCAGATTCTTTACCACTGAGCCACTGGGGAAGCCCCTCCCCACTATATCTTGGAGATAATAGGTAGTTTATTAATTTGGAATTCTATATATATTTTTTTATTTAATTTTTTAAAATGAGGTGTAGTTGATTTATAATATTAGTTTACAACATAGTGATTCAAAATTTTTGTAGATTATACTGTTTAAAGTTATTATAAAACATTGGCTATATGACCTGTGCTACACAATATATTCCTATAGCTTATTTACTTTACACATAGGAGATTTTACCTCTTGATTCCCCACCCTTACCTTGCCCTTCCACCTTTCCTCTCCCTACTGGTAAACACTAGCTTGTTCTCTGTATCTGTGATTCTATTTCTAGTTTGTAATATTCATTCATTTATTGTTTAGATTCCACTTTAAGTAATACAATATTTGTCTTTTACTGTATGGCTTATCTCACTAAGCATAATCCCATCTGAGCCCATCTATGTTGTTGCAAATGCCAAGATTTCACTCATGCGTGTGTGTGTGTGTGTGTGTGTGTGTGTATACATGGAATACTATATATATACACACACACACTGTGTGTGTGTTCCGTGTATGATTTACTAGGTATATTATCAAGATCTCATAACCAACATTTACTAAACATCTACTGTTATTTTTATTTTATGAGGAGAAACTGAGACCCAGTAGGCCTAATAACTTTTCCAGGGTTTTTTTTGTCCCCCCTCCCCCTCCACCTAGAAGGAGATAGAACTGAGATTTGAGCTGACATCCATCTAGCCTCCAAAGTTCATACTCTCCTATCATTATCTTGTGGATAATGATCCCAGAGGTAGATATAATCAGGGGGACTGGAAACCAGCTTTTAAACATGAAATAATGCACTAAAAATGGTAAAGAAATGTATTTCCTCGATCATCATTGTATTTTTCCTGTTTATTGAACTCTGCTGATGGCTTTCTTCTTTTAGGCTCTTGATTCCTGAGTCCTTGCTTCCAGTTAATAGCAGCAAAAGAATGAAGTAATGGCTTGCAACGTAATTTTCTGAGAGTGCTGTTTAATGCTGACTCCCAACGAAAGCTGACGAGGGTTTTGGATCTTTCATTACTTTCACTTTTCAGTTTGAACTGCTTCCTCTCTTCTGCAAAATACAAAACAAGTAAAGGTAACTTCAAAACACAAAACAAGTAAAGGTAACTTGCACTCAAGAGTTTTAGACTTTAAAAATCTTCACCTTGTGAGGTTAAAAGCCTCGTTTTATAGCTAACCTTCTCATCCATTTTTCTTAATATTGTCTCATTATAAATATAAACACATAAGATAATTTCTCTTTCTCCATCCACGTGCGTGTATGTTCCTCATTCCTTTCTGTTCTCTGATTCTTTTATTTCTCAAGAACATGATGTTAATGTAGGCCATTTTATAAAGTTGTGTTTTTGAAGAAGATGCTTTGGTGATCTCAAAGTTTACGAAACCTTTTCCCCCATCCCAGTGTAAAGGGACCACAGTGTTTTCAGTAATCACAGGCATAATAAATTAGGTACCAAAAAATACTAATGTATTCAGTTCAGTTCAGTTTAGTCACTCAGTCGTGTCCGACTCTTTGCATTCCCATGAATCGCAGCACGCCAGGCCTCCCTGTCCATCACCATCTCCCAGAGTTCACTCAAACTCAAGTCCATTGAGTCAGTGATACCATCCAGCCATCTCATCCTCTGTCGTCCGCTTTTCCTCCTGCCCCCAATCCCTCCCAGCATCAGTCTTTTCCAATGAGTCAACTCTTCGCATGAAGTGGCCAAAGTATTGGAGTTTCAGCTTTAGCATCATTCCTTCCAAATCCCAGGGCTGATCTCCCTCAGAATGGACTGGTTGGATCTCCTTGCAGTCCAAGGGACTCTCAAGAGTCTTCTCCAACACCACAGTTCAAAAGCATCAATTCTTCAGCGCTCAGCTTTCTTCACAGTCCAACTCTCACATCCATACATGACTACTGGAAAAACCATAGCCTTGACTAGACGGACCTTAGTTGGCAAAGTAATGTCTCTGCTTTTCAATATGCTATCTAGGTTGGTCATAACTTTTCTTCCAAGGTGTAAGCATCTTTTAATTTCATGGCTGCAGTCACCATCTGCAGTGATTTTGGAGCCCCAAAAAATAAAGTCTGACACTGTTTCCACTGTTTCCCCATCTATTTCCCATGAAGTGATGGGACCAGATGCCATGATCTTCGTTTTCTGAATGTTGAGCATTAAGCCAACTTTTTCACTCTCCACTTTCACTTTCATCAAAAGGCTGTTTAGTTCTTCTTCACTTTCTGCCATAAGGGTGGTGTCATCTGCATATCTGAGGTTATTGATATTTCTCCCAGCAATCTTGATTCCAGCTTGTGCTTCTTTCAGTCCAGTGTTTCTCATGATGTACTCTGCATGTAAGTTAAATAAGTAAGGTGACAATATACAACCTTGACATACTCCTTTCCTATTTGAAACCAGTCTGTTGTTCCATGTCCAGTTCTAACTGTTGCTTCTTGACCTGCATACAGGTTTCTCAAGAGGCAGGTCAGGTGGTCTGATATTCCCATTCCCACCTCTTTAAGAATTTTCCACAGTTTCTTGTGATCCACACAGTCAAAGGCTTTGGCATAGTCAATACAGCAGAAATAGATGTTTTTTTGGAACTCTTGCTTTTTCCATGACCCAGCGGATGTTGGCACTTTGATCTCTGGTTCCTCTGCCTTTTCTAAAACCAGCTTGAACATCTGGAAGTTCATGGTTCACGTATTGCTGAAGCCTGGCTTAGAGAATTTTGAGCATTACTTTACTAGCGTGTGAGATGAGTGCAATTGTGCGGTAGTTTGAGCATTCTTTGGCATGGCCTTTCTTTGGGACTGGAATGAAAACTGACCTTTTCCAGTCCTGTAGCCACTGCTGAGTTTTCCAAATTTGCTGGCATATTGAGTGCAGCACTTTCACAGCATCATCTTCCAGGATTTGAAATAGCTCCACTGGAATTCCATCACCTCCACTAGCTTTGTTTGTAGTGATGCTTTCTAAGGCTCACTTGACTTCACATTCCAGGATGTCTGGCTCTAGGTGAGTGATCACACCATCGCAATTATCTTGGTCGTGAAGATCTTTTTTGTACAGTTCTGTGTATTCTTGCCACCTCTTCTTAATATCTTATGCTTCCATTAGGTCCATACCATTTATGTCCTTTATCCAGCCCATCTTTGCATGAAATGTTCCCTTGGTATCTCTTAATTTTCTTGGAGAGATCTCTAGTCTTTCCCATTCTATTGTTTTCCTCTAATGTATTACAAGGATAGATAAGTAATCAAAAATGTTGTGGAGTATCCACATAAATGAAGTGCTTTGCAGCTGTTTACCAGTGAAGTAGATCTACTTGTACTTTTCAGGAAAGCATCCATGATTGCTTGGAAAGAAAAACCAAATTACAGACCAGTTCAATTTCATTTTTAAAGATAATTTATAAGTTTATATAGCTAATCTGTGTAGTGTAGGCTACTTCCAATGAAAGAGATTAGAAGGTTGACATAGAGGACTTTGTCTTCTTTTTAATGGAATTTTAAGTAGTTTTTGGATTGTAGGTAACTAGTGTTTTTCAGTATTTTCAAATAATTTTAAGCTAACAAAAGAGAAGGAAATGGCAACCCACTCCAGTATTCTTACCTGGAAAACTCCATGGCCAGAGGAGCCTAGCAGGCTACAGTCCATGGGGTCGCAAAACGTCGGCCATGGCTGAGCGACTGAGCACAACCAATAAATAAAACTATATTTTAAGACATTTACCTCAAAACTCAAAATTTTAACAGTATTAACTTATTTTTTTCATAAAAATATATGTTTTCTTGAAACAAAAATATGGTCATTGTGAACTTGCCCAGCTGGTATGTTTTTCTTCATCTGTTAGGCCTTGACCATCTTTGAGGACTTAAAATTTTAGATGTGAAAATAAAAGAGTTCTATGATCTTATAAGTTGTAAAACTGTATACAAGTCAGAATTGAATTTGGGCAACTGCCATTGATTCCTCTATTTTCTATTTGTTTATTATTATGAACTTGAAGAAAAGCTTGAGTTATTAAAAATGTAGAACTTATATGGTGACTATTAAGCCTATAATTCTACATTTTTAATAACTCAAGCTTTTCTTCAAGTTCATAATAATAAACAAATAGAAAACAGAGAACTTATATGGTGACTATTAAGCCTATAATATCTAATTGGGTACCCGAGATATTTTCCAGTTGAACGTTCTTTTGCAGCCTCTTGTCTCCAGCTGTGCATATAATTGGCGAGTTGACTTCTAGGAAGTAGATTTCATCTATAAAAGATCTCAACTGACATCCTTTTGAAACTTACTACTACTCTTCTGTGTTTTTGATGGACTTACCTGGTAGCTCAGACAGTAAGCGTCTGCCTACAGTGCAGGAGACCAGGTTCGATTCCTGGGTCAGGAAGATCCCTTGGAGAAGGAAACGGTAACCCACTCCAGTATTCATGCCTGGAAAATCCATGGACCAAGGAGCCTGGTGAGCTACAATCCATGGGGTCACAAAGAGTCAGACACGACTGAGCAACTTCTGTGTGTGTGTAAGCCTATAATACAGACATGTACTATGGCCTCTGTTTTAATTATTAGAAAAGCAAAGAGTGTAATATTATTAAGAATAGATACCAGCCTTTATCCATAATGTGACAAACTGGAGATTATATTCTTATGAAATCATGATAAAGATTAGAGGTTAGATAAAGAGTGAAGATATGTCAGGCCTTTAACCAGGAATTACTTAAAGAATGTTTATGATTATCTCCTTTTGGGAAAAGGTCATTATTTAGTTTGGAATGGAATGCATTATACAGTGAATCAGAGAACATCGTATGCTTGTCATCACCCCCATGTCCATGAAAGTATTCTATTTTCTATATACGACTGAACTTTTGGTTTGGGTCTGTGAATGAGTGTTCACTACATGAAGGCCCTAGCCACTTATGTAACAAACTTGGTAGAGTAGAATGAGTTATTGCTTCTGATCAACAGGAACAGGCTAGGGTGTACTATGTGAAATCTGAACTGTGGCTACAAACGCCAGCGCTGAGACCCCGCCTTGCCTCTTAGCCCCTTTCCCCAGTCAGGCTTTGTGGATGACTTATGGACAAGCCGTGGTCCTGAAGAAGCCGTTACCACCGAGGCATTAGACACTTCTCTCTGCCCTGGGAAGGCTCTGAGGACTCTGAGCGCAGTCTGCCCTGAGGCAGGCATAAAGGAATAGGGGGACAGGGAATTGTGCCATTTCCTTTTTACCTGCTGTTGTCACTAAATCAGCCAACTTGAGAAAAATATAAGTACCTGATCTACCTCTTTCAAGTCACATGGATAGGTCTGTCTTTGGTGTCTTCAATAGATTTAGAATCTGTCTGAAATATGTGGGTTTAGAAATGAACTAGAAATGTGTATGCTTATCCCTAAGGGGCTTGCCTCAGATGGTAAAGAATTTGCCTGCAATGCAAGAGACCCAGGTTCAATCCCTGAGTCAGGAGGATCCCCGAAGAAGTGAATGGCTACCCACTCCAGTATTTTTGCCTGGAGAATTCCATGGACAGAGGGGCCTGGAGAGCTCCAGTCCATAGAGTTCAAAAGGAATTTCTAATTGTTATAATAATGTAAAATCTTCTACAGTAAAATCTCTCAGTCATAATGAGAGAAAAAAAATACTGGCCCACAGTTCAATCTGCTATGTGATAAAAACAATTACTCTAGTATTATTGATATAGTTGACACATTTAAATAATATAGGAATCTCTACCTTCCCTCACAATGGCAGAAAAATCAAACCCAATGTAAAACTAGATATAACATTTAATAGATATTCAATAAACATTTCCTGAATTACAAATTGCAATCTTTTCGTTTTTGGAGCCAGGGCTTACTAAAGGTTCAGTAAGTTGTAGCCAAGCTACCTGGACTGGAATTTCAGTGGTGCACTGTGATGTGAACATTTTTCCTCATATGGAAATAAGGTCAGGCCTTGAACACAAACTTGGCCTCTTCTTAGTGACAGAATTAAGCATCGGGGAACCCCTTCCATTCATTTGTATCATTATATTTTCTTTAATCCTCACAGTTCTTTCTTTTTACTGTTTTAACAGTAAAATGTAAAATCTTTAAGTCATCAATCTTCCAACCTAAGTGGCTTTGTGGTCATACACTACAAAACCTAGTATTCTTCTAAATACCTGTTTTAATCATCAGGAAATTTCTCTAACCTGATAACAGACTTAAAACACTAGATTCTAATATGAAATAATTTTATCAATTAAATGATTTTCTATTACGTTTATAGAAGAACTTTGCCTAAGCCTACATAAATAAATATACTCACTTTATCCTCACAATTTTAGACCGATCATGTATTTTGCTTTGCTTTTCTGAATTTACAATCAAAGAAGTTGATTTTAAAAGTGTCTTCTTCAACGTCTTTGTCAATGTCACCAACAGATTTTAGGATCCTAGACCCTGAGGGTGCCACAACAAGGCTTTGGGTGTGCTTGGTTTGTATAACCCAGTCAGGCTAATTCCACTAACCCTGGCATAGTGATTACTTCAGATAAACCCATCTAGTTCTGAAATACACCTTGACAAAGGTGTGAAGTTTTCTATCACCATGAAGTTAACATCATCTTGACAAGTTGGCTAACTAGCAGTTTCACACTGATTATGTTAGTCCATCTCAGAGTGTGAACTTTGTAATATTGTCCTCTTTATACACCATGTAGAGTAAATGTGCATGGCTTAAGGTTGGAGACAACCAAGAAGTACGGAAAGAGAAAAGTTAAGGTCACACAAAAGGTTGTTTTAGCTGCAACCAACTAGTAGCAGTCCTTTTCTTCTGAGAAGAGAGCTAAGATGGAAGGGAGATTGACCTTTTATCGTATATCCTTTTCTTCTTTTTGAGTTTTGTATCTTTCCTTTATGTTATCTAGTAAAAAGTTATTTTTTTTTTTATTTTATTTTTACTTTATTTTACTTTACAATACTGTATTGGTTTTGCCATACATTGACATGAATCCGCCATGGGTGTATACGAGCTCCGTTATATAGTCATCTGAAAAGTTCTCTGGACACTTTTGTAGTTCTCACCTCCTCAATTGGTTTACTACACATGTTACAGTAATGTTAATGAGCCAGTGCCCCTGGGTGTTTGTTTATTTCAGTTGTCAGTCTGTAGTAGTTGACTTCTAATGATTCATGCACATTGCCTTTCCTTCTTTAACAAGTACAACCACCATCAATTCTCCACTTTCAAAATTATACTCTTGCCTCTATTTTTTTTTAAAAAAAAAAACCTCTCATAGCTCAATCTGACAATATTAAACTCTCCAAGAATGCTTATCTTTAACATTTTTTAATGTCACTTCTTGAGAAACCTATATGCAGGTCAGGAAGCAACAGTTAGAACTGGACATGGAACAACAGACTGGTTCCAAATAGGAAAAGGAGTACATCAAGGCTATATATTGTCACCCTGCTTATTTAACTGATATGCAGAGTACATCATGAGAAACACTGGACTGAAAGAAGCACAAGCTGGAATCAAGATTGCCAGGAGAAATGTCAATAGCCTCAGATATGCAGATGACACCACCCTTATGGCAGAAAGTGAAGAGGAACTAAAAAGCCTCTTGATGAAAGTGAAAGAGGAGAGTGAAAAAGTTGGCTTAAAGCTCAACATTCAGAAAATGAAGATCATGGCATCTGGTCCCAACACTTCATGGGAAATAGATGGGGAAACAGTGGAAATAGTGTCAGATTTTATTTTGGGGGGCTCCAAAATCAATGCAGTTGGTGATTGTAGCCATGAAATTAAAAGATGCTTACTCCTTGGAAGAAAAGTTATGACCAACCTAGATAACATATTGAAAAGCAGAGACATTACTTTGCCAACAAAGGTCCGTCTAGTCAAGTCTATGGTTTTTCCTGTGGTCATGTATGGATGTGAGAGTTGGACTGTGAAGAAGGCTGAGCGCCAAAGAATTGATGCTTTTGAACTGTGGTGTTGGAGAAGACTCTTGAGAATCCCTTGGACTGCAAGGAGATCCAACCAGTCCATTCTAAAGGAGATCAGCCCTGGGTGTTCTTTGGAAGGAATTATGCTAAAGCTGAAATTCCAATACTTTGGTCACCTCATGCAAAGAGTTGACTCACTGGAAAAGACTCTGATGCTGGGAGGGATTTGTGGCAGAAGGAGAAGGGGATGACAGAGGATGAGATGGCTGGATGGCATCACCGACTCGATGGACATGAGTTTGGGTGAACTCCAGGAGTTGGTGATGGACAGGGGCCTGGCGTACTGCGGTTCATGGGGTTGCAAAGAGTCGGACACAACAGAACAACTGAACTGAACTGAACATCAAATAGCTACAGTTTGGAGACAACTAAATTTAGTTAAGAACAGGAAGTGTGTTTATAGATTTCTTTACGTTTCCTATAGTGTAGTAATTTGAACATGGAAAGTACTTAATAATTGTTCATCTGATAATGAACCAAATATTCTAACATCAAAACACCACAGGATTCTGAATGCACACTTTATTTTAGGTAATATTGCTGTTAATGGAGGGAAGGGTTAACTTTTAACATGCACCTGCTGAGATCAAGTTTTCTCTGCTCCTCAGTGTGTGCAAAACAACTAGTCTATATTTTCCAGATATTTCTAACATATTTTTTATGTTATTTTAACCATTAGTCACCAAAATTAAACTCCTAGCCACAAAATCATTTTGAATATGTGGCATGTCTGTGAAACAGAAGAATCCAAAATCATGATGTAATCCTGTGCTGATTTCAAATGCTAACCACCCAGCCTGCATGCCTTCTTGTATGTGTATTGTTATTTACATATTCTTATTGTATGTATACAATTTAATCTTTGTTTTGAAAAATATTCAACCATACTTCTCACTTAGTGTATGTTACCCATGAGCTTCAAAATACACAGACTGGAATCCCTTGTGAACGTCCCTATATCCATGCCAGACTGTGGGAGATGACTTAGTAGTCTTTAGCAGTGTCTTTAGGTATTTTGGAAAACAAACCCATTTAGGTGGCTGGAAGTTAGAGCCTTTATGCGACTGAGTCCATGCTGTAATGTGCCAGGTGACAGGAGGATTTAGACTGCACGTATATGTATAAACAAACACCAAATAGTCTTCAGACTCAAGGCTGTTGAGATTATTGTTAATAATACTAATACTGATATGGCCTTTGTTACTAATCTGATTAATATGAGCAATATTATTGTGATTATTCTTTCAAATATTCATGGCTGAGTAGACCAATAGATGATCAGCTTTCAATGCATGAAGAATGTCCTTTGGTTAGCAGACACCAGCATTACCTCAGCCAACATGTGAAATTTCTTTGAAGAAATAACCTTACTATTTGTTAACAAGTTAATGGGATGAGTTATTATTGACTAATATTCCACAGCACTTCTATGAATTTTAAATCAGTACTCTAGGTATAGTTTCTTAATGATCATAAATACATCAGAGATTTTTAAATTTTGTCCTTTGTTATTTTGTTTTCATATCTGTAGTGAGTAGCCCACAGTGACTGGCATTAAATTCTGGTAAATTACTGCTGGCCAGGATATGGTCTCTGTTCTTCAGAGTTCTGGAGCTTTAATAATCACAGTGTTCAAGTATCTGGTTTACTCTAGTCAAACGTATACTAGGTCAGTGTCTTTGTGTGTCCTAGAAGATCACTATATTAATTTTTTTAAAGATCAATGTTTCCATTGGCTGGATTACTTGTATCTTATCTGGCATCCATTTGTTGGTACCAAACTAACCAAGATATCAAAAATGTTTGGTAAGTGTGAAAAGCAGAGTAAGGGGAGTTTGATACTTAGATTCTTCCTTCCAGCTCTAGTAGGTCAAGATAAACAAGCCCTTTCCAGCTCTAGTCCTCTTATCTACCATGTGCAAAGTTTCTCTTTTCTTTGTATAAGTTCTATTTGAAATCCAGTTTTGCTTTTCAATTCTGTTTTCTATTTTCTTTATGCATACTTAAAAAAAATCACTGACACTCCTTTACTAATTTAGAGTTTAACACAAGGATAATAAAGCAAAAGGAGACTCTCATGGTTCAGCGTGGGAGTGGTTATAGTTAACGTGCAGCTCCAAAAGAAATTTCATTCTTGAGTCATCTCTCTCTCAGAAGTTTAAAGGAATCCAATTGCTTAAATCATGGAATCTCTTAATAAAATTCCCTGTCTACTCTTGTCACCAATACTCTGAAATTCCTAGGGATCTCTCACTACCCTAACCTTAAAGAGTGTTCTCAGACTCCAGACTGCCCCTTTACTCCCAGCTTCTGAGCACCAGGCCATATGCTCTGAGATATATGCAGCGCCCTGAGAACAGCAGTTCTTTCTATGCCTTTCTTTCCCACTCCTAAAGCAAGAAGAAGCTTAAGTAGGCAGCCATAGAAAGCTTTGTGGAAGCAATTGGAGGGAAAGTAGCTGTGCATTCCCTATGTTGATAACTTTTATCTCGTCACATATACAAGACAATAAGAGAATCCCATTATTTGTGGGATTATGGAAACCACTTTGATTTTAGAAAATGTATTTTGGGGGCTCCAAAATCACTGCAGATGGTGATTGCAGCCATGAAATTAAGATGCTTACTCCTTGGAAGAAAAGTTATGACCAACCTAGATAGCATATTCAAAAGCAGAGACATTACTTTGCCAACTAAGGTCCGTCTAGTCAAGGCTATGGTTTTTCCAGTGGTCATGTATGGATGGGAGAGTTGGACTGTGAAGAAGTCTGAGTGCCAAAGAACTGATGCTTTTGAACTGTGGTGTTGGAGAAGACTCTTGAAAGTCCCTCGGACTGCAAGGAGATCCAACCAGTCTGTTCTGAAGGAGATCAGCCCTGGGATTTATTTGGAGGGAATGATGCTAAAACTGAAGCTCTAGTACTCTGGACACCTCATGGGAAGAGTTGACTCATTGGAAAAGACTCTGATGCTGGGAGGGATTGGGGGCAGGAGGAGAAGGGGGCGACCGAGGATGAGATGGCTGAATGGCATCACCGACTCGATGGACGTGAGTCTGAGTGAACTCCGGGAGTTGGTCATGGACAGGGAGGTCTGGCGTGCTGTGATTCATGGGGTCGCAAAGAGTCGGACACAACTGAGTGACTGAACTGAAGTGAACTGAACTGAATGAATGATTATTTATATTCAAAGAGGTAGGCCTGCCTGACCTAAATAGACTGTCATTTTCCTCAAACACCAGCTAGGGTTGCTCTTTCCAGCAGTCCTCTGACTAGTAGCTTAAGTAGCTCTTCATTTTGATTATTGTACATGCATACGTGCCCAGTAGTGTCCAACTCTTTTGCAACCCCATGGACTGTAGCCCCGTCAGGCTCCTCTGTCTATGGAAGTTTTCAGGCAGGAGTACTGGAGTGGGTTGCCATTTCCTCCTCCAAGGGATCTTCTGCACCCAGGGATCAGACTTGCCTCTCTCGTGTCTCCTGCATTGCACGTGGATTCTTTACCACTTGAGCCACTGGGGAAGCCCACTCCTCCTTTATCTTATTTTAAATCCAATAACAAGATCTATTTCTGTACTCTCCATTTTCTTACATTAATGGTCTTTTATTCCAATGTTACCACTATACATTTAAGAATATTGTTATTCTCTAATATATTTGAATTATTGGTAAGGCTATTTTCCCCTGTCATTACTTGCTATTCTCACCTGATATATGATTTCCAACATTGTATTTTTTTTCAAGTTCTGATATAACTACCCCATTAGAATATTGACTGGAATTATTAACTCTATGGGGAAAATGCAAAACATGAGGTTTCAAATTCACAAAAAGATGTTTTGAAGAAAGTGGAGCTTTTTTTGAAAATCTAAAGAAATCACTAGGCTTTTAAAATATTTTTCCCTTTTATTCCCCAAATGACACCAGCTGTGCAGTTTTGCTGCCAGCTAGAATGTTGTTTTCAACTCCCACTGGAAGTTTTTTCTTTCACTCAGTGGGCAGACTTTTTGTTCTATTGTATTTGGCAGCATGACATGTATACCAAAGCATATTTTATGACATATTGCGTGTATACAGAAATTGCATATGAATTTCTTATAGTGGTGGTGGTTTAGTCTCTTAAGTCGTGTCCAACTCTTATCACCCCAAGTACTGTAGCCTCTCAGCCTCCTCTATCCATAGGATTTCCCAGGCAAGAATACTGGAGGGGATTGCCATTTCCTTCTCCCAGGGATCTTCCTAACTCAGGGATCAAACCCTCATCTGCTGCATTGCAGGCAGCTTCTTTACTGCTGAACCACCAGGGAAGTCCTGAATTACATATACACTGAAGTAAACAGTATTTGCATTGATATATAGCTCAGTTGGTAAAGAATCTGCCTGCAGTGCAGGAGACTCGGGTTTGATCCCTGGGTTGGGAAGACCCCCTGGAGAAGGAAATGGCAACCCACTCCAGTATCCTTGCCTGGAAAATCTCATGGACAGAGGAGCCTGGTGGACTGCAGTCCATGGGGTCGCAAAGAGTCGAGCACGGCTGAGTGACTAACACTTATATTCTCTGGACAGTTTTACTGTAAATAAATACGATGTTTTATCACTTTGTTTACTTTCGTCCTTTTTAAAATTTTTACTTATGGTATTCTTTTAGTCTGATTTTAGCCAGTGATCTTTAAGTAAATTATATTTTACCCTCTTTCTACTGTAAGATCTCTACAGGCACTGCTGTAGTGTGCAGCAGGTCGCTCACTGAGGAAGGAACAGTCTGCACACAGCTCCAGTGAAGAAAACTGAAAAGCGTGCCCTTTTGCTGCTGCTTCCAGTTCAGCACAGCGAGGTTGCTTCTGGTATTCTACCTTTCCCTGTATATAACCACTCTCTCCTACAGTGAGAAATAGAGGTTTCATTATTCAATTCTTTTCAGCATAATTGCTGACTTCCCAATCAGTTTATTTTCTCATTGTATCACTCTCCAATGTCACAGTCTCCTTCGCCCCCCATGTCCAGGCCCCGCCCCTCCGCTACCACTGAGAGCCTCCTCATGGCATGTAAGCATGGCATCCCTGCTTACACTCCGACTCCTTGGGCACTGGCAGCTGATGGACCCCTGCACGTCTCCTTCACCTCCTCATCTCGCTGTGCAAAGAAGGGAAGGGAGGAAAACGGGAAGAACTGGGAAGAGAATGGAACAGGAAAGGAAGTGAATAGGAAGGGGAAGGAGGGGAAGAGGAAGGAAAGAGTCTAAGGTTTCAATTTGATTTTTAAGAGAATAATAGAGTGAGTTGTTAGATTTGTAAATAAACAGGATTCCTGACGACTCCAAAGGTTCTGGCGATAGGCGCAACTTCAGTACTTTCCTTGTGTAAAGTTTATGCAACTTTATTCTGTTGTTTGAGTGTGGCAAATGGGCAACAGTGTACTTTGGGTTCTTCTTGGCTCTCCTTGAGCTTCTCCTTGAGCTCTCATTCTTGGGTTTCTCCTTGAGTTCTCATTTACCAGGCTTAATTGTTAGGTGGGTCAGGAACAATAGCTGGGCTGCTGTAGCAGAGACTTTCTTCTCTAATCTGCTTTGCAATGACCTGACCTACACTCAAGCATTTGTACTCCCTGAAACATTTTCCCTTCTTCCCTCTCTCCCTTCCTCCTTCTCTCCCATCCTTTTTTCCTTTGTTACTTAACACAAACTGTTTTTTAATACATCAAAGTAAATAAAAGAATCTGTTATATTCAGTAAGATAAGCAAAATGTGTGATTATTCCTAAATATTAGAATCTATGGTGGGAGGAAGAGAGAAACTGGGAGATTGGGACTGACATGGCATGCTACTATGCATAAGACAGGTAACTAGTAAGGACCTATTGTATAGCACAAGGAACTCTACTCAATACTCTGTAATGGCCTTATACAGGAAAAGAATCTATTAATAAAAAAGTGTGAGTATATGTTTAACTGATTCAGTTTGCTGTACAGCAGAAATTAACACAACATTGTAAATCAACTATATCTAATAAGATTTTTTGAAAAATAAATCTCAAAACTCTGTAACTTGATGTATTATTAAAGATGCAATTAATATTTGTGTGTATGTGTTTCTTTTAGTGAATTATCATTTAAGAAGAAGCTTTTTTCTTTTTTTTTTAACTTTTATTTTGCATTTATTTTTTTGCGGCATTTATTCCCAGGCTGTAAGTTTTTGTTTCTTCAGTTTCTTCTGGGACATCTTTTTCTTCTGTGCAACCTCCTCTTCTGGTTTAGGAACAATCCGTTCTTTTTCAGTAAGGATCATCTCAGTGTGGCCAGGAGAGCTCTTATACGGGTTGATCCAACCATGAGCTCTGTAAGTCCTGCGCCACATCTTGGGGGCTTTGTTCACCTAGATGTGCTCAATGACCAGAGAATCTACATCTAAGCCCTACAGTTCAGTTTCAGTTCAGTCACTCAGTCGTGTCCAACTCTTTGCAACCCCATGGACTGCAGCACGCCAGGCCTCCCTGTCCATCACCAACTTCTGGAGTTTACCCAAACTCATGTCCATCAAGTCGGTGATGCCATCTAACTATCTCATCCTCTGTTGTCCCCTTCTCCTCCTGTCCTGGTCTTTTCAAATGAGTCAGCTTTTTGCATCAGGTGGCCAAAGATTCTAAGCCCTTAAGTGCAGCACTACTCTCTGCATTTTTGAGCATGTGCAGTAAAAATTCAGCACTCTTTCTGGGCCACTGACCCTTCATCCAGCCCCAGTGTTTGGTCTGTGCACACTTACCAGCTCCACTGTTGTAACAGCGGAACGGCACACATTGCTTCTTTACAATGACCTCCTTCAGATCCTTGGTGGCTTTTCAGATATGCATACCTGTTATGGCCTGGGCACTTTCATGAGTGCTCTTAAAGTGAACATGAAGATTTCAGCCTCTTGATTTGCATGATTTTGTGGCGTTTTCTGGGTCAAGTGAATAGTGTACCAGTTTTAAAGTCACCTCAGGCTGCTTACAGGAAAAGCAAGGAGTTTTTTTAAAAAAAACTCTGAAGTGTACTTTAATAATATAATGAACTCTTTGGGGTCAACTCAATTCATATTTCCTAAATATCTATATGAAAAACTAGGATAACACCCATTTTTGCTTGTTTTGTAATAGCATTTTCAGAAATTATCCATTATAAAAACAGTGGCTTGGTGGTAAAGAATCTGCCTACAATACAGGAGACCCGAGTTGATCCCTGGGTTGGAAAGATGCCTTGGAGCAGGAAATGGCAACCCACTCCAGTATTCTTGCCTGAAGAATTCCACAGATAGAAGAGCCTGGCAGGCTACAGTCCATGGGGTTACAAAGATACGACTGAGTGACTAAAGGAAAAACATCTGCTATATAGTAAAATTACACTTTAGATATTGTTATAACAATATAGTTCAGTTTCTAAAGATAAAATTTCCCATTTGTTACCATATTTTATAAGGTGTAAACTTTTATTGTCAGAATATCTATGTATAAAGTCTAATAAATTTGTTTTACTGTAGGTGAACAGAAAAAAAAATGATGTCTAACTTAGTGCTGAATTTAAAGTTGAATCGAACTTAAAATTGTGTTCAGTAAATAAATAAAAATAGCATTATTAAAAGAAAACTAAGTTACAGATAGATGTACATGGTAGTTTTAAAGTATCAAATAGTTCTATAAGGTGAAAGAAAAGTAGTTATCCACTATTCCACTGGTTCCATTCAGAATTTCCCTCCCCAGAGGCAAATACTTGCAAATCTTCTAGCTCTTTTTTCTGATATTTGCCTCCATTTATCTAAGAAACTCACATAAGCCTTTTACTAATATTTAAGTTGATATTTTCTAATACTTGCAACTAGATAAGGTGACAATTAGCACCTTTATCCAGATGCACCGTCACACAGACATTTTCTCTCCTTTTATCCTCCTGCTATTTTTTAATAATAATATTTTAATAATTTAATAATAATATTTGATAGGTGACTTTCTAGTGTTAAAATTTATTTATGTGTGATACTAGGATTATACTTCTTTTATAATTTATGTATTTAATTTAGTTGCTCAGTCATGTCCAACTCTGTGACCCCATGGACTGTAGCCTGCCACCCAGTGGACTGTATCTCACCCTGCTCCTCTGTCCATGGAATTCTTCAGGCAAGAATACTGCAGTAGGTAGACCTTCCCTTCTCCAGGGCATGTTCCTGACCCAGGGATCAAACCCCAGGCTCCTGCATTGCAGGCAGATTCTTTACTGTCTAAGCTACCAGGGAAGCCCAAATTTAGAGTTTAAAAGTGGTTTTGGTTGCCTACTTTTTTTGTTTTTAGGTAAGCACAGAGTTGGACACGGCTGAAGCGACTTGGCAGCAGCGGCAGCAGCAGCAAGAAGTGGATTTATTTAGAGAGAAACACACTCCACAGAGGGTGGGCTGTCTCAAAAGGTAAGAGCAGCCTTGAGAGAAACACGCTGCACAGACAAGACAGCAGGCTGACTTAGAGGGCAAATACCACCTAGAAATGTCGTGCGGTTAGCTTTTATGGGCTGGATAATTTCACAGGCTGATGAGTGGGAAGATTATTCCAACTGTTTTGGAGAGGGGTGGATACTTGCAGGAATTGGGCCATCACCCACTTTGTGATCTTTGATGGTCAGCCTTGAAACTGTCATGGTGCCTGTGGGTGTGTCACTTAGCTTGCTGATGTGTTACAATGAGCATATACTGAGGTGAGAAGGCTGGGGGACTACAGTCCCTGGGGTCGCAAAGAATCAAACACAACTTAGTAACTAAAACAGCAGCACAACAGCATACTGAGTCTCAGAGTTGTTTGGTTTTTAATATATTTTTCACAACGTTACTCCCAAATTTTGCTAGAAATAGAATTCTCAGCACCATATGTTCCAATTCCACTCCCACTGCCTCAATTAATTAATTCTTGTTTTTCTTAGTGACAGCCTTCCTCAACCTGGATCTTCCTGTTCTGATCTCCACTGGTGGTTTCTGATCTTGGACTCAACTTTAATCTGGGTTTTTGCTTTTGGTTTTTTGGTTGAGCATTATGGCATGCAGGATCTTAGCTCTCCTGACCAGGGATCGAACCTGTGTCCCTTGCATGGAAGTAAGAATTCTTAACCACTGGACCAGGGAAATCCCTCATCCTGGGCTTCTTCATTTTTTCATTGCTTTCTTAGGGGTCCATTTTGTCTTTCTGTTTTTTTCTAAATCCCACACTTTCTCATTCTTGATTTACTTCCTTGTTTGCTGAAATACACCCCTCAGTAACTTCTAGGAAAGGGTGTAGTAAACAGCCTCCAAAGTAACCATAATCCCCATTTCCTAATATTCACATCCTTTTATGGTCTTCTCTGAACAGTATATGAGAAAAGTGATGTTATCTCACTTCTGAGATTAGGTTATAAAAGATTATAGCTTCTGTTTTGGGAAACTGGCCTCTCTGTCTCAAATTCATGCTTGGTGGGAGGTAAGTTGCCTTGTTTTGAGCAGTGTTATATAATGGCCCATGTGCTGAGGAACTGAGATCTCTTACTGATGTAGAAATGTAGCAGTCAGGGTAGGACTCTGAGACCTTAGTCATATTTTCAACAAACATCTTGCTCCATTAACCTAAAAAAGTTATACCCTTTATCCTGAATTCTTGGACTGTGTCCTTGGTCTGATAAATTATCAGCACTCAAATCCAGGGAAGGGCAGTAATTAACTTATGTTCTGTATGCCTGAGGGAAAAGCAACTGGTGATCATTAATATGAGACACCAGGGAAGTTCAGATGTTCAAGCTGGTTTTAGAAAAGGCAGAGGAAGCAGAGATCAAATTGCCAACATCCGCTGGATCATGGAAAAAGCAAGAGAGTTCCAGAAAAACATCTATTTCTGCTTTATTGACTATGCCAAAGCCTTTGATTGTGTGGATCACAATAAACTGTGGAAAATTCTTAAAGAGATGGGAATACCAGACCATCTAACCTGCCTCTTGAGAAACGTAATGCACATCAGGAAGCAACAGTTCGAACTGGACATGGATCAACAGACTGGTTCCAAATAGGAAAAGGAGTACGTCAGTGCTGTATATTGTCACCCTGCTTATCTAACTTCTATGCAAAGTACATCATGAGAAACGCTGGGCTGGAAGAAGCACAAGCTGGAATCAAGATTGCTGGGAGAAATATCAATAACCTCAGATACGCAGATGACACCACCTTTATGGCAGAAAGTGAAGAGGAACTAAAAAGCCTCTTGATGAAAGTGAAAGAGGAGAGTGAAAAAGTTGGCTTAAAGCTCAACATTCAGAAAACGAAGATCATGGCATCTGGTCCCATCACTTCATGGGAAATAGATGGGGAAACAGTAGAAACAGTGACAGAGTTTGTTTTTTATTTTTTTGCTCCAAAGTCACTGCAGATGGTGATTGCAGCCATGAAATTAAAAGATGCTTACTCCTTGGAAGGAAAGTTATGACCAACCTAGATAGCATATTAAAAAGCAGAGACATTACTTTGCCAATAAAGGTCTGTCTAGTCAAGGCTATGGTTTTTCCTGTGGTCATGTATGGATGTGAGAGCTGGACTGTGAAGAAAGCTGAGCACCGAAGAATTGATGCTTTTGAACTGTGGTGTTGGAGAAGACTCTTGAGAGTCCCTTGGACTGCAAGGAGATCCAACCAGTCCATCCTAAAGGTGATCAGTCCTGGGTGTTCATTGGAAGGACTGATGCTGAAGCTGAAACTCCAGTATTTTGGCCACCTGATGCAAAGAGTTGACTCATTGGAAAAGACCCTGATGCTGGGAGGGATTGGGGGCAGGAGGAAAAGGGGACGACAGAGGATGAGATGGCTGGATGGCATCACCGACTGGATGGACATGAGTTTGGGTGAACTCCAGGAGTTGGTGATGGACAGGGAGGCCTGGCATGCTGAGATTCATGGGGTCGCAAGGAGTCAGACAGGACTGAGCTACTGAACTGAACTGAACTGAACTGATCATTAATCTTAGGCAGCATATATCTGATCCATTGTAAAATGACCAGGGGGCATGAAAAAGGGTGGCGATTTAATCTAATGATCAAGAAAAGCCATAGAATTGTTAAGCATCTTGACCTTTAAATTGATTGGTTAGAAATAGTGTATTTTAAGGACAGGAGCCAACCAAAAAATGTACAGATTAAGGATATAAAAACTGCTGTAAGTCCTGACTTTAGGGGACTCTTTACCTCCTCTCAGTGTCTATGTAGAGAACTTCGTACTTTCCTTCTCTTTACTAAATCCTATTTGCTTGCTACCATGAGTGTTTGTGTGTTCATGAAGTTCATTCTTGAGCTCTGCGAACAAGAACTCAGATTCCTGTTTCACTACTAGCAGCCAGTGAGCAACTGAAACCAGCCAACAGGCACGTGAATGACCTTGGATGCACCTTCTTCAGCCCAAGTGCGGCCATTACTTGACTGCATCCCTGGATGATGGCTTGATTTGCAATCACAGGCCTCTCAGGTATAACCCCCAGCTGACCCACCCTGGAATTACTGACTCACAGAAATTGGGAGAAAGTAAATGTTTGTTTTCTTAAGCTGTACAAATTTAGGGGAATTTATTGTGTTGCAATAGATGACTAATACAGGGTGAAAAGGAGATAGATCTTTGAAATATTTAAAGTCTAAAAATGTATTTGTTCTATCCTTGCACTTCTTTGAAAGTTTGGCTGGGTATGTAATTCTGGGGAAGAAATGAATTTTCCGTAGAATTTTGAAGGCTTTGCAGCTGCAGTTGAACAGTTATCAGATGTCTTGATTCCTGATTCTTTTCAAATGTCCTTCTCTCCCACTCCAGAATCTCTATTCTGAAATTTTATGATGACATTTCATAGAATGGATCTCTTTTTATTTATTATACTGGGGGATATATTAATCTTTTTAATTTAGAATTTGTGAGAAGTAGTTTTCTTCACTTATTTCTCTGAAGATTTTCTTTTCTCTTTTTCTCTGTTCTTTCTTTCTGAAACTCTTATACTCTTATTCAGCTCAAGGCTGTTGAATCTTCTACACTGATCCTCTCATTTTCTTGATCTTTTCTCTTCTATATTTCATCTTTTTTTTTTTTTCCTCCTATGATCTGGGTGATTTTCCTCAAGTTTCTATTCCAACTCTTCTGCTGAATTTTAAAATTCTGCTATCTTTTCCCTCCTCCCAATCTTTCAAACAATGAGAACTTTATTAGGTAAATCAGAACAGGATAAACTTCCAGGAGGAATAATATATATTGGTTACAGGCAAGATGTTGCAGTTATTCAGTTCATCTATTTTATGAACATGTCTCAAATTTGGAAATGCCCATCCCCTGGGATAACACCAAAGATCAAACATCTGCTATTGAAGGCTGTATATAAATTCTAATTAGAAATTTTACTTAGATTTTTTTTTACAAGTCTGATTGTATATTGTTGAACAATATACAAAGACTACCATCACATGTGGGTTTGAGTCTTGATGAAATTGCTTTTCTATTTAATAAGTAGGGATGGGATGATGAATTCAGTTCAGTTCTATAAGATTTTAGGCAGGTAGGAAAGTATCAGCTACTGTTCTATAATACATTTACTATTTTTTGTACTTTTCTTCCTTTAGAGCTAAGGTTCATTTGATATCATTTTCCATCAGCCTCAAGAATTTCCTTTAACATTTCTTGTAGTATAGGTTTCCTGCTGACAAATTCTCTTGAGTTTTGTTTTATCTGAAAATATCTTTTTTTTCTGTTTTCTTTTTTAATTGTCTGGCTGTGCTGAGTTGCAGCACACAGATCTTCGATCTTCAGACTGTGACGTGTGGGACCTTGAGTTGTGGCATGAACACTTTAACTGTAGTATGTGGCATCTAGTTTCCCGACCAAAGATTGAACCTGGGCCTGCTGCATTGGGAGCATGGAGTCTTAGCCCCTGGACCACCAGGGAAGCATCTGAAAATATCTTTATTTCACCATATTTCTGAAAGATATTTTCACTGCATGTAGAATTATAGGCTGAATTCTAGTTTTTTTTGCTTTTAACAATTTAAAGATGTCATTTTATTCTCTTCTTGCTTGCATTGTCTTTTATGAGAAATCAATGATAATTTTATTTTTCCCTTGTAAGTAATGTATTTTTTTTCTCCTGGCTGTTTGTAAAATTGTTTTTTGTCTTGAGTCTTCAATAATTCAACTATGCTTTGCTGTGGTTCTCTCAGTTTTCTCATTATTGAGACTTCCCCCGCCCCGCCGACCCCAAGTTTTATTGAGGTGTAATTGACTTACAAGATTGTGTAAGTTTAATGGCTGCAACGTTATGCTTTGATACATGTATATATTGCAAAATGATTGCACAATAAGGTTAGTTAACACTTCTATCACCCCACATAGTTATCTTTTTTTTTTCATTTATTCTTTCTTTCTCCCCAAGTGGTGAGAATATTTAACATACTTTCGTAGAAACTTTCAAGTTTGTAATACAGGATTGTTACCTTTAGTTACCATGCTGTGCATTAGTTCCCGAAGTTTGTACCGTTTGATCAGCATCTCCCCACTTCCCCCACCCCACAGCCCCTGGCAACCACCATCGTACACTTTTATTCCTATGTTTTGTTTTTGTTTTTGCATTTAGATGACCTTTTTTTTTAAATTGAAGTATAATTGCTGCACAATATTATATAAGCTGGTCCACTGCAGGTGGAAAGAAAAGAAAGTGAAAGTCACTCAGTCGTGTCTGACTCTTTGCAACCCCATGCACTATACAATCCATAGAATTCTCCAGGCCAGAATACTAGAGTGGGTAGCTGTTCCCTTCTCCAGGGGGTCTTCGCAACCCAGGGATTGAACGCCAGTCTCCTGCACTGTAGGCAGATTCTTTACCAGCTGAGCCAACAGGAAAGCCCTATCCCAGGCGGCTCAGTGGTAAAGAATCCACCTACCAGTCTAGAAGATGCAAGAGATGGGGGTTCGATCCCTGGGTTGGAAAGGTCCCCTGGAGTAGGAATGGCAACCCACTCAAGTATTCTTGCCTGAAAAATCCCACCAGAGGGTCTGGTGGGCCACAGTCCACAGGGTTACAAAGAATTGGACACGACTGAGCAACTGAGCACGCACACACACGTGCACATTATATAAGTTACAGGTGTTCAGTATAGTGATTCACATTTTAAAGTTTATAGTCCACCTATAGTTATTATAAAACATTGGCTATATACAGGAGTATATCCTTGTAGCCTCATTTTATACTTAATAGTTTGTATCTTTTACTCCCCTGCCCTTATCTTTACTCCTCATCCCTTCCCTCTTTTTACTGGTAACTGCTAGTTTGTTTTCTATAACTGTGTTCAGTTCAGTTCAGTTACTCAGTCATGTCCAACTCTTTGTGACCCCATGGACTGCAGCACACCAGGCTTCCCCGTGCATCAACTCCTGGAGCATGCTCAAACTCATGTCCATTGAGTCAGTGATGCCATCCAACCGTCTCATCCTCTGTCGTCCCCTTCTCCTCCCACCTTCAATCTTTCCCAGCATCAGGGTCTTTTCTAATGAGATCAGGTGGCCAAAGTATTGGAGTTGCAGCTTCAGCATCAGTCCTTCCAATGAATGTTCAGGATTGATTTCCTTTAGAATTGATTGGTTTGATCTTGCAGTCCAAGGAACTCTCAAGAGTCTTCTCCAACACCACAATTCAAAAACATCAGTGCTTCAGCACTCAGCTCTCTTTATGGTCCTACTCTAATATCCGTACATGACTACTGGAAAAAACATAGCTTTGACTACATGGACCTTTGTCAGCAAAGTAATGTCTCTGCTTTTTAATATGCTGTCTAAGTTGGTCATAGCTTTTCTTCCAAGGAGCAAGCATCTTTTAATTTCATGGCTGCAGTCACCATGTGCAGTGATTTTGGAGCCCAAGAAAATAAAGTCTCTCACTGTTTCCATTGTTTCCCCATATTTTTACTGGTAACTGCTTGTTTGTTTTATATAGCTGTGAGTTTCCTTCTTTTTTGTTATATTCACTATTCTATAGTATTTTTTACATTCCAAGTATAGGGGATATCAGGCCTCCCTGGTGGTTCAGTGGTACAGAATCTGCCTGCAATTCAAGAGAAGTGGGTTCTATCCCTGGGTTGGGAAAATCTGTAGGAGGAGGACATGGCAACCTGCTCCAGTATTCTTTCCTGGAAAATCCCATCAACAGAGATGCCTGGCAGGATACAGTCCACAGGTCACAAAAAGCTGGATATGACTGAAGCAAGTGAGCACACGTGCATAGATGATACCATACAGTATTTGTCTTTCTCTGTTTGACTCATTTCACTTAGCATAACGACCCTCCAAGTTCCACTTTTTCAGATGGCACGTGTAGGTGAGATTGTACAGTATCTGTCTTTCTCTGTCTGACTCATCTCACTTAGAATAATGCCCTCTAGGTCTGTCCATACTGTTGCAAATAGCAAGATTACCTTCTCTGTAATGGTGAAATAATATATTATATAAATATCATTGAATATGAATATATGAAAAGATATATCTCTCTCACATTTTCTTCACTCACATGTCAATAGGCACTTAGGTTCTTTACCTATCTAGGCTATTATGAATAATGCTACTGTGAACATGAAAGGCACAGATCTTTGAGGCAGTGATTTCAAAGAGCTCTCATGGTCTTTTATGTTTCTACTGCTCAGAGTGTAATGAGCTTCTTGATTTATGAGTTGATAGTTTTCATTAAATTTGGAAAAAAATTTGGCCGTTATTTCTTCAAACATCTTTGTCCTGCTTCAGTCTCTTTTCTTCCTCTTCTGGGATTTCAACTACATTTTAGACCATTTGATTTTGTCCTACAAGTCACAGAGAAACTCATAATGGTATTCAACTTTTCTCTTTCTGTGCTTCAATTTGCATACTACTGCACCCTGCCCTGTTTTGTTTGTTTGTTTGTTTGTTTTAAACATTTATTTATTTGGCAGAGTCAGGTCTTAGTTGTGGCCATGCAGGCTCCAGAGCAAAGACTCGGTAGTTGCGATGTGCAGACTTTATTGCCCTGCAGCATGTGGGATCTTAGTTCCCTGCTGCTGCTGCTAAGTCGCTTCAGTTGTGTCCGACTCTGTGTGACCCCATAGATGGCAGCCCACCAGGCTCCGACGTCCCTGGGATTCTCCAGGCAAGAACACTGGAGTGGGTTGCTGTTTCCTTCTCCAATGCATGAAAGTGAAGAGTGAAAGTGAAGTCGCTCAGTCGTGTCCGACTCTTAGCGACCCCATGGACTGCAGCCCACCAGGCTCCTCTGTCCATGGGATTTTCCAGGCAAGAGTCCTGGAGTGGGGTGCCATCACCTCCTCCCTTAGTTCCCTGACCAGAGATCAAACCCCAGGCCCCTGCACTGGAAGGCAGATTCTTAACCATTGGCCCACCAGGGAAGTCCCCAGCCCCATTTTTAAGTTCACTGATTTTTTTCCTCTGCAATGTCTAATCTGCTGTGCAATAAAATTTTCTTTTCAGTTATTGTATTTTTCATTTCTAGAATTGTTTCTATTGTAAAGTTTTCAAATTTCTCGACTGAGATTTCCCCCATCTTTATACTCATAGGTTATCTTTTTCTTTACATCTATTAATATATTTATGAAATCTTCTTTAAAATCCTTGTCTACTAACTTCCTGATTTTTGCCATTTATGAGTCTACTTTAAGTTTTCTTCCTATTTAGGATAATATGTTCATGCTTCTTTGTATGCCTAGGAATTTTTAATTTAATACTGGGCACTGTGGTTCATATATCGTTATAAATCCAGATTTTATTCTCTTACTTTTAAGAGGATTGTATTTTTTAAACTCAATTTACTTGCAAAATGAGCTTGATTTTTTGAGGCTTTTTTAAAAATGCAGTTAGGACAGGTACAGACTGGCCCTTCCTTTACAGCTTAAGTAACCCTACCTCTAAGGCATGGGCTTTCTGTGATCTCAGTCGAATGCCTAGGCTGTTGAGTGATGTTTCTCCAGTCTGGCAGTTGGGATTCTGTCATCTTTCGGACTGTGCAACCTCCGCGCAGCTCACAGGTCTCCAGTAGCTGATCTCTACCAGGTCTTGTATTGTCTCATCTTTAGCGTTTACTCCTAGTCTTAAGGAGTCTTTGATGTAGACTTGTGGTGCTCATTCTCTACTTGAATTCTTTTACTTCAGCACCGTACCCCACAAACTCTGGCCTCCGCAGACCTGAACTCTGACCTCTGCTTCCTCACAGGCAGTGAGACCTGTTTTCTGCTTGGCTCCCACCTCCTAGCTGCATACTAGAATGTGCTCCCAGGGGAAAGTTCGGTTAAACGTCCATGGTTCACTCACTCATGTGTTTCCCTATACTTAGGGATCTCTGTCCTGTATACTCTAATTGTCTAATATCCAACAATGAATTCGTATATTTTGTCTGACTGTAGCATCATTTGTTTGTTTTAAATGTTCTAAGGGCTGGTCTGGAACCAGTTACATGGCTGTGAACAGAAGAAGATGTTGAATTTATGTTTTTAACTTCTAAGGCTAAAAATAATTCCTGACTGTTTTATTCTTCATTCTGCATATCTTTATATATTTATTTTTAACTGTGCTGGGTCTTTGTTGCTGTGTGCGGGTTCCCTCTAGTTATGGTGAGTGGGGAGCCTCTCCCCAATGTGGCCCGTGGGCTTCTCATCGTGGTGGCCTCCCTTGCCCTAGTACTTGGGTCCTACAGCATGTAGTTGTGGCCTGTCGACTGAGTAGTTGTGGCTCACAAGCTCGAGAGTGGGGGCTCAGCAGTAGTGGCACACAAGACCAGTTGCTCCATGGCATGTGGGATCCTCCCAGACCAGGGATTGAACCCCTGTCCCTTGCATTGGCAGGCAGACTCTCAACCACTGAACCACCACGGAAGTCCCTCTGCATATATTTTGTTTAAATCTCAAGCTCTTCTTATTTCTTTTTTTCATTACCATCTTCACATTAGAGACTTTCCCTCAAATATCTGGTGACCTTGGCAATCTGCTCATATTAAATGGTAAGGCAATGCAAGGCTGTTTGAAATTGTAGGTGCTTATGGAGAACCTAGCTAACTGTAAATTTTATTGTAAGATGGCTTGGCAGGGCCTGTTATTAGGACCTTTAAGTAATTTGTCTTGGGCTAGGGGAAGTCCTCCATTCTCCTATGAATAAGGTCAGAGATCTCATTATTTAGCAAGTTAACTTTCACTTGATCATCTGATTTCAGTATTTGTCCCCCAATTCAAAGTCACTATGGTGACTGAATTTCCAGAGAGCAAATCTTTAGTTGTCTTCCAGGGTTGGGGAGGGGAATGTAGTAGCTTTGCTGCTGGGAGAGGTGTCGAGGGGAGGGAGGTTAACTACATAGTGTTTCAATCAATTTTTTAAGATTCATCTGTGGGTCTTTAAAAAAAGTCACCAACTTTGACTTTTAAATATAGCTGGTCCCTCAACTCAGAGGGTAAAGCATCTGCCTGCAATGCGGGATACCTGGGTTCGATCCCTGGGTCAGGAAAATCCCCTGGAGAAGGGAATGGCAACCCACTCCAGTACTCTTGCCTGGAAAATCCCATGGACGGAGGAGCCTGGTAGACTACAGTCCACGGGATCGCAAAGAGTCGGACACGACTAAGCAACTTCACTTCAACTTTCCCAGCATTGCTAGCATCCTGCAGTCTGTTTCTGTATTTCTCTTATGCTGGCGTAGGTTTCGGTATTCTCTTGTTTGTTAAAGCAGTTACCACTCATCTATCTGCTTTCCAGCCTCTTAAACGATGTTGCTATGATCTATTTATCCTCTTTCTCTTTGCGGTTTTAAAAAATCTGCCTACTGTCATTTTAATGGGTTTGTGGGGGAGAGGAAGTAAATTCTTATTTTCAATCTGTTGTGTTTAACTGTATGCCTATGTTCAAGATTTTAAGTCTACAAACGTCACACTATTAGGACTAAATATTTCTGCGGCAGCCATAACTCAATCCTTAATTTATCTGCATTATGGCAGGGTCTGTTTATTTTTTTAACCTTAACTACAGCAATAACTTTGTGAGTTTTCATCAAATATGATATCTAGGTTTTAAGCCTGAGCTGATATTTTAAAAATAAGGAAAATATTCTTGGTACTAAAAAAGGCAAAGAGGGCTTATGAATCCCCTTGAAGTCTATCCAGAGAATCCCACATGCTAAGCATCAAGTATATACACATATACACTCTTTGGTGTCACAAAGCAGTCACTTCCAGATATGAAATTTTAATAGAGGAAATATGTATTTCTGAATTGCTTGCTTTATCTGATGTTAAATTTAAGACTTCTTTTACACAGAATATATCACAAGAAGGTCAGTTTTGATAATGATAAATAATAATTATGATAGAAATAATACCTTACATATATTTCTTTTGACAATTCAAAAAACTTTGGTGCAAATGATTTCATTGGTATGTAAACATAGAGACTTATGCTCTGTGTCTTTAAAATGTTACTAATCTCTATTTATTTGGAGTTTAAATTACCTTTGGAGATATGAAAATTAGATAAACAAGAAAGCATAAAATAGAATTAACAAATTGTAAACAAAATGTTAAGATCACATTTATTTTTCAAGTCAGTAAAATTCTCATTCCTTCCTTCCCCACTCACCTTGTTTCCTCCCACAATGGTTTACTAGTAAGTCTTTTCTTTAGACTGGATTAGGCATGATAGGAGATTAAAAGCAAGAAGTTAAAAATATAGTCCAGGGCTGATACAAGACTGAGAAAGTATATTTTATGGGTATAGTATTTGTGTTTATGGTTTGTCTCTATTTAATTTATGTTGATGTTTCAAATTAGATAAATTCTTTTAAAAGGATTTTGCCATAAGGGGTTATTAATACAGAGATAACCTGGGAAATTGTATCAGAAACATTAGGTTTGAAAATGAATACAGGGGTCAATATGATCAACATTTGGCTTAGAGTTTGTGATTTTAACTCAGCATAACCCTGAATTGGGCTTCCCTGGTGGCTCAGACAGTAAAGAATCGTCCTGCAATACAGGAGACCTGCGTTCAATCCCTGGGTTGGGAAGATCCCCTGGAGGAGGGTGGCACCCACTCCAGTATTCTTGCCTGGGGAATCCCATGGACAGAGAGACCTGGTGTGCTACAGTCCATCGGTCACAAAGAGTCGGACACGACTGAGCGACTAAGCATAGCACACACAACCCTTAACTACTCACTATCCAGGAACCCTAGGAAAATGTACTTAATTTTAACATCTGCTGGTTGTTGTTGTTATTGTTCAGTCACCCAGTCTTGTCTGATTGTGACCCCATGGAGTGTAGCCAGGCTTCCTCATCCTTCACCATCTCCTGGAGCTTGCTCAACCACATATCCATTGAGTCGGTGAGGCCACCCAGCTATCTTGTCCTCTGTCTTCCCCTTCTTCTAATGCCTTCTGTCTTTCCCAGCATCAGAGTCTTTTCCAGTGAGTCGGTTCTTAGCATCATGTGGCCAAAGTATTGGAGCTTTAGCTTCAGCATCAGTCCTTCCATATTCCAATCAATATTCAGGGTTGATTTCCTTTGTGACTGACTGGTTTGATTTCCTTGCAGTCTAAGGGACACACAAGAGTCTTCTCCAACATCACAGTTCAAAAACATCAATTCTTTGGCGCTCAGCCTTCTTTACAGTCCAACTCTCACATTCGTACATGACTACTGGAAAAATCATAGCTTTGACTAGATGGACTTTTGTAGGCAGCGTAAGTCTCTGCTGTTTAGTATGCTGTCTGGGTTTGTCATAGCTTTCCTTCCAGGGAGCAAACATCTTTTAATTTCATGGCTGCAGTCATCGTCTGCAGTGATCTTGGAGCCCAAGAACATAAAGCCCAAGAACATAAAACAGACTGTGTTAACGTATAGTTGTTTCCCCATCTATATGCAGTGAAGTCATGGAACCAGATAGATCCCAAGTCTTTGTTTTTTGAAGGTTGAGTATTAAGCCAGCTTTTTCACTCTCCTCTTTCACTTTCATCAAGAGGCTCTTTAGTTCTTCTTCACTTTCTGCCATAAGGGTGGTGTCATCGGCATATCTGAGGTTACTGATATTTCTCCCAGAAATCTTGATTCTGGCTTGTGATTAATCTAGCCCAGCATTTCATATGATGTACTCTGCATGAAAGTTAAATAAAAGGATGACAATTTACAGTCTTGACACTTCCTTTCCCAATTTTGATCCAATCTGTTGTTCCATGTTCAGTTCTAACTGTTGCTTCTTGACCTGCATACAGGTTTCTCAGGAGGCAGGTAACTGGTCTGGTATTCCCATCTCTTTAAAATTTTCCACAGTTTGTTGTGATATACACAGTCAAAGGTTTTAGTGTAGTCAGTGAAGCAGGAGTAGATGTTTTTCTGGCATTTTCTTGCTTTTTCTATGATCCAATGAATGTTGGCAATTTGATCTTTGGTTCCTTGCCTTTTCTAAATCCAGCTTGAACACCTGGAAGTTCTTGGTTCACATTCTGTTGAAGCCTATATTGGAGGATTTTGAGCATGACCTTGTCCACATGTGAAATGAATGTAATTGTGTGGTAGTTTGAACATACTTTGGCATTGCCTTTCTTTGGGATTGGAATGAAAATTGACTTTTTCAGTCTTGTGGCCACTGCTGCGTTTTCCAAATTTGCTGGTATATTGAGTGCAGCACTTTCACAGCATCATCTTTTAGGATTTGAAATAGCTCAACTGGAATCCCATCACCTCCACTTGTTCATAGTGATGCTTCTTAAGGCCCACTTGACTTCACATTCCAGGATGTCTGGCTCTAGGTAAGTGATCACACCATCGTGATTATCTGGGTGTGAAGATCTTTTTTGTACAGTTCTTCTGTGTATTCTTGCCACCTTTTCTTAATATCTTCTGCTTAGGTCAGGTCCATACCATTTCCATCCTTTATTGTGCCCATCTTTGCATGAAACATTTCCTTGCTGTCTCTAATTTTCTTGACGAGATCTCTAGTCTTTCCCAGTCTATTGTTTCCCTCTATTTCTTTGCATTGTTCACTTAGGAAGAATTTCTTATCTCTTCTTGCTATTCTTTGGAACTCTGTATTCAGATGGGTATATTTTCCCTTTTCTCCATTGCCTTTTGGTTCTCTTCTCAGCTAAAAGACCTCCTCAGACAACCATTTTGACTTTTTGTGTGTGTGTGTGGTTGGTTTTGATCACTGCCTCCTGTATAATGTTACAAACCTCCATCCATAGTTCTTCAGTCACTCTACCAGATCTAATCGTTTGAATCTATTTGTCACTTCCACTTTATAATTGTAAGGGATTTGATTTAGGTCATACCTGAATGGCTTGGTGTTTTTTTTTTTGTACTTTCTTCAATTTAAGTCTGAATTTTGTAATAAGGAGTTCATAATCTGACCCACAGTCAGCTCCCAGTCTTGTTTTTGCCTACTGTATAGAGATTCTCCATCTTTGGCTGCTAAGAATATAATCAATTTGATTTTAGTATTGACCATCTGGTAATGTCCACATATAGAGTCGTCTCTTGTGTCATTGGATGAAGATATTTCTTTAAATACTGTGTTTTCTTGGCAAAACTATGTTAGCCTTTGCCCTGCTTCATTTTGTACTGCAGGACCAAACTTGCTTATTACTCCAGGTATCTCTTGACGTCCTACTTTTGAATTCTAGTCTCCTATGATGAAAAGGACATCTTCTTGGGGTGTTAGTTCTAGAAGATCTTGTAGGTCTTCATATGACCATTCAACTTTAGCTTCTTTAGTATTACTGTTTTGGGGCATATACTTGGATTACTGTGATACATCTGCTGGCAGTTTTGCATTTTCATATTTTATTTATCCTTTGGAAAATAACCAAACTAGTTTCTCTGAATCAAAAGACCAGCACTAAAACATAGGATGTGAATGGCATAGAAGTCACAAAGGGTTACCTGAAACAAACTTGTGGAGAACAAGCAGTGTGTGACTCCCGCTCAGTAGCCTAGAGCTCTGGAAATGGATCACTGCTGTACTCACCTAGGTCAGAAGATATAAACGTGGGATTCTGGGGCTAATAAAACGAAAAACAGCCATCAATGTACATACTTCTTCATTAATAATAGAAAAGATAGGGGAGGGCATTAATTTTACTTTGCTGAGGTTCTGTCAGAGGGTGATTCAGGAAAAAGTGAGGTTGTACCAGGAACCAAGTATGGAGCAGATTCTTGTAACCCTAAAAATTAACTGACATGCTGTATTTTTGTAATGTCGTCATTGAAAATGTCTATAATCTTTTAAAGAATTACATATGGCAGAGATCTTATCTTAAGGATTTTTAATGAGTTATCTATTGCTGCTTGACGCATTATTTTAAAAATTCAGCAGCTTAAAATAATACTTATTTATCATC
The DNA here is from genome assembly GCF_014754425.2 of Oryx dammah. Classification (NCBI taxonomy): domain Eukaryota; kingdom Metazoa; phylum Chordata; class Mammalia; order Artiodactyla; family Bovidae; genus Oryx; species Oryx dammah. Next base: position 2,651,959 of record NW_024070188.1, on the reverse strand, counting down.
TCACAGCATTTGTGGGCTAGGAATCCAGATACTGCTTATCTGGGTGCCTCTATCTCAAGATTTCTCACATGCTGCACATTGTGGGTAGGGCTGAGGTCTCATGTGAAGGCCTGACTGTGGAACAGTCTGCTGCCAAGCTCACTCTCCCTGATGGTGAGTTGCTGGCTGAGGACGTCACTCCCTCTCCATGTGGGCCTCTCCACAGGGCAGTCTACACCATAGTAGGTGGCTTCTTGAGAGAGAGAATGAGAGAAAGAGAGAACCAAGGGGAAACCATAGTCCCTTTGTAACCCAATCTTGGATGTGATATTTCATTACTATGTCTGTACTCTATGGGTTGGAAGAAAGTCACGAGATCCAACCATGCTCAAGGTGAGGGGATTACGCACATATATATGACTTTCAGGCAGTGGGATCTTTGGGGGCCATCTTAAATATTGCTATTATAACTGACTAAACAATTTGGGAGGCTCAATGAAAAATAAACATACAGAGCTCTTTGCTAAAAAGATACTGATATTTTCAAGTTGGTGAGAGCTTTACATTAAACCAAGTGTGAGATTCTTCTAAGCACAGGTTCCTGTCTGATCACACAGGTCACCAGCTTGTGAAGCTGGCCCTGCTGCCTACCACAGAGATGTTTCCACCCTGGTCCCTCGCTCAGTCAGGCAAAGCCGTAGAAAACCTGGGGCCAGCAACATCTCAAATGACTTATAAAGAATTGAAAAGTTCTCTTTTAAGAATGATCCTCCAAATGCAAGATGATTTGAATGTTGAAAAGAAAAAGATGAAGAAAACTAAGAGTATAGCACATATTTTAGTCAATTCTGTGAAATGTGACAAAAGAAGAATAACAGTGTGAAGTTAAGTGAGCCTTGAACTGCATCTCGGGAGAAAGAGAAGAGTTGAGACACAGAAAGAGCAAATATTAGTTGAAGAACTAATGGTAAGTGTTGAAATGATTTATCAGAGTTTGCCATGAAATAACATATTTAATTATATAATTTGAGGACAGTTTTTAAAAGGAACTGTTTACAAAGATGTGGTTAGGGAAGAAGGAAGATAAAAAACAATAGAGCAGTAATCTTGTGCTGAGTGTGATGGGACTGCTGCCATCCCCATGACTGAGGGTGTGGTGGGGATAGTGAGAGAATGAAGCAGCTGGTAATGGTATGTGGACCCAGCAGGCTGTTTGTGAAGGACTTTTAACAGGAGCTGTGACCTGTGGTAGACAAAGGCAGCCCTTCTTGGGGTGGACTCTAGAGGGCAAAGGCTGGAAAAGAAATAAGCAAATGTTACATCCTTTTTCCCCTCAACTCTCCTGTTGAACCCAAGGGAAGGTGGAGAATGGATCAGAAAAGACAACCAAAGCACAGATAGATTCCAAGACATGGCTATAGTGGGAAAACTTAACAGAGAACATAAATATCTCATTTGCTTATTTCCTTTTGTATGGGTTTATCATAGATTATGATTTGGGTGGAGGGGAGTTTCCTAGTAGTCTCTTTTGCAGGTAATATGTCTTTATAACTCAAACTACCTTTTAATGAATATAGATTCTATTTTTTAATTTAAAAAGTATAAAAATCTTTATGACACTTTTTGGGTAGCATATTCTACCACTCTGTGGTTATAAATTCAAAACTAGAGCAGTATGTCTTCTACTTTAATGTCTCAATTTCTGAGTTCCCTCCTCAGAGGCAATCATTGATATCACTTTTTTGGGTATCCTTCCAGAGAAATATACCTAATAAAGTTAATATGCTGACAAGTCATTTTTCACTTCTCAGCATACTATATGTACTTTTGTGTACCTTAGTTTTTTCATTTAATATGTCTTGGAAATTACTTTATGTCAGTGCATATATAAAGTACTGATATGTCAGTACAAACAAGGAGCTCTCTTCCTTGTTTCGTGTCTTTTTTCCTCCCTTCCTTGCTTCCTTTCTCCCTCTCTTCCTTTCCTTCACGCAGTAATCCATTCATTTAGCTGCATGGTATTCTCTGGGAATTATGGTAAATCCACATTTTCCCAGGTGCCTGGTCTTACATTCTATCATGCACTATCGTCTATTAACTAGACCCTATTGGTGAGCATTTATTTTTCAACTTTTAATAGTGTTAACAATAACTGGTGTGATTAGTCTTGGACAGCCATCATTTTGCAAATCAGTGAATATACTTGGAGGATAAGATCCAGCAGTGCGACAGTTCGTACAGGTTGTGGCAATCTACTGTCTAGCAGTAGTGTGTCATGCTTGATAAATGAAGTGTATCAATAATTTTATCTTTGCCCTTTTGATAGGTGAAAATTTAACTCAGAGTCATTTTGCTATTTTCTTATCATGAGAGAGGTAGACCACTTTTATAGTAGTAAAGGAGCCATTTGTATTTACATTTTAGTGAACTGTCTCCTCATGTCATTTGCCTACTTTTCTATAGGGTCGTTGGGCTTCTTATCAATTTATAAAACACAGATATACATATAGATACATTAGTCATTTTTAGTGATAGAATTATTGTTCTGCAATGTATTTGTGTTTGTAGTGGCTTTAATTTGCAATATTTTAGATGTAAATCTCAGGGTCAGCGGAGCCTGGTGGGCTGCCGTCTCTGGGGTTGCACAGAGTCAGACACGACTGAAGCGACTTAGCAGCAGCAGCAGCAGATGTTTAAAAAGTGGTTGAATTTATAAACCATTTATTTTCTGATTTCTGGGTTTGTATCATATTTGGAAAGACTTTCTGAAATATTGTTTCATTTTTGCATTCCTAGGGTAAACCACAACTGATTATGGTGTATTTTCCCTTCAATGTGCTGATTGATTCTCTTTGCTAATAGTATGCTTAGCGTTTTTGAATTAATATTTATAAATAATAGTGGCCTATAGTTTTCTTTTTTATGCAATCTGTATCAAGTTTCAGAGTCAATGTCCAGTTTGGGTCATAAAAATGTTAATCTTTCCTTCTCTATGGCCTAGAACAGTTTAAATAGCGTTGTAATAATCTATTCCTGAAAGATGTGGTGATATTTCCTTGTGCATTCATCAGGGCTTGTTTTTTTTTTTAATTTTAATTTTTTTTAACACCAAAAACATTTTGTGTTGGGGTATAGCTGATTAACAATGTTGTGATAGTTTCAGGTGAGCAGCGTGTTTTGCTTTCTTGAGCATTCTCTTTAATATTTTTTTTTTTTTTTGTCATCTATGATCGTTGATTATCTAGATTTTTTCTTTTTCTGGAGTCTATTTTGGTAAATTTTACTGTCATAGAAAATTATCCATTTTATCTGGGTTTTAAAATGTATTTGACATGAACAAATCAGTCTCAAGATAATTTTAATTTCTTTTTAACCTATGATTATTTTCCACTTATTTTCTATATTTATACCTTTGCCTATACCTTTTTTCTTAGTTAAATTGGCTAATGGCTTATTAGTTAATGGCTTATGACTGTCTTGTTATCTCTCTCCAGAGCTCTGTCATCTTTGTTTTGTATTCTTGCTTAATATAAGCATGATTTCATTGTGTTTTAAAACTTGCGGCAAAATGCTTTATTGTCATTGTCAAATGAATGCTTCTCATCTCCCCTATTTTATTGTTCATTTCCTCACCCCCTTCCTGATATAGTATCATGGGAATGAATTCTCTTCTGGTTCATTTTTTATTTTTCATCTGTGAAACAAGTGCATTTGTCTAGGTTCAGCTCTTGCTGGAGGCCTCCGTGCGAAAGGCATCAGGGCTCATTCCAGGTCTGGAAATTCCCTTTCCCTTTCCCCTTTGCCTCTCCACCTCCCTCGAAGTTGCCCTCCCTGTTTCCCTGCCTCCCTTTCTTCCTACCTTCCTGCCTCCCTGCCTTCCAGTCCCACTTGCCCAGGGTCAGACTCCTTCCTACAAATTTGGTTTGTCTGTCTTATTTGTCATTTAGCTCTTCCTTTTCTGTTTTTTGGAACAAATGGAATGATGTCGTTACAAATTTATGTATGCTGTGCCTCCTGTTTTTGGCAAGTGACTTCGGTTTTATACCTCAATATATCTGTCAGTTTTATGTTACAACTTGACTCAGCCATGAGGTGCCAAGCTATTTGGTCAAACATTATTTGGGGTGTTTCTGTGGATATTTTTGGGTGAGATTCACTTTTAAATCAGTAGAGTGATTAAAATTGCCTCATATGTGGATGGGCCTCATTCAATCAGTGGGAGGCCTGAACAGAACAAGAAGACTATCCCTACCCCCTGTAAGAATTCTTGTGTGACTGCCTTTCACACAAACATAAACATATGTTTGGGATTGCAGCCTGTTGGCCTTTGGGAGGGAGTTACACCATCACCCCTCCTAGTTCACAGGTCTTTAGACTTAGACTGAAACAAAACCAGTGTCTTTTTGAGTCGCTAGCTTTCTAACTGACCCAGCGCATCTTAAGACTTGTTTGCCTCCATAAATCAATGAGCCAATTTCCTATTTAAAAAACTATTTATTCATATATTTGTGAGCAGAATAATTGTTTATATATATAATATTCATATGCATATGTGTATATATATAGCAATCTACTGGTCTTCTTTCTCTGAGAACTCTGATAACCATGTGTTATTTACCTATGAGCAATATATATTGCAGCTTATTTCTGAGCTTTTCAGCAACAGACGTCCCCTCTTTACTTCCGGCTTTAGTTTATCTTCTCTAGTTTTGGCCTCTCCTCTAACTATATTGTGGTTTAAATACTAGCTGTCACTACTCTCCTCAAAGATGCATTATACACTTCTTTCCTTGTTATCTTCAGTTCAGTTCAGTTCAGTTCAGTACAGTCGCTCAGTCGTGTCCGACTCTTGAACTGAACTGAACTTAACATTTGAGGTATACAGTATGATAATCTGATAGTAACATATGTTGTGAAATGACCACAACTTTTGTAAAATTTTAAGTTCAAATGATCTTTTTTCTCTGTAAGTTTACATAAATATTTTCCTCACAAAGAATCAAGATTGATAGCCTTTATATTCTATAAAAATATAGTCACTTCATTGGTGAAAAATTAGTATAAAATTATATTATGTAACTGGTACCCCAATATTTAAAAGAATAAAATTTGAATTACTAAAGAATATATTGGATAGAAAGTTAATGTTTCAGCTTATCTGGTATCTCAGTTAAGATTGTTTTAGTGGAAAATAACAGACTCACTAAGGCAAGATTTAGCAAGGAAGGCAAATTTATTATAAGCATATAGGGATGTCTCTCAAAACACAAGGTCAGGGTACAGTTCAGGCTGTTTTTAGATCTTGAACCAAGTGTTGGAAAACCATTAGGATTCCTAACAGCTTGTTTCTCAAAAGAAGATCTGCTGTTTCTCTGGTGACACGTGAATTCTCTCACCTCTGCCTCTCTCTGTACTTTTGCTTTTTTCTTTTTTTCCCCTCAGCCAGTCTTTTCCTGTTTCTCTGTACACATGACCACCTAACCAAATAACAGTTTACATCCTTGGCTCAAGCGGACATCTCAGATTAATGAAAGTATCAAATTCTCAAATACAAATTCCTAGAAGAAAATATTTGATGGTCCCAGCCTGAGACAGATGTCCAACTCTGGGTCAGTAATGCCTGGACAGAAAGCAGGGTCACAGAATACTAATGTAAGGGTCTGTATCTGAGGAAAGAGCAGTTCTTAGAGAAAACACTCAGAAGGAATTGATCTCTGCCTTTCGTATACCTTTCCAGAACATACTTAACATGTCTGTTACAGTGCCTGTTAACGTGGTTTCATTTGGTTTTCCTTTGTTTCCCTTCCTCACACCTGCACCCTGAGGAAAAGGACAGCTTGTTCAGTATCCCTAATACCTAGCTAATATGAAATTATAAGAGTTAATATTTAGTTAGCACTTATTGTAGGCTAGGCACAAAAATTTTAAAAAATTAACTTAATTCTTACAGCATCTCTATGTAGAGAGAAATTTTAATGTATCTTTAAAAAATATGATTAGATGGATGATGGTATTGATGGTGAGTGTTAGACATGTACATAACACTGACTAGATAAATTTTTTGGTCTGTCAAATACCCTGTAACAATACCAGTTATATTTTCTAGTTAAAGTGCTTATACCTTTTTTTACCACTTGGTGTCAGACTTATATTATTTGAATATATTAGTGCATTTAGGAAAAGTTTGAGGTTTGTGTGTTTTAAGTTTTTCGTGCTCTAAGACTTTTCTTAGAACATAACTGTTCTTTGCAGAGTCACTGAGGAGACAAAATATTACCTTTGTCTTTCTCTGATATTTTTAGGTTAAATTGCATTTACTGCCAGATTGGAAGGGAAGATTATTACCATAAGAAGTGCACAGAAAATTTATGAGAGAATTCCGAGAGGCTCAAAGAGCTTTTCAAATCTTTGTAAGAGGTAGGAGTAAGTCAGTCTCTTAGATTAATCCTCTGTTCAGAAACTATTTGAATACTTCTTTATCCTTCTAAGTGGAATCCAAAAGGACTTACCTTGCAAGGCTTATGACAAATTCATCTCTGACTGATGGATCAGGGAAGCGGGATAAATAATGGATGAAAAGATCAAGGATTTCAAATATGGAAACAGTGCTACATGATGATTAGAAGTAATTCATTAATTCATTCAATAAAGATTTATTGATCTGCTATAATGTGCCAGGCCCTGGTTTGGGGAGATTTTCCTGGATGTCAGCTTCTCTTTTTAGCCTCCTCTGAGCTTTTATCTATGGCAGCATTCCTCACACGTCCGGCATGTGACAAATACAGGGAGAAAATTATCTGTTATGGAGACACTCAGTCCAGACATATTGCAGGGTAGAGAGTCATCTTGGCAGCTGAAAAACACAAACATTCTTTTTTTCTAAATCTTGGTAAAATATACATAACATAAAATTTGCCCATTTTAACCATCAAGATATTCTTAAGTGTTTGCCTGTGATATTCAAAGTTTTTGCTGTGAAATTTTAATGAAAATTGAGTTCTAAAAATATGATTATTCAGTCATATTATGTCTTATTTATATAAAAACAAATATGAAGAATTCAGAAGTAGGTAAGGAAAAGAGACTCTAAAAAGAAAAGGGTGAATTCTATGATTACTTAAAAAATAGAAATATGTAGGCCTTATGTTATTTTTTCTTTAAAAAATATTACTTTATTGACTAGGAAATATAATTTCAAGTTTCAAAATCCAAAAACATAGGACATATATATACATATAATAAAACATAGAAGGATATATATAACAGAAAGATATATATATACATATTTGTATATATTAATATAGAAGGATATATATATGTATACATATACACATACATATATGTACTTATACAAATAAACTTATTCTCGTTGGTAATCCCTCATCACCCCGTTTCCCTTGCCAGAAAAAACTGATTGTGTTAGTATTTAAAAAATCTTTCCAGAGATATGTTATTCATATGTATATCAAAAGGTATATATTCTCTATTCCCATATTCTTTTTACACTTATGCGACCACCTCTGTTCCTTACTTTTTTTAATGACTTAATAATAGTGGAGGACTTCGTTTGTGGTCCAGTGGTTGAGAATCTGCCTGCCAATGCAGGGGACACAGGCTTGATCCCTAGTCTGGGAAGATTCCGCATGCTGCAGGGCATCTAAGCCTGTACACAGCACCTGCTGAAGCCTGTGCCCCAGGGCTTGTACTCCACAAGAGAAGCCACTGCGATGAGAAGCCCATGGACTGAAACTAGAGAGTAGCCCTCTCTCGGAGAAGGTGATGGCACCCCACTCCAGTACTCTTGCCTGGAAAATCCCATGGACAGAGGAGCCTGGTAGGCTGTGGTCCATGGGGTTGTGAAGAGTCGGACACGACCGAGCGACTTCCCTTTCACTTTTCACTTTCATGCATTGGAGAAGGAAATGGCAACCCACTCCAGTGTTCTTGCCTGGAGAATCCCAGGGACGGAGGAGCCTGGTGGGCTGCCGTCTATAGGGTCACACAGAGTCGGACACGACTGAAGTGACTTAGCAGCAGCAGCAGCAGCAGCCCTCTCTCACTGTAACAGAAAAAGCCCTCTTGCAGCAACAAAGGCCCAGTGCAGCCAAAATTAAAGAAATAAATGAAATAAACATTTAAAAAAATAGTGGAGAATTGTCCACATCCTTACATAAAATTTTTTCTTACTCTTCCCTACGTCTCAATAGCATTTCATGGCTTGTTAGGCAAAATTGTGAAAGACTTTGAAAAGGGAAAGAGGAAAGAAAGAAAAAAGATTACTGACTGTCTTTTCAATGCAACATTAAGCATCCTTTAGTGAGCTCTTCCTTGTTAGCTGATTCAGTACAAGCCTGTGTATTTCATTGTCTGTAACAGAGCTATTTTAGACACTGTAAGATGGAGAAAACTGAAAACTATGGATATGAATTTTGTCTGGTGAAAGGCAACTGATTTCCTTCTCCACCCCCAACTCCTAGGCTCATTTTCATATCTATTAGCAAATTTATTTTAGTATTTTTGATGGTATATCTATTCCAATACCTGTATCTGTTCTTTAGATTCTTCTCAGAACCATTTGCAACATCTTACTGGTTCTCTCATCAATCAATTAGTTAAATCTTTGATATGTGTTAATTTTATATTTGTCTGATAGTCATAACTTTACCTTTAAAAAAAATAATCCTTAAAAGCTTCGGTGGTCATCCACTGAATTGCCCAATGACAAAAGCAGGTGAATTGCATTGCTTGAAAAGTGCATTTCGTGGGTTACTGAAGCCCAGGCATTGCTTTTCTTGGATCCTAGAATAATTCCAAGTGACAGTAGAACTTAAATTTGGCTGTTTCTCTATTTGTCTAGGTTTTAATTTGCTGATATTCTGCCTTGCTTTTGTTTGGGGTTTGCACATGACAGGTAAATATTTCTTGGTGGTGGCAGTAATGGCTGAGAATTTGGTCCTACGGTACTGTCTGTTTTATGATCTCTGTAGATAGATGATGGCAATTGTTTTGCTATGAGGTGACAGATAAAAGGAAATTTTTTTTTTTTAGTCTTTTTGTGTGTGTGTCTATCTATTTTGAGTTCAAAACAATTTAGAATATTTATGCTCACTGAGAAGAACAACTCCTTGATATCTGCACTGGTGAGGTTTTGTGTTTCTATGTTTACCCTAAACCTGTTGAACTGAAACTAAGTTTTCTATGTCTATCTATGCCTATGTGCCTGTGTGTTTATATGTCTGTAATACAGATGGACAGGGAGGCCTGGTGTGCTGCGATTTATGGGGTTGCAGAGAGTTGGACACGACTGAGCGACTGAACTGAACTGAACTGAACTGAACTGAACTGATTTCATGACTATTAAATGTTTTCCTATCTCTGGAAAATATTAATAAATTAGATTGTACAAGCTCTTTAAGAAACTTTGTTCTTATTGATTTATAGAGTTAGATAACACTTATATAAATAAAATGTTCCTAAAATTCCCATAAAATAAAAATGCTGAACTACTAACATTTTTAATATGCTAAGCTTGAAAAGAATTCTTACAGAAACTTCAAATTTCAGAATATTTTAAGAATTTTAGTTCAGATAATTAACAAAACTCTTCGGCAATGAGATTAGTATAATTTTGTAATATTAATTAAAATAACCATATATTTTCTTGATTTATCAGTATTGATATATTTGCTTTACTTGAGTTTGTTTTTCCTAAATGTATATAGGTTTTCTAATCAAATAAATGTTAGCCTCTATGGGCTTCCCAGGGGTCTCAGTGGTAAAGAATCTGACTGGCAGTGCAGGAGACACAGGAGATGTTGGCTCAGTCCCTGGGTTGTGATCGTTCCCTGGAGGAGGAAATGGCAATCCCCTCCAGTTTTCTTGCCTGAAAAGTCTCACGAACAGAGGAGCCTGGCAGGCTACAGTCCAAGGGGTCTCAAGAAGCTGGACACAGCTGAGCACACACATACCCCTCTACAATGCTTAAGAATATAAAAAAATATAAATTTGTGTGCAAAAAAATTTGAATTATGACCTTGACAAAATCTATTTTTATATATTAATAATAATTAAGTTTTTGTAATGTGCCAATTTAAATATAATTTCCAAGATCTTTGGGTAGTTTAAAACTTTAACATTAGCTTAATCTGTGTGTTAATCTTGGCATACATTAATAGCTTCTAACTAAGATACAATTCTGAAATTTTGGTTACTAAACATTATCTTAAGTTTATATGCTTTTTGTTTTTTTGAAAATATGCTATAGAGAGGCTACATCTTTGGGTCATGTTAATGAATATGTTCACATTTGCTACAATAAGATGTGACAAGAATGTGTATAGTTGTAAAAAGTTGTGTTATATATGTTTATGAGCTTTGCTGGTTTGCTTCATGCTTATTTATATTAAATCATTTTCAATTATTTATGGCCCTTCAATTTTATATGTGAAATGGAAGTTAACTATTTTGGTTGAAAGTTATAATTAATATGAGTAGTTGAAACTATACTGTGAACATTGGTGAGAAATACAAAGGTTTATGTGCCTTCTTTTTCAAGGAAAAAGAGAATAGTTTTATCTTAATGAAGAGATTGTCAAATCCTTTTGTCTCAGGATTCTTTTACATTCTGAACATTTAAAAGCACAATGAATGAGTTTTAGTCTAAGTAGGTTACATTTGTCAGCATTTACCATATTAGAAACTAAAGCCAATAAATCTTTTAAATATATGATTTTTGAAAATAGCAATAATGAACTGATCATGCTAACCTAAGTAACATATTTAATGAGAACTGTATTTTTTAAAAATTAATGAGAAGAATTGATTTTTGTAAATCTCTGATGTCTGGCTAATGGGACTCAGCTTGAGTCTCCTATCTCTTTCAGCTTTCAATCTGTGATATCATATGTCATGTAGCTTCTGGAAAGCTTCAATGCACACTTATAAGAATTTAAGAGAGAAAAAGACAGTCCTAAAGTATCAGTTTGTTCTAAGATACGAAACTTTGAAAGTGAATTTTATTTGCCTCGGCTTATAACATCTAAGTTTGAAAAGAAGCTGTGAGATATGTTAAAATTTTGGCATAGTTCATCATGTTTCAAAGGGCTTGCTTTCTTGGTTTACTGACTGATGCATTTGCCAAATGGCAATATGAAAGACTTTTCTTTATATTCTGTGTAATCTATGTAATGCCCCTTCAGTCCACAAAATGTTTTACCCTCAAGATTAAGCAGAATAAGAATTAATAAGTTGAATGAATGTATGGGAAATTTCATTTTAAAATGAAATAATGAAGTATTATTGTTTTAATGTTCTATACTTCTTGGACATAGGAAAAAGCCCTTTATCTTTCTTTGTAAGTTATCTTTAATCTGTGATTTATTAGATTTTCCTTATGTAAATGAAATGAAATATTTAAAAATTAGTTTTGGGTCTCATAGACACTTTCCTTGAATTAAAAAACTCTTGCTGAGAACCAAAACTTTAAAACTCTTAGAGGAAAATGTAAGTCTAAATCTTTATGACGTTGGATTAGGTGATGAGTGATCTTTTAGCTATGACACCAAAACCAGAAGCAAGAGAAGAGATGGTGGAATAGAGGACACAGAACCTCCCCTCATGAATACAAAAAATATACGTCTACATGTGGAACAGTTCTCACTGAAAATTAATTGGAAACTGTCAAAAAGATGCCTGTACAACCAAAGCTGTAGGAAAAGTATACATGTAATCAGGTTGGAAGGGAAGAAACGCAATCAGGTTGGGATCTGTGTCTCTGGGATAGGACTCAGAGGGAAAAGGAGACTGTACAGGTAGATACCTGCCCTGGGGAGTGAGCAGTGACGGCCTCAGATCTGATGCCCCAGTCCTGGGGTCCTACATGGGGGAGACAAGCCCCTGGGGCTGTTTGGAAGATAACTGGGACTAACAAGAGGGCTGTGGGAAGCCTGCACTCTGCTCCTGTGGAGCTCATGTGCTGGCTTGCCCCTGCTGCAGGGTGGTGAGGGTGATTAGAGGACTGCTCCGAAGGCTGTGGATTTCCCTGACCCTCTTGACACAAGCCCCAACCCTAGCTGAGCAAATGTTCCACCACTGCTTACTCCACATCGCATGGGTGGCACAGAACCCAGGGGTGCCATGACTGGGGAGAAAACTCAGATTTTTCTATGGGATGCAGAGGCTGCCTGATCCCAGGGCAGAATCCAAGTGGGGCGACGCTGGCCACTGTTGGCATTTAGGCTCAGCTGGTAAACAATCTGCCTGCAATGCAGGACACCTGAGTTTGATCCCTGGGTTGGGAAGATCCTCTGGAGAAGGGAACGGCTACCCACTCCAGTATTCTGGCCTGGAGAATGGGGCCACAAAGAGTCATACACGACTGAGCATCTTTTACCCAAGCAGTGCGTCAGAAGCTGCCTAGATCTCTGACTATGGCTGCTCCATCACAGCTCATGCCCAGATACACGCCATGAGTCCACTTGGGCCCCACCTGCCCTGCAGTGCAGCTCCAGAGCAGGGCAGGGGCCTCAGAGGCTGCGGGAAGTGATCAGCCGTGAGGCAGAAAGGAGGCTTGGACTTCAGGCTGCATTTGAGCAGAGCAAAGAAAATTCCGCTGCCTGCACAGACTGTTCACTGGAGACAGTTTAGAACTGTCTGTGGCTGACACCAACTGGGAATGTGAATGAGCCCTGCTTGCTTCAGCACTTCTTGGGCAAAGGTCCTGGTGCTGGAAAATGGGAAAGCACACACTTAACGAGAACAGAGTCAGCTTGGGCCAGACCCTCAGGGCTTCCACTCCAGCAACTTGTGATTGACCCCACTCATTGCAGGGCTGTGATGCCACCAACCAGGGGGAAATCCCTGCTCTACACTTGGCTCCAGCTCTAAGAAGTGGAAAGATATCCCATGCTTTTGGATTGGAAGAATTAATGCTGTTAAAATGGCCATACTACCAAAAGCAGTCTACAGCTTTAATGCAATTTCTATCAAAATACACATGACATTTTCCATAGAACTAGAACAAATAATCCTAAGATACACATGTAACTACAGAAGACCTCAAATTGCCAAAGCATTTTTGAGAAAAAAAGAACAAAACTTTCCCAGACTTCAGAATATACTATAAAACTACAGTAATCAAAACAGCTGGGTATTGGTTAAAAGAATAGATCAATGGAACAGAACAGAGTCCAGAAATAAACTTACCCATGTATAGTCAATTAATCTATGAGAAAGGAGGCAAGAACATATAATGGAGAAGATACAGTCTCTTGAATAATTGGTTCTAGGAAAACTTGACAATTTCACATAAAATAATGAGATTAGAACATTTCCTCACACCATACAAAAAAAAAACAAAAAAAAACTCAGAACATATAAAAAACCTAAATGTAAGATATGAAACCATAAACCAGTCAGCAGAGAACATAGGCAGAATACTCTTTGACATAAATTGTAGCAATATTTGTTTTTTGATCTGTCTCCTAAGATAAAGGAATCAAAAGCAAAAATAAACAAATGGGACCTAGCTAAACTTAAAAAGCTTTTGCACAGCAAAGGAAACTATTGACTAAGCAGAAAGACAATCTACTGAATGGGATACCATATTTGCAAATGATACAACCACTTAGGGGTTAGTATTCACAATATATAGGCAACTCATACAACCCAATATCAAACAAACAAAGAAATGGGCAAAGATCTGAATAATTCTTTGAATTTTTCCAAAGAAGACACACAGATGACTAAAAGTTACATAAAAGCATGCTCAACATTGCTAATTTTCAGGGGAATTCAATCAAAACAACAATGAGATATTACATCACACCCATCAGAATGGCTATCATCAAACGGTCTACAAATAGCAAATGCTGGTGAGGATATGGAGAAAAGGGAAACCTTGCACACTGTTGATAAGAATGTAAATTGGTGCAACCACTATTGAAGACAGTGTGGCATTTCCTTAAAAAATTAAAAATAGAACTACTGTAAAATCTAGCAATTCCACTTCTGAGTACCTATTCAAAGAAAATACTAATTCAAAAATATACACATATCTCTATGTTCACTGCAGCATTGTTTACAGTAGCTAAGATATGGAAACAACCTAAGTGTCCATCAGCAGATGCATGCATGGCTATGGAAGATGTGTTATATACATATACAATGGAGTACTACTCAGCCAAAAAAAGAATGAAATTGGCAGCAATATTGGCGGACCTAGAAAATATCATGCTCAGCAAAATAAGAGAGAAAGAGAAATACTGTATGATATCACTCATATGTGAAATCTAAAAAAAGAAATGAATGTATATAGCAAAATAAAAAAAAGACACACAGGTATGGAAGGCAAACTTGTGTTTGCTAGTGGGGAAAAGAGAAGGGGAGAGGGGTGGAATGGGGTATGAGAGTAATTAATACAAACCACTATGTATAAAATAGATAAGCAACAAAGATACACTGTACATCACAGAGAATTATAACATTATTTTAAGGAACTTTCATGACATATAATCTATAAAATCCTGGGTCAACATGTATAACTGAATTTAATATATTCTACATAAACTATACTTAAACTTAAAAAAAAAAGAAGCAATAAAAGAAAAAATACATAAATTAGACTTCAGAATTAAAAATTGTGCTTCCAAGGACCCAAGAAAGCAAAACAACAATTTACAGGAGAAATATTAGCAAATCATTCATCTGATAAATGTATAGTACCCAGAATATATAAAAATTTCTTATAATTCAAAAATAAAAAGACAAATTGCACAGTTTAGAATGGGCAAGAGATCAGAATAGACTTTTTCCAAAGGTGGTGTTAAAATGACCCTTAAACACCCACTGAAAAGATGCTCAACATTATTACTATTTGTTGTTGTTCAGTCGCTAAGTCATGTTTGACTCTTTGCAACCCCATGGACTGCACACCAGGCTTTCCTGTCTTTCACTATCTCCCAGAGTTTTCTCAAATTCATGTCCGTTGAGTCGGTGATGCTCTCTAATCATCTCACCCTCTACAGCCCCCTTTTCCTTTTGCCTTCAATCTCTCCCATCATCAGGATCTTCTCCTATGAGTAGGTTCTTTGCATCAGAACCAAAGTATTGGGGAAATGCAAATCAAACTCACAATGAGATATCACTTCACACTCACTGGATATGATAAAAAAAGACAATGACACACGTTGGTGAGGGTGCAGAGGAATTGGAACCATTATATATTGAAGGAATGTAGGATGGTACATCTTCGGAAAACAGTTTGGAAATTCCTCAAAAAGGTAAATATATATGACCCAGAAATTTCACCTCTAGATATACCCTCAAGAGAAATGAAAACTTTTGTACAAACAAAAGCTTGGGCATGAATGTTCATAGCAGTGTTATTCATAATAATGAAAAAGTGGAAGCAATGCAAATGTCCATGTGCTGAGGAATGAATGTACAAAATATGGTATATCCATTCAATGGTATATTATTCAGCCACATGCAGAAAAATGAAGTATAGATTCATGCCACAACATGGAGGTACCTTGAATATATTATGGTAAGTGGAAAAATCAGACACAATAGGTCACATGTTTAATTTACATGCTCGTGGTTTAATTTACATAAAATGTGCAGAATAGGGGATACCCTTGTGGCTCAGATGGTAAAGTATCTGCCTGCAACACAGGAGACCCGAGTTCAATTCCTAGGTGGGGAAGATCCCCTGGAAGAGGGCACAGCAACCCACTCCAGTATTCTTGCCTGGAAAATTCCCATGGACAGAGGAGCCTGCCTAGCTACAGTCCCTGGGGCTACAGAGTTGGACATGACTGAGTGACTAACACTTTCACTGTCATACTTTCACATACAGAATAGACAAATCCCTAGAAACAGAAGTGCAGATCTTTCTCAACGTATGATAAGGATATGTCCCAATAAGCCATCATATGTTAAAAACATCATAAGTTGAGAATGTGTTTAATATACTCAACCTACATCATAGCTTAGCCTAACCTACTCTAAGTGAGCTCAGAACATTTACATCAGCCTATAGCTGGGCAATTCTGAAAGAGATGGGAATACCAGACCACCTGACCTACCTCTTGAGAAATCTGTATCCAGGTCAGGAAGCAACAGTTCGAACTGGACATGGAACAACAGACTGGTTCCAAAGAGGAAAAGGAGTACGTCAAGGCTGTATATTGTCACCCTGCTTATTTAACTTATATGCAGAGTACATCATGAGAAACGCTGGGCTGGAAGAAGCACAAGCTAGAATCAATATTGCTGGAAGAAATATCAATCACCTCAGATAGGCAGATGACACCACCCTTATGGCAGAAAGTGAAGAGGAGCTAAAAAGCCTCTTGATGAAAGTGAAAGAGGAGAGTGAAAAAGTTGGCTTAAAGCTCAACATTCAGAAAACAAAGATCATGGCATCTGGTCCCATCACTTCATGGGAAATAGATGGGGAAACAGTGCAAACAGTGTCAGACTTTATTTTTTGGGGCTCCAAAATCACTGCAGATGGTGACTGCAGCCATGAAATTAAAAGATGCTTACTCCTTGGAAGGAAAGTTATGACCAACCTAGATAGCATATTCAAAAGCAGAGACATTACTTTGCCAACAAAGGTCCATCTAGTCAAGGCTATGGTTTTTCCAATGGTCACATATGGATGTGAGAGTTGGACTGTGAAGAAAGCTGAGCACCGAAGAATTGATGCTTTTGAACTGTAGTGTTGGAGAAGACTCTTGAGAATCCCCTGGACTGTAAGGAGATCCAACCAGTCCATTCTAAAGGAGATCAGTCCTGGGTGTTCTTTGGAAGGACTGATGCTAAAGCTTAAACTCCAATACTTTGGCCACCTGATGCGAAGAGCTGACTCATTTGAAAAGACTCCTATGCTGGGAGGGATTGACGGCAGGAGGAGAAGGGGACAACAGAGGATGAGATGGCTGGATGGCATCACTGACTCGATGGACATGAGTTTGGGTAAACTCTGGAAGTTGGTGATGAACAGGGAGGCCTGGCATGCTGCAATTTATGGGGTCTCAAAGAGTCGGACATGACTGAGTGACTGAACTGATAGTTGGGCAAAAACATCTAACACAAAGCCCATTTTATAATAAAGTATTGAATAGTTCATATAATTTATTGACTACTGCCCTAAAAGTGAAAATAGGATAGTTGTCTGGATACAGAATGCTTGTAAATGTTTTGGTTATTTAACCTTGTGGTCACATGACTGAGTGGGTGCTGTGGCTTGCTACTCCTGCCAGGTATCATGAGAGAGTATCATTCTGCTAGTTCAGGAAAAAATCAAAATTTGAAGTTTGGTTTCTACTGAAAGCATTTTGCTTTCACACCATTGTAAAGTTGACATTTTGTAAATTGAACCATTTTAAGTTGGGGGCTATCTGTGGATTAGTTGTTGCTAGGGCCTGAAGTGGGACTGAAGTCACTGAAAGTGACTGCTTATAGATATGGGGTTTCTTTCTGGAGTGATGAAAGTGGTCTGAAATTAGATAATGGTGATAGTTGCACAACATTGCAGATACTCAAAACTGATGAATCTTATACTTTAAACAGGTGGATTTAATGGTATTTGAGTTATATCTCAAAAAAAATTTAAAAAATGCAATTAAAACTTTACTGAGTCTCCTTTTTCATGACAAAATACTATTTGCATAAGTTCAATAAGAATTTATTCTCTCTCTCTTTTTTTCTTTACCAGAATACAGTTTGACA
This sequence comes from Oryx dammah, assembly GCF_014754425.2. Lineage (NCBI taxonomy): Eukaryota > Metazoa > Chordata > Mammalia > Artiodactyla > Bovidae > Oryx > Oryx dammah. The sequence goes on along the minus strand of NW_024070188.1, from coordinate 2,634,244 downwards.
AACTGATTGTGAGAACAAGGCCCTAGCATATTCAAAAATAATGCTTATTCAAGCATGACATGTCACATCAAGAAAAAATTGATTTTACTTATGAAAGACATGCTTACAGAATCCTCCAAGGAAGCATGGCTTGGTGACTTGTTTATAGGATCCCAGCCTCACAGGTGGTTCAGTTCAGTTCAGTCACTCAGTCGTGTCCGACTCTTTGGGACCCCATGAATCGCAGAACGCCAGGCCCCCCTGTCCATCATCAACTCCCAGAGTTCACTCAGATTCATGTCCATCGAGTCAGTGATGCCATCCAGCCATCTCATCCTCTGTCATCCCCTTCTCCTCCTGCCCCCAATCCCTCCCAGCATCAAAGTCTTTTCCAATGAGTCAACCCTTTGCATGAGGTGGCCAAGTTTCAGCTTTAGCATCATTCCTTCCAAAGAAATCCCAGGGCTGATCTCCTTCAGAATAGACTGGTTGGATCTCCTTGCAGTCCAAGGGACTCTCAAGAGTCTTCTCCAACACCACAGTTCAAAAGCATCAATTCTTCGGTGCTCAGCCTTCACAGTCCAACTCTCACATCCATACATGACTACTGGAAAAACCATACATGGCTAATTAGGTCAGGAAACTAAGATAATTTTAGGGACCTCTAGAGAGAAATTCACCCAAATTTGTAGATATTTCAGGTTTAACATGGTGAAGGGAACTTCCTAGGCCTCATTTCATAATCTCAGGGGAGCAAATGAATGGCTTTTAGAAGTTCGGTCCACGATTCCTTATGAAAATGTCCAGACAGAAGTTAATACGGCAGCCTTACTACTTGTTCAATACCATATGGCTGTAGGATTGCAAGATCTCAAGGAGGCCTGCATGGCTAATTCGTACTTGCTACATCTATGTGAATAATTAGGCCAAACCTAATGAGATGAGCCTTTTTTATATGTTGTTGTTGTTTAATCATTGTCATGTCTGACTATTTTGTGACCCCGTGGACTGTGGCCTGCCGGGTTCCTCTGTCCATGGGATTTTCTAGGCAAGATTACTGGAATGGCTTGCCATTTCCTTCTCTAGGGGATCTTCCTGACTCAGAGATCAAACCTGGGTCTCTTGCACTGGCAGGCAGATTCTTTACCATTGAGCTACCCAGGAAGCCCTACATCTATGTGAATAATTAGCCCAAGTCTAATGAGATGACCCTTTTTTAAAAAGTTAATTTATTTTTATTGAAGGATAATTGCTTTACACAATTTTGCTGTTTTCTGTCAAACCTCAACATGAATCCCTCCCTTTTGAAACTCCTTCCCATCTCCCTCCCCATCCCACCCCCTAGGTTGATACAGGGCCCCTGTTTGAGTTTCCTGAGCCATACAGCAAATGCCCATTGGCTATCTATTTTGCATATAGTAATGTAAGTTTCCATGTTACTCTTTCTATACATCTCACCCTCTCCTCCCCTCTCCCCATGTCCATAAGTCTATTCTCCATGTCTGTTTCTCTATTGTTGCCCTGTAAATAAATTCTTCAGTACCATTTTTCTAGATTCTGTATATATGTGTTAGAATACAGTATTTCTCTTTCTCTTTCTGACTCACTTCACTCTGTATAATAGGAGATGAACCTTTTTTGATGTGTACAAAAGTAATTTTTGAGGTTATTATGATCACAAGGGTGGACAAAGGGGATTGTTAGAGAAAATATTTGAAATGGGCTAAAAAGGATTAGTGGGTTTAATTTCAATGAATTCTATGTATTGTCTAGTACAGCTTTCAAAGTTTTCTTCTCTACAGTGTTTTTCTCCTTTCATTTTCTTTAACAGAGAAATCTTACAGCTCTGTAGTTGTAGAAAATGGTCATTCAAATGAGTTTTGTCTGGGTGGCCACTTTTGTGTCTGTTAATAAATTCATTTCAGTTTTTTTTTTTTTGACAGTAGGCTGTATGGCTGACACCCCTTTACTTCTTCACACCCCAGTGCCAATTTCCAAAGCACAAAGATATCTTCCTACAAAGCCACAGTACAGTTATTAAACTTAAAAAAAGTTAATTGATACAATGCTTTTATCTATAATTCATACTCCAGTTTTGTCAATTGTCCCAATAATGTCCTTTATATAACTTTTTTTTTTGCTTCTAGCCCAAGATCTAGTCCAGAATCACATGTGAGCATTTAGTAGTCATGTGTCTTTGGTCTCCTTTAATCTGGAACTGTTTTTTGTCTTCTTTGCTCTTGACTGACAGTTTGGTTTATTTCATAGACCAACTCAGTTTGGGTTTATCTGATATTTTTCTATTTTGTTTTATTATGGTTTATTATAGGATACTGAATATAGTTCCCTCTACTATACAGTAGGACCTCATTGTTTATTTTACACACAGTAGTTTGTATCTGCTAATCTCAAATCCTAATTTATACATCCCTACCCCCTTGCCCCTTCAGTAATCATAAATTTGTTTGCTATGTCCTTGAGTCTTTTCATTTTGTAAATAAGTTCATTTGAGTTATATTTTAGATTCCACATAGAAGTGATATCATATGATATTTGTTTTTATCTTTCTGACTTACTTCAGTTAGTATGGTCATCTCTATGTCCGTCCATGTTGCTGCAAATTGCATCATTTCATTTTTTTTCAGTTCAGTTCAGTTCAGTCGCTCAGTCGTGTCCAACTCTTTGTGACCCCATGAATCACAGCATGCCAGGCCTCCCTGTCCATCACCAACTCCTGGAGTTTACCCAAACTCATGTTCATCGAGTCGGTGATGCCATCCAGCCATCTCATCCTCTGTTGTCCTCTTCTCCTCCCGCTCCCAATCCCTCCCAGCATCAGGGTCTTTTCCAATGAGTCAGCTCTTCTCATCAAGTGGCCAAAGTATTGGAGTTTCAGCTTCGACATCATTCCTTCTAATGAACACCAAGGACTGATTTCCTTTAGGATGGACTGGTTGGATCTCCCTCCAGTCCAAGGAACTCTCAAGAGTCTTCTCTAACACCACAGTTCAAAAGCATCAATTCTTCTGTGCTCAGCTTTCTTCACAGTCCAACTCTCACATCTATACATGACCACTGGAAAAACCATAGCCTTGACTAGATGGACCTTTGTTGGCAAAGTAATGTCTCTGCTTTTGAATATGCTGTCTAGGTTGGTCATCTTTCCTTCCAAGGAGTAAGCGTCTTTTAATTTCATGGCTGCAATCACCATCTGCAGTGATTTTGGAGCCCCCCAAAATAAAGTCTGACACTGTTTGCACTGTTTCCCCATTTATTTCCCATGAAGAATTTCATTCTTTTTATGGCTTATTAATATTCCATTGTGCATATATATTGCATCTTTATCCATTCATGTGTTAATGGATATTTCATTTGCTTCCATGTCTTGGCTATTGTAAATAGTGCTGCTATGAACATTGGAGTGCATGAATTCTTTCAAATTAGAGTTTTCTACAGATATATGTCCAGGAATGATATTGCTGGATCACATGGCAACTCAATTTTCAGTTTTTTTGAGGACACTTCATACTGTTTTCCATAGTGGCTGCATCAATTTACATTCCCATCAACAGCATACAAATTCCTGCACTGTTGGTTCTCATTTGCATTCTCTGGATCCTATACAACAACAAATCTGACCCTGGAGAAGAAAGGAAAGATAGTGTTTTACTTTTTGGGGACCTCCTGATTGAGAAGACTAATCAAAAGGCAATAAAATCAAGGTAAACTGAACAGAGCCCTATTTTCAAAGCTGATTCTGCCAGAGACAAGGACAAAAATTTTGGGAGCCAGCACAAGCTGTACAAGCAGCCAAAAAAGAGGCAGAAGTTGAAAAGAGACGAATATTTTTGTGGAAATGACCCTCAGAAGAACACAAAGTTGATGAATTTGAGTTTGCATGACTTTAGGGAAAAAAAAGAAAAAAAGAGGACCAGAATCAGTATCCACATTTTGTCGCCTTTTACCACTTAGGCCAGAGACTGTGCAAGGCTCTTGGGAGTCTCTCTAGAGCAGACGAGAAAGCTTGATCTCCTCTAAGTAGGTGGGAGAAGGTTGGGGTAGGTTTGTGGTAGACTTTTGTTGTTTTGTGTTACTCAGATACACTCACTGTTCCAGTGATCACGTTCTAGTTTTTTTTTAGAGAAATCATCCTCCATCTTACTTCTAATCCACATAATTTATTACAGAATAATTATATAATCCACATAGCTGATTCCCCTAAACAGTTTAAGATTAGGACTTGGTGCAGGTGGTCTACTTGGGAGGTAATTTCAAGGAGAGAGGAAGTAGGAAGAATGATACATGGAATGAGGAAAAGCCGATTAAGAATGAGTTACCAAGCTGGTTACTGTAAGCAACTGGGTTTCAACACTTTCAAAGATCCTCTGAGTTGGGATGTTGGGGAATTAATCTATTATCCTCATCTCTATTTGGTTGAATATTGCAACTAGGGGTGTTAATTCCTCTGTGTTTCTAGCCTGTGAGTGTGCGTGGGTTGAGCAAACTCCTCAAGCTTTGGAAAGCCTTTAGGCAGAAAAGTACAGAAACACAGGGCAAATTGCTTGAGGTGGGATGGATTCAGGATGGACAGAAGTTTCTATCACAGTTGAAGCTGAAATAAGAGGGATTAGGTGATGCGACAGAAGTCTAAAGTGTCTGCTACAATAGCTTAAGTGGTATTGATCTCCCCCTTTGTTCCAGGAGTGGGAATATAATTTAAATGGAAAATCAGAATATTGTGTCCCCTATGTGATTGCTTTAGGAAAAGGCATGTCACCGTGGGTTTCCCCAGTGGCTCAGCAGGTAAAGAATGCCCCCTGCAATGCAGGAAACACAGGAGACGCAGGTTTGATCCCTGGGTCAGGAAGATTCCTTTGGAGAAGGAAATGGCAACCTGCTCCAGTATTCTTGCTTGGAAAACCCCACGGACAGAGGAGCCTGGCAGGCTACAGTCCAAAGTGTTGCAATGAGTTGCACATGTCTAAGCACTCGGGCAAATTTCTCCACACTCACCCTTTCCCAACCCTCATGTCAGTTTTCTGTTGCTTATAATAAAAAGAAACATGACAGAGGCAGAATCTCCAGTTAGACAGGGACTTGGAGAATGGAGGAGAGGCCAAGAATGTCTTAATGGAAAGGCGCCACCTTGCAGATGGGCAGTTATGGGAACTAAACTCCTTTATCAACCAAGGAGTCACAAAGCTGTTGAGTTGTCCACCTGGAATCTTTTCTTGTCCACCTGGAAATTTCACTCCCCTCCCCTGTAGCTGTAACATTGAGTCACTTGATTGTCACTTGGATTTTTAGTTTCTGGTCCCTTTTTGGAGAGCTCAATTATGCATCTAAAAAACATGTTTATTAAATTTGCTGAGAGTTATTAGACGTTTGCAGCAGAAGAGTTTTCTGATTGTGTCCTATATTATTCCTCTTTGCTTCCTTGTCTGCCTTCTTTTTGATATTTGGATATTTTAAAGAATTCTATTTTATTTGTCTACAGACTTTTTAGCTAGGTCTCTTAACATTATTATTTTTTTGTGTGTTTGTGACTGCTTGACATAAAAATGTATAAACCATGAAACTTTCTTACAAATCAATTAACTTTCCCCTCCAGTATCCCCTCCAGTAAATGTCATATGTATTACATCTAAAGGTATTGTAAATCCCACAAGACAATGATTAATAAGTGTTTTAAATGGTCATGTATTTTTTTAAAGAGAGGAAAAAGTAGTCTTTCATATTTACCCATAGTTAACAATATATAAAGCTCTTTGTTTCTTCTTGAAGATTTGAGTTTCCATTTGATTTCATTTTTCTTTCAACCTACAGAAAAAAAAATTTTAAAGCATTTCTTGTAGTGAATTTCTTTTAGTTTTCTGTTGTATGAAAATGTCTTTATTTTGCCTTTATGGTTGAAAGACATTTTCACTGGATATAGAGTTCTAAATTGACAGCTTATTTTTTCTTTCAGTACATTAAATATATTGTCTCATTGTCTTCTGATCTCTCTAGCTTCTGGTAAGAAGTCAATGTGTAGCCAAATGGTTGTCCCCCTTTTGCCAATGTATCATGTTTTTTGGCTGCTTTTAAGATTTTCTCTTCAATGTTGCTTTCTAGCAGTTTGACTATGATGTGTGCAGGTGTAATTTTCTTTTTGGGAGGATGGAGCTGCCTGGCTTGTAGGATCTAAGTTCCCTGACCACGTATCTAAACTGTGATTGCTTTAGGAAGCAATCTATACTTCCCAGTATTGGAAGTATGGAACCCTAACCTCTGGGGCACCAGAGAATCCTCAGGTGTAGTTTCCTTTGTATTTTTCTTTCTGAGCATCTTGAGTTCTTACATTTTTGTCTTTCACCAGATTTAGAGCTTTGGGGCCTTTATATTTCAAACATTTTTTTCTTCCTCTTTTTCTTTATGCTTTCCTTTTGGGACCCTGATATAAGTATGTTAAACTTCTGTTACTGCTCTACAGGTTTCCAAGACTCTGGAACTTAAAAAATAGTTTAATTTTAAAAAGCACTTTTTAAATTGGCTGCACTATGTGCCTTTCAGGATATTAGTTCTTTGACCAGGGATTGAACTCTGGCCCTCTGCAGTGAAAGTGCAGAGTCCTGACTGAACCACCAGGGACTTACCTAAAAACAAACAAACAAACAAACAAAAAACTTAAAAAATATTTTTGCCCTTCAGATTGGATACTTTCTATCTATTTTCAAGTTCACTGATTTTTCTGTCATATCCAATTTGCTGTTAAGTCTGTTCAGTGAGATTTTAGTTTCAAAATTGCATTTTTTTAAGTTCAGGAATTTTCTTTTGGTTCTTTTTAAATAGTTTCTCTTTTTTTCCCCTGCTGAGATTCTTTACATTTTCATTAATACAAGCATATTTTCTCCTATTTCAATGAGCAGAGTTATAAAAATCTGCTTTTAAAATCCATGTCTGCTAATTTCAACATTTAGATCATTTTGAGACCAGACTTGTTTCATGGTCTTGTCTCTTAAAAATGGGTCACATTTTCCTGATTCTTCACAAGTTGAGCAATTTTGGATTTTATGCTAGACATTGTGGGATGTTCTGTAGTAAAGACTCTATATTATATTTCTCCAAAGAATTCCCCATTTTTTTTAAAGTGAGAAATTAACTTGGCCAAACTCAAACTGTAAAGACGTTTTCTTGGGCAGCAGCTTCAAACCCCTATTTTGCCTTTAGCTGAGGTATTGGAGTCTGCTCCCTTCATATATGCCCCAGTTCAGAGACTTGAGCAGAGTTTATAAATAGAATTCAGGACTCTCTCTTCCTGGCTCACATCTTTCTCCTCATCCTCTCAACTTTTCAGGACCTGTGGTTGCTCTAAATTCCATCTGCTAATTCTTTAGGCCAGAAAGACTGTTTTCTATTAGAGTTTTAGGCGTGCTGTGTAGCGCTAACTTCAGTCTGCCCTCAGGGTAAAATTTGTAATGATGGAAAACTCATCCTCTTCTGATACTTTTTCCAAGTTTTGATTCTTCCAGAATCTGCTTGTTCACTTTCCATTGACTTCACTTTCCAGTTTTTCTTATTTGTCTTTCTTTCTTTCTTTTTGTACAGAGTTTTTAGCTGTTATTTGTTTAAGATCCTGATAGGATCTTACTTGGCCATCTGAGTCATATTCCACATGGTATCTTAGTGTGATTGAGTCTGTTTCCCCAAAACTTCTCCAAATTTTAAGCTATTTAATTGACTTTTCTTATCCTTTATCTCATTCCCCACTTCTTCACAAAAAAGCTTTGTGAAGCTTTCTAAACTACCCACATCAAGTGTTTATCTCAGGGTCTAATTTAGGGGTAATGTAAATTAAGATTTACTTGCTCATTAAATCATTTGGTCATTCACACATTACTTAATCCCCCCAAAGCCCTTAGAATTATACTGTGAGAAGAACTTAACTATATCTCTGTTTTACATGTGACTGATTTTTAGTGCGATTGTATTATGACTTTTGACACTATATTTGATAAGTGGTAGAATCTAACTTCTAAGCTAGATGTGTCTGATTCTAAAATCTTACAGCATAGTGTGTTTTAGGTTACTTTACTTCATCTTTGCTTTCTTACCTATAAAAAGGGGATAATAAAGTATGTAACACATAGGATTATTTTATCAGTTAAATGAGATATTGTGGATACAGGACACAGTGTTTATAAAATATTAGATATTATATCCATCAGCTTTCACTATATGGTAAGCAATCTCTAATTTTCAGTGGTTTACAATAACAAATATTTATTTCTTTTTCAGGTTCATCTTGTCAGCTACTGTTTAGATGTGATTTTACTCCAGACTACAAGCTGAGCAACCTCTACCTGTATCCTTATTTTAAGACCTAAACTAAAAGAAGTGAAGTGAAGTCGCTCAGTCGTGTCCGACTCTTTGCAACCCCATGGACTGTAGCCCACCAGGCTCCTCCGTCCATGGGATTCTCCAGGCAAGAGTACTGGAGTGGGTTGCCATTTCCTTTTCCAGGAGATCTTCCCGACCCAGAGATCGAACCCAGGTCTCCCACATTCCAGGCAGCCGCTTTAACCTCTGAGCCACCAAGGAAGTTCAGGAAACTAAAGGAAAGCCTTATGCTTTTCTGATGACAGAGGGCACAGAAGCTAGGAGAGTTTTGAAATCTTTCAATTCCTCAAGAACTTCTGTTTGGAAGTAATACATAGCAAAATGTTCCATTGGCTAAAGCAAGTCAGATGTCTTGAGCCCATAGTAAAAGGGACAGGGGAAACATTTTATTCATGAAGAAAGAGGGCGTGAATAACCACACACAGTAATACCATCTACCAAAGATTTAACAATCATTACTGCTCCCATGGCATACAGTTACAATTTTCCAACAACCAGAGTAGAAGGGGGATCATAAAAATGGCAAGGGTCCAAGGGAGTATTTTATTAAATGCCAAAAGGAAAAAAAAGTTCAGACGAGATAACTATGGGCATTCAGAGACAGTTAGTATGTGAACACAAGGATCGAGAAAGTTCCTGTGACTGAGAGAGGCCTATAGTTGGGTCCTGAGAGGTGACTGGGGGTAACAGGCATTCTAAGCAGTCGTAGCAGGACAAGCAAAGGGACAGAGGTGGGCTGTTTGGCTGTGTTTCGGGGTGTTTTTGGTGGGAGGCGAATCACGAGGGGCAGGTTGGAAAGCTTGGATTTCAGGCAGGAGACAAAAGGGAAACGCTGGGAAATTTGGGGCAAGATTCAGAATTGAAAAGTTGTTTTAGGAAGATTGGCTTGGCTATCCTCCAGAAGTGCAGATGGGTGGCAGTGAGCATTTCTCCAGTGTGAGACACAGCAGCCATTCTTCCCTCTTCAAAGTTGTACACTGGTTCTGTGAAACAAGTATATGACAAAAATGTGGTGAGCATGACAAATATTTCCTCAATGCAGACTTGACGCCCACAAATAAAAAAATGAAAATTGTCTTACTTGTTTTTCTCTGAATCTCCAGTCTGACCAAATAAAGAGCATGCTTGGGTATGAGACAGTACTTCCCACACAAAAACATAATTAAAGTAATGTATTCAATAGGCTGGATGTACAAGGAAACCTTGCAAACTGGATGAAAATATTTGTGCACTGTCATTTTACTTTGCTTTTGAACTAACCAAGGGAAGACAATTTGAACAGTTTTCTGTTGTACACTTCAAAATAGAGAAACGATTTCTAAACTTTTCCATCTTTGAATTCCTTAGCAAAATACAATGCCCAGAAGCTTTTGGAAAGCAGTGACAGTGGCTGTGGTAAGAGTTTCCATCAATTATTTTATTTCATTATTTTTCCATTTACTGTTGTTGTCTTTCATTAACAACCTCAATAAGTATTTGTTATGTTAATATTGCTCTACTTTAGATTTGAAAACTAGTAACAGATGTTTGAATGAGGTTAGTTGAATGTCAAAATTAGATTTATGACTTAGCCAAGTGAGAAAAAAAGTGATGCATGTATTTATCAATCCTTAATCCAATCACCTAAAAATTAAAATTTCTTTTTTTTCCCCCTTATTCATGCCGTGAGACTACTTCATTATATGTTGCTCATTTTTATATGGCTTTATAATTAAAAGGCATAACTGACTATCAAAAAATACTATTCATGGCTTTCATTAACTTTGAAAATACATTTTTTTCCATATAGAAGCTGATGGTGACAATCAATAGCCACTATCTAACTGAGGTTATATGCCCAACTGCATACACATCTTGGGAAAAGAAGCATCAATAAAACTTGGAATAACTTTAAATTTCTCCAGAGCAGTACAGATATTATATATGAGAAACAGAAACTTAAATTTTATAAATTGGATTTGCTTTCATTGGGGATGTTTATACAAAAGCTTAAAACCCATGGGGTTTTCATCAGCCTTTTAATGCTTCCTGTGTTGCAGTGGTGCTATACTCCTGTGTTCCTGCGTCTCACTGGGCTAATGTCAAAGTGTCAATAGGGCTCCATTCTTTTCTAGAGAATTCAGGGGAGAAGACTTTTTTGAACTTATTTATTAATAGATTGTTGGCAAAATGCAGTTTCCTGCAGTCATGGGCTAAAGCTGACTCCATTTCCTAGCTGGTTGTCAGCTGAGTGTGTTCCCAGCTTCTAGAAGTTGCCCACGAACCCAGCATTTAAATTTTATTTTGGAACTTGTAATGGTTAACTTCTATGTGCGTTTCCTTATTTAGAGTGTCCTTCTGGGCCCATCTGAGATGGGAAGTAGGGCAGCTTGTGTACAGGAGTTGCTCAATAGGCAGATTCATGGGAAAATCACCATGGGTTCAGTGCTTTAGATTTCACAGCTTTGTGCTAAACATTTCATGAGTCCTGTAGCCTCTCAGTTGTCGTGTCTTCAGAAGGAGGGAGTGGAATTAGATGATTTATAAGGTCCTTCCTAACTCAAAACCCTTACATTTAAAAATGCAGTCCCTTCCACGACCTCTCTCCTAATCTCTAGTGACACCCCCATCTTTCAAAACTCATGGTATTTGTAGGCTTCTCTTTTTTGCCTCACATAAAAGCTTTCAATTTTGTAACAGTCCTCGCCAATAACATAGGGCTTTTCCCCTCCCATTTTTTATTTTGAAAAATTTTAAACTTACCGGAATTTGAAAGACAAGTACAATGAACACCCATATATCTCTAAATTTTATATGTTACATATATTATGTATGTTAATATGTAAACTATATATTTTATCTATGGATAATTTTTATATATGTGTGCATATATATGTATATATACACATGCTAATCCATTTGAAGATAAGTGGAAGGCATCATGACACTCAGCATTCATTTTCTAAGGATAAGAACATTCTCCTACCATTATCATATCTAAGAAAACAATACTTTAATAATATCATCTAACTTCAGGTATTGCAAGTGGTAAAGAACCTGCCTCCAATGCAGGAGACCTAAGAGGCATAGGTTCAATCCCTGGGTAGGGAAGATCCCATGGAGGAAGGCATGGCAACCCATTTCAGTATTCTTACCTGGAGAAGCCCATGGACAGAGGAGTTAGAGTCCCACCACAGGCTAGAGTCCGTAGGGTTGCAAAGAGTCAGACACAGCTGAAGCGACAGTACATATAGCTCATATTAGAATTTCCCCAATTGTACCCAAAGTAACTCACAACTGGTTTTGAGTTTTTGACTCAGGCTATGATCAAGGATGATGCATTATATTTTCTTGCCATGTGATCTAACCTAGAACATGCTCTCCACCTTGTGTGGCTTTTTATGACATCGCTGTGTTTGGAGAGTACAGACTATGTCATTATCATTTGGAATGTCTCACATGCTGAGTTTGCTCTTTGGTGTCCTTTGATGAAACTTAGATTAAACATTTCTGGCAGAGCAGAATCACAGTTGATGTGCACTTACTGAATTGCACAGGAGGCTCAGCAAGTCCCTTTATCTCATTATCAGTGGTGAACAATGTGATCAGTTCAGTTCAGTTCAGTCACCGAGTCGTGTCCGACTCTTTGCGACCCCATGAATCACAGCACGCCAGGTCTCCCTGTCCATCATCAACTCCCAGAGTTCACTCAGACTCACGTCCATTGAGTCCGTGATGCCATCCAGCCATCTCATCCCCTGTCGTCCCCTTCTCCTCCTGCCCACAATCCCTCCCAGCATCAGAGTCTTTTCCAATGAGTCAACTCTTCGCATGAGGTGGCCAAAGTACTGGAGTTTCAGCTTTAGCATCATTCCTTCCAAAGGACACCCAGGGCTGATCTCCTTCAGAATGGACTGGTTGGATCTCCTTGCAGTCCAAGGGACTCTCAAGAGTCTTCTCCAACACCACAGTTCAAAAGCATCAATTCTTCGGCACTCAGCCTTCTTCACAGTCCAACTCTCACATCCATACATGACCACAGGAAAAACCATAGCCTTGACTAGATGGACCTTAGTCAGCAAAGTAATGTCTCTGCTTTTGAATATACTGTCTAGGTTGGTCATAACTTTTCTTCCAAGGAGTAAGCGTTTTTTCATTTCATGGCTGCAGTCACCATCTGCAGTGATTTTGGAGCCCCCCAAAATAGTCTGACACTGTTTCCACTGTTTCCCCATCTATTTCCCATGAAGTGATGGGACCAGATGCCATGATCTTTGTTTTCTGAATGTTGAGCTTTAAGCCAACTTTTTCACTCTCCTCTTTCACTTTCATCAAGAGGCTTTTTAGCTCCTCTTCGCTTTCTGCCATAAGGGTGGTGTCATCTGTATATCTGAGGTTATTGATATTTCTCCTGGCAATCTTGATTCCAGCTTGTGTTTCTTCCAGTCCAGCCTTTCTCATGATGTACTCTGCATATAAGTTAAATAAACAGGGTGACAATATACAGCACTGACGTACTCCTTCTCCTATTTGGAACCAGTCTGTTGCTCCATGTCCAGTTCTAACTGCTGCTTCCTGACCTGCATACAGATTTCTCAAAAGGCAGGTCAAGCGGTCTGATATTCCCATCTCTTTCAGAATTTTCCACAGTTTATTGTGATCCACACAGTCAAAGGCTTTGGCATAGTCAATAAAGCAGAAATAAATGTTTTTCTGGAACTCTCTTGCTTTTTCCATGATCCAGTGGATGTTGGCAATTTGATCTCTGGTTCCTCTGCCTTTTCTAAAACCAGCTTGAACATCAGGGAGTTCACAGTTCACGTATTGCTGAAGCCTGGCTTGGAGAATTTTGAGCATTACTTTACTAGCATGTGAGATGAGTGCAATTGTGTGGTAGTTTGAGCATTCTTTGGCATTGCCTTTCTTTGGGACTGGAATGAAAACTGATCTTTTCCAGTCCTGTGGCCACTGCTGAGTTTTCCAAATTTGCTGGCGTATTGAGTGCAGCACTTTCACAGCATCATCTTTCAGGAGCTTTGTTTGTAGTGATGTTTTCTAAGGCCCACTTGACTTGTGATCAGTTAGCTAAGGGCAGACTACCAGATGGCTCCATTTTGAAGGTGTATTTTCCTCTTTGAAGTTAGAACTTAGAGACCATGCAAATATACTGTTCCTCATCAATTTTTTGCCAGTCATTTTATCATCCATTAATGACTTTTGCCTAAATTAATTATTACATTGGGGAAGGCAAAATGGTTAGTTTTTAAAAATTCTTTCAATCCTTCAGAGATATTAGTTGTCATTTCTCTATCGGGAAGAGTTTTTCCTTCAACTCTTTTTTTCCCTCTGCTCACTCTACTTCTTTTGAGTACCTTCAGGGACTCCATTTTTAATTTGACATGCTTTAACCCTTCACTGTTTTTAGTCTTTTTGATGCTCAGGTTATCCCAGATTGAGCCAGTGGAAGCCTCTTCAAATCAAGACACAACGTCACTAGTCTTTGAGCATCTCTTTGCCTTGTGGTGTAAAATATTTCAGTCTCATCTTATATTTTTCCCTGTCTTAAACCTGGAACGAACCACTTCTCCCAAAGAGTCTTGGTTTCTTTCAGCGTGAAATGGGATTTCAGTTAACACGGTGTCTGCCCGAGGAATGCTCATTGCCAATGGGATAATTGTTTCTAGGCCTTTCCAATAGAGAGAGCCAGGAATTTTTTTTAAGAAGAATGATATAGTGAGTTACAATAATATATCTAAGTTTAAGATTATGGGGTTTCTGCTAACTGCTCTGTCTGACATTTTTATTTCTTCTCTCCCACGTCAAGGATTCTGATTCTCAGTGACACCAAGAATGAAAGGATTAGCATGTCACCTAATTACCCATTTGCTTTATCATGCATTACATGCATAATAATCTCAGAATAACACTACTGTCCACAATATAATTACTGAAAATAGTTAATGAATTTTTTTTTTTTAGTTATTTTCATCCTTAGGGTATATAGGTATATCCAGAGTATATCTCTCTAAAGGTGTACAATCACATCTAGTATTTTAAAGTCACTTAGATATTACTCAGCCAATAAGGAATAAATTTTGCCATTTTCAAACATCATGGGTAGACCTAGAGGGTACTGTGCTAAGTGAGAAAAGTCAATGGAAGGCAAATATTATTGATATTACTTACATATGGAATCTAAAAAACAAGTGAACAAAGATAAAAAAACAGAAATAGACTCATAGATGTTGTTGTTCAATCACTAAGTCATGTCCAGTTCTTTGTGACCCCATGCAGTGTAGCACACCAGGCTCCTCTGTCCTCCACTATCTCCCAGAGTTTGCTCAAACTCACGTCCATTGAGTCAGTGATGCCGTTTAACCATCTCATCTTCTGCTGCCCTCTTCTCTTCTTCCCTTCAGTCTTTCCCAGCATCAACATTTTTTTCCAATGAGTTGGCTCTTCGCATCAGGTGACCAAAATATTAGAGCTTCAACTTCAGTCCTTCCAATGAATATTCAGGGTTGATTTCCTTTAGGATGGACTAGTTTGATCTCCCTGCAGTCCAAAGGACTCTCAAGAGTCTTCTCCAGCACCGCAATTCAAAAGCATCAATTCTTTGGTGCTCAGACTTCTTTATGATCTGGCTCTCACATCCGTACATGACTACTGGAAAAACCATAGCTTTGACTAGATGGATGTTTGTTAGCAAAATAATGTCTCTGCTTTATAAAACACTGTCTGGGTTTGTGATAGCTTTCCTTTCAAGGAGCAAACGTCTTATAATTTCATGGCTGACGTCACTGTCTGCAGTGACTTTGGAGCCCAAGAAAATAAAGTCTCTCATTGCTTCTATTTTTTCCCCATCTATTTGCCATTAAGTGACCTGACCAGATACAATGATGTTAGTTTTTTGAATGTTGAGATTCAAGTCAACTTTTTTACTCTGCTCTTTCACTTTCATCAACAGGTTCTTTAGTTCCTCTTCACTTTCGGCCATTAGAGTGGTATTCATCTGCATATCTGAAGTTGTTGATGTTTCTCCTGGCAATCTTGATTCCAGTTTGTGATTCATCCAGCTCAGTATTTTGCATGATGTACTCTGCAAAGAAATTAAACAAGTAGGGTGACAATATACAGTCTTGTCCTCCTTTCCCAGTTTTGAGCCAGTCCGTTGTTCTGATTGCTACTTTTGACCCACATACAGGTTTCTCAGGAGACAAATAATGTGGTCTGCTACTCTCATCTCTGTAAGAATTTGCCACAGTTTGTTGCGATCCACAAAGTCAAAAGCTTTAGTGTAGTCAATGAAGCAGAAATAGATGTTTTTCTGGAATTCCTTTGCTTTCTCTATGATCCAATGAATGTCAGCAGTTTGATCTCTGGTTCTTCTGCCTTTTCTAAATCCAGCTTGTATATCTGGAATTTCTCAGTTCACATACTGCTGATGCCTAGCTTGAAGGATTTTGAACATAACTTTGCTAGCATGTGCTGCTGCTGCTGCTGCTAAGTCGCTTCAGTTGTGTCTGACTCTGTGCGACCCCATGGATGGCAGCCCACCAGGCTCCCCCGTCCCTGGGATTCTCCAGGCAAGAACACTGGAGTGGGTTGCCATTAAATGAGTGCAATTGTACCATAGTTTGAACATTCTTTAGGACTGGAATGAAAACTGACCTTCTCAATCCTGTGGCCACTGCTGAGTTTTCCAAATTTGCTGGCATATTGAGTGCAGCACTTTCACAGGATCATCTTTTAGCTCAGATGAAATTCTGTCATTTCCACTAGCTTTGTTCACAGCACTGCTTGCTAAGGCCCACTGACCTCACACTCCAGGATGTCTGGTTCTAGGTGAGCGACCACATCACTGTGGCTCTCTGGGTCATCAAGACCTTTTTTGGAAAGTTCTGTGTGTTCGTGCCACCTCTTCTCGGTCTCTTCTCCTTTCGTTAGGTTTGTGGTTTCTGTCCTTTTTCATGCTCATCCTTTCATGAAATGTTCCCTTGATAGCTCCAATTTTTTTGAAAAGGTCTTTCCCATTTTATTTTTTTTCCTCTATTTCTTTGCATTGTTCATTGAAGAAAGCCTTCTTATGTCTCCTTGCTATTCTCTGGGACTCTGCATTCAATTGGGTGTATCATTCCTTTTCTCCCTTGCCTTTTCCTTCTCTTTTATTCTCAGCTCTTTGTAAGGCCTCCTCAGACAGCCACTTTGCCTTCTTGTATTTCTTTATCTTGGAGATGGTTTTGGTCTCCTCCTCCTGTACAATGTTATGAACTTCCGTCCATAGTTCTTCAGGCACTCTGTCTACCAGATCTAATCCCTTGAATCGACTCATCACCTCCACTGTATTATCATAAGGGATTTGATTTAGGTCATAGCTGAATGGCCTAGTGGTTTTTCTCTACTTTCTTCAATTTAATCCTGAATTTTGCAAGAAGGAGTTGATGAGTCTGAGCCACAGTCAGGTCCAGGTCTTGTTTTTACTGACTGTATAAGCGTCTCAATCTTTGGTTGTAAAGAACATAATCAATCTGACTCATAAATACAAAGAACACATAGGGGGTTGCCAGAGAGGAGGGGGTTGCAGGGATAAGTGAAATAGATAAGGGAGATTAAGAGATATAGACTTCTAGTTATGAAATAAATAAATCACAGGAATGTAATGCACAGCATAGGGAATATAGTTAATAATACTATAATAACTTGTTTGATGACAGATAGTAATTTGACTTGTGTGATCAGTTTGTAGTATATACAAATATTCGATCACTGTATTGTGAATCACTGTTGTTGGTCAATTATACTCCCCAAACAAACAAACAAAAAAACTAATAGTAAAGAGACAAGATTGGTGGTTACCAGAGGTAAGGAATAGGGAGGGGGGAATTGGGAGAAGGCAGTCAAAATAGACAAACTTCCACTTATACGATAAGTAAGCTCTAAAGATATGATGTACAATACAAAAAATGGAATTACATTGTTGATGTTATATATGAAAGTTGTTAAGAGTGTAAATTCTGAGTTCTCAACATAAGAAAAACATGTTTTTTTTTCTTCTGTTTTGTATCTATATGTATGATGGATGTTCACTAAAATTATTGTGGTCATCATTTCATGATGTATGTAAGTCAAGTCATTATGCTGTACACCTTAAACTTACACAGTATTGCGTGTCTTTCAATAAAACTGAAAGAAAAACAAAGTCACTTGGAAAAGTTATTTTATGGAATTGGATATAATCTTAATTTCATGTGTTAGAGATTGTTCTCATTTAATTTAAAAACTAATAATACAAGTCAAAATGAACATTTCAGCATTTATTCTTGTTTTTTTAAAATATATACGCTAACTTTTTTACAATGAAAATCTTCGTTCATTAGTAGCAGTAACGTTAACTTATTTAGAATGTCCGAAAAAGTATGTAAAATAGTTTCAAGAGTTTCAATATAATATCACTACTAACAAGGCAATACCAAGCAAAATCTTCACATTTCTTTTTTTTGTCCTTCGAATGTATCCAATGAAGCACGTAGAGTAATGGGTTCAAAAGTTATTTGAATTAATTCCTTTTTTCTGTTTGGTTTTATAACTTATTTATTTCTGGCTGCGTGGGGCCTTTGTTGTTGTGTGTAACCTGGCCCAAATTAAAATCACTTGGTGAGCGTTTGAAATATACTGATGCACATTATTCCTTTCTAGACTTATTAAATCAGATTCTCTGTGTTTAAGAGAGAACATTAAAAAAAAAAACAACTCAGTGTGATTCTAGTTACAGTCAGGGTTGAGGACCACTGATCTGTAGGCAGATCGGAATAACAAAGTAGGCATCACAACATGTGAACGAAGGGTGTGAAGGAGAAGGAAAGGGTCTCTGGGGCTGGGAGTATTTGGACTCACGGAGCACACAGGATAGCGCGAGATAGTGAAATAAGAGGATGGATATGACTTTGAGAGGGGAGAGACGTGGAAGTGGGCAAGAGCGGGGGATCTGTGACTGATGCATGGCTAGGAGAATGTGATGAAAATGAAGGCAGCCGGAAGTCTGTGTCCGATTGTGGTGAATAGTTCAGTTGGTAAAGAATCTGCCTGCAATGCAGGAGACCTGAGTTCGATTCCTAGGTTAGGAAGATCCGCTGGAGAAAGGATAGGCTGCCCTCTCCAGTATTCTTGGGCTTCACTTGTGGCTCAGCTGGTAAAGAATCCGCCCGCAATGCGGGAGACCTGGGTTCCATCCCTGTGTTGGGAAGATTCTCCTGGGGAAGGGAAAGGCTACCCACTCCAGTATTCTGGCCTAGAGAATTCCATGGACTGTAGTCCACGGGGTCACAAAGCGTCGGACACGACTGAGCAACTCTCACTTCACTTCACTTTAGAATAAAAGAAAATTCAGGTCAGACGGTGGGTTAGGGAAGGAAATGGCAGCAGAAAACGCATTTGGCGTTTCAGAAATAGAAGGCAATGATCTGACAGGATGATGGGTGTACCAATCTCTCTGTTAACTTTTTTGATCTAGAAATGAGAAGGAAGAATAATATCCGGTAGAAGACATACTGCAAGCCACACAATTTTGAGCACCAGTGGTGCTGCCCACATCTGACTCTGACCTTCCTCCTTTCCCTGTGGTCCCCTGAGGATGAGCCAGGCTTCTCCAGACCCTTCCACCCCAGGCTTTTGCCCACCACCTTGGGGTCCAGGTGACCTCATATTTCCTTTCTTAGGCAGAGGAAGGAGTTGATTGGACATATTTGCTTCTGGGCTTCCCAGATGGGAAGTAAAGAACCTACTTGCCAGTGCAGGAGAGGTAAGAGATGTGGGTTTGATCCCTGGGTGGGGAAGATCCCCTGGAGGAGAGAATGGCAACCCACTCCAGTATTCTTGCCTGGAGAATCCCATGGACAGAGGAGCCTGGTGGGCTACAGTGCATGGTGAGTCTACTATTTTCTCAGTAGACTTATATGGTGTAAACTTTATGGCTGCCTACCTGATGACCCAAAATGCACTGAATATTGATGTTTTTCCTTTTTTGTTCTCTTAACAGCTCTTACTTACTGGGGCATGGGGGAGGCAAGAAAGTATGGAGGAAAAAAGTGAATATTTCAAAATTATCTTTTTCTACTCAAAATAAGGATAACTTCCTAAATGTGTGATTTTAGTTTTCTGATTTTCTGGTTTTCTGATTCCAAATTTCCTAATCCTTTGATGACTTATGTGACTAAACTAAGATGTTAAAACACAAGAGATTATTTAAAAATAACAAATAACTATTAATGTTTTTGCCTTTCTGCTTTCGTATTAGTAGAACATATTTGACCGTGATAGAACAGAACTGATTATATATTTCAAAATATATATCTTACTGTGTTAGAAAGTTCAGGAGTCCACTATTTGGGAAGAATGGGGTATCTGTCTTGCAAAAAAATGTCTTATTTTAATTTAGCATCTGGAGGGTCAGGTTGGTGTAAGGTGGCCTCATGCTAGAGGGTCAGAGGAAAATCCCTCTGTAAGGAGGAGGCCAGCCATCAGGTGGCAGTCAAGCACTACCCATTAACATAAGAAGCAGCATCTGAGTTCAGGTTAGTGTTTATGATGGTGAAGCAACGGATTTTGTTGAAAAACAAATGTGTTTAATTTTAAGAATTTTCTGCCTCATATGTAGATAAAATCTTATATAGACCACAAACACTATTATTAAAATCCATATAAACTAAGATAAAAGTTTATTTCTTCTCTGCTATGAATAGGTAGTTTCATTTCTCCTGCATTTGTTGTTACTATTATTTTAGTCTAAATCATCTCTGACTCTTTTGTGACCCCATGGACTGCAGCCCACCAGGCTCCTCTGTCCATGGAATTCTCCATGAAAGAATACTGGAGTGGGTAGCCATTTCCTTCTCCAGGGGATCTTCCCGACCCAGGGATCGAACCCGTGTCTCCTACATTGGCAGGCAGATTCTTTACCACTGAACCACCTGGTAGCCTTTCTCTTGCATGCTTCAAACAAAAGATATTATTTAGTAATTATTATATATTATTGCCCATATGCTTGAAAATATATGTCAATAAATAGTGCCTAAAAGTCTTCTGTCAGAAAAATGTCCAGAACTTCTTTTGTGCAAAGGGAACTGCGGCAAGATTGATGAGCTATCACGATGTACCACTACCTGGCATTTCCTGGGAGGGGCCTCCTTGTCACCTCAGAGGGTGTGCAAACTTTCAAGCTCAGTTCAGAAGTATGGGAACTGATGAACATAAGACAGTTTCACTTTTCTAAAAAAGATCATATTTGTATTCCCAAGTTAACTTTTTATTGATATAAATATCTAACATAGCATTTGAACGTACTAAATAAAAATTTGGAGTCTCTGTATGTAATTAAAGCTGTTTAGATCCACACTAAGGTAATTCTTGGGCTTCCCTGGTGGCTCAGACAGTAAAGAATCCAGGTGCAAGGCAGGAGACCTGGGTTCAATACTTGGGTCAGGAAGATCCCCTGGAGAAGGGAACGCTATGCCCTCCAGTTTCTTGCCTGGAGAATTCCAAGGACAGAGGAGCCTGGTAGGCTACAATCCATGGGGTCGTAAAGAGTTGGACACAACTGAGCGACTCTTTCTGGTAAGTTAGTTATATCATAGAAAGTAACTAATGTGAACATTTTAAAGCATAAAATCAAAATAACATCATCCTTACTGATATAAATTGATTTATCTCACCGTTACTGTTCCTTTCTCTTTTAAATAGAGACTGTGTGATTTTTATTTGGTCAAAATATCTTTTTGTTTCACGTTTTTATTCTGGAAATTTAAAAAAATATACAAAAGAAGAGAGACTAATATAATGAGCCCATTTATATTCTTATTTCAGCTTCAATAATTGCCTACATTCTGTACTATTGTTCCATCTATTCTCTCCAACCTTTATTTTTCCAAGTATCTGAAACATTTGGAAAAGTAAACCCAAGAGATCATATCATTTATCTTGTGAACACTTGTTTGTATCATCAGTAATTGAAAATTTAAAAGAAAAACACCAACCACATAATCACAACACCACTATCCCATTACTGGAGCGCTTGATATTTAACTGTTTCAAAGCTCAATATGACATCTTTAAGAAATAATATTTAAGTTTTGAGGGCTTAAAATGAGGATATGCTATAGAATGTTGAATAAATGTTGATTTTTGAAAAATAGACAAACTATTTTTAAATACATTTAGTATATATTGCAGCTGAAGATGGATAAACTCTGTACAGTCAGCAAAAACAGGACCAGGAGCAGACTGTGGCTCAGATCATGAACTCCTTATTACCAAATTCAGACTTAAATTGAAAAATATAGGGAAAACCACTAGACCATTCAGGTATGACCTAAATAAAATCCCTTACAATTATACAGTGAAAGTGACAAAATAGATTCAAGGGATTAGATCTGATGGAGTGTCTGAAGAACTACGGATGGTGGTTCATGACATTGCATAGGAGGTGGTGACCAAGATCATCCCCAAGAAAAAGAAATACAAGAAGGCAAAACAGTTGTCTGAGAAGGCCTTACAAATAGCTGAGAAAAGAAGAGAAGCCAATGGCAGAGGAAGAAAGGAAAGATATACCCATCTGAACGCAGAGTTCCAAAGAATAGCAAGGAGAGATAAGAAAGCCTTCCTCAGTGATCAATGCAAAGAAATAGAGGAAAACAATAGAATGAGAAAGACTAGAGATCTCTTCAAGAAAATTAGAGATACCAAGGCAATATTTCATGCAAAGATGGGCTCAATAAAGAACAGAAATGGAATGGACCTAACAGAAGTGGAAGGTATAAGAAGAGGTGGCAAGAATACACAGAAGAACTGTACAAAAAAGATCTTCATGATCCATGATAACCATGATGGTGTGATCACTCACCTAGAACCAGACATCCTGGAATGTAAAGTCAAGTGGGCCTTAGGAAGCATCACTTCGAACAAAGCTAGTGGAGATGATGGAATTCCAGTAGAGCTATTTCAAATCCTAAAAGATGATGCTGTTAAAGTGCTGCACTCAATATGCCAGCAAATTTGGAAAACTCAGCCTTGGCCAGTCCAGTGGCCATAGTACTGGAAAAGGTCAGTTTTCATTCCAATCCCAAAGAAAGGCAATGTCAAAGATTGTTCAAACTACTGCACAATTGCACTCATTTCACATGCTAGCAAAGTAACACTGAAAATTCTCCAAGCCAGGCTTCAATGGTACATGAACCGTGAACTTCCAGATGTTCAAGCTGGATTTGCAAAAGGCAGAGGAACCAGAAATCAAATTGCCAACATCTGCTGGATTATCAAAAAAGCAAGAGAGTTCGAGAAAAACATCTACTTCTGCTTTATTGACTATGCCAAAGCCTTTGATTGTGTGGATCACAATAAACTGTGGAAAATTCTGAAAGAGATGGGAATACCTCACCATCTGACCTGCCTCCTGAGAATTCTGTATGCAGGTCAAGAATCAACCATTAGAACCAGGCGTAGAACAATAGACTTGTTCCAGATTGGGAAAGGAGTGTGTCAAGGCTGTATATTGTGACTCTGCTTGTTTAACTAATATGCAGAGTACATCATGTGAAAGTACAGAGTACATCAGAGTACATCCAGCCAGGCTGGATGAAGCACAAGTTGGATCAAGATTGCTGGGAGAAATATCAATAACCTCAGATACACAGATGACACCACCCTTATGGCAGAAAGTGAAGAAGAACTAAAAAGCCTCTTGATGAAAGTGAAAGAGGAGAGTGAAAAAGCTGGCTTAAAGTCAACATTCAGAAAACTAAGATCATGGCATCCAGTCCCATCACTTCATGGCAAATAGATGGGGAAACAATGGAAACATTGACAGACTTGATTTTCTTGGCCTCCAAAACCACTGCAGATGGTGACTGAAACCATGAAATAAAATGACACTTGCTCCTTGGAAGAAAAGCTATAACCAAATTAGACAGCATATTAAAAAGCAGAGACATTACTTTGCTGACAAAGTTCTGTCTAGTCAGAGCTATGGTTTTTCCAGTAGTCATGTATAGATGTGAGAGTTGGACCATAAAGAAGGCTAAGTGCCAAAGAATTGATGCTTTTGAACTCTGGTGTTGGAGAAGACTCTTGAGAGTCCTTTGGACTGCAAGGACATCAAACTAGTCCATCCTAAAGGAAATCAGTCCTGAATAGTCATTGGAAGGACTGATGCTGAAGCAGAAGCTCCAATACTTTGGCCACCTGATGCAAAGAAGTGACTCACTGGAATAGCCCCTGATGCTGGGAAAAATCGAAGGCAGGAGGAGAAGGGGATGACAGAGGATGAGATGGCTGGATGGCATAACCGACTCAATTGACATGAGTTTGAATAAGCTCTGGCAGTTGGTGATGGACAGGGAAGCCTTGCCTGGTTCAGTCCAAGGGGTCACAGAGAGTCGGACACGACTGAGCAACTGAACTGATAGAGAGAAATTCCATTATTTAAACTATAAAAACCTCATGTGTGAGTCATTGGACAAATGAAAAGCATATACATTTCTAGAGATAGGCAAAGTTTTTTTTTATTTGCATGTGTATATAAAATTTTGTACACTTTTATAAGTAAGATAAGTGTGTTCCAATTAGCTGAGTTCTGTTTTATTACCACAGTCCCAGTAAAAGTTATACAAATATAGCTACATTGGTTAGACGATGTCTGCCATGAGGCTTAAGACTTTCTGATGCTCAGCTCTGTTTATTCTGGCTTCCTTTCATTTTCAGACTTTATGTGATGTAATGTTCCCTATAAAAATCTGACATCAATATGGGTAGGATCGGATTCCTTAAACATTTTTTGTAGATAATCAGTGTTGTTAGATATTAGTATTCTCCTCCTGGGCTGCCCATATTGACCTTAGGTTCAACTGAAGCAGGCGTGAGGCGTTTGTTTACCTCAAATAACTAAAGCTTAAGGTCATGCCGCAGCATTTAGTTAAAACCAGGAGAGGCAGGCTATCGCCTAGATGAATGTAATTGATATTGCATATCCTTTAAGGAATGCAATGTTTAGATTATATCTAGTGGTGGTGAAGAGCAAACAGACAGCTTTTTTTCCCTCTAAGACTTGTAATTCTTCCACGCTATTTACAATATTCTATTAACCCAGTATACTGCCTGTGTGTAACAACCTTGCAGGGTTTTTCCTGGCAGAAGGTTAACTAAAAATCTAAAAGAATGTACATATTCAATTGCAAACATGAATATAAAGTAACTGTTATTTCCTCAGATTTTTCCTATCTTCTGTGTATGCCAGCTTTACATGGGATTAGTCTTGGGAGAACTTGTATGAGGAAAAGCATAGGAAAGTTAACTTTGTCTCATCATATTTCTTGTCGTTTAAGTTGCTAAGTCATGTCAGACTTCGTCGCCACGCCATGGACTGTAGTCCGCCAGGCTTCTTGGTCCATGGGATTTCCCAGGCAAGAATACTGGAGTGGGTGGCCATTTCCTTCTCCAGCCTCATCAGATATCTCTAAATTTTATTTGTTGACTAACTTCTGAAACTCTAAAACCAAAGTTCTATTAATTCTATAGTAGAGAGATTGAATTCTTTGTTCAAATACAACTCCTGAGCCCTAAGCCTTGGAAATTATTTATACCTTGATGTGTATTCACCCACTATCCTTTTCTCTGGGCAAGTCTTGATGTTGATGGGAACGTGAGCAGACCTAGGTTGCTCTCAGAAAGAATACATATGGGCCATCTTAAGAAGCAGGTTTATTCAACAGAATTACCTCTGGTCAGAATTTGACTAACTAAAAAGTGCCAAGTAAATTTGTGTCAGCAAGCAGCCTAAAATTACCTCTTTTGATTTCTGTTCAGGCTAAAAACATCTGTTTAACAAAATGTTATCAGAAGTGTTTTATTGAAAACAAATATTATAAGCTGCTGTAAGAAACTGTTTTGTCTAATTTCCCTGAAATACGTCCTCCAACCATAAAACTGCCAACATCATCATCTACTAAAAGTTATACCAATAGTTCCCCTTCATGGATCACGGCCTTGTTGTGCCGAAGGGGCTTGCATAACTCAATGAAGCTACGAGCAGTGCTGTGCAGGGCCACCCAAGACAAACAGATGATAGTGAAGAATTCTGACAAAACGTTGCCCACTGGAGGAGGAAGAAAAACTGTGACAGAACCTAGACAAAAGCTATGACAAACCTAGACAGCATATTAAAAAGCAGAGACATCACTTTGCTGACAAAGGTCCTTATAGTCAAAGTTCTGGTTTTTCCAGTTCATGTACGAATGTGAGAGTTGGACTATAAAGGCTGAGCGCAAGAATTGATACTTTCGAATTGTGCTGGAGAAGACTCTTGAGAGTCCCTTGGACTGCAAGGAGATCCAAGCAGTCAATTCTCAAGAAAATATACCCTGAATATTCACTGGAAGGACTGATGCTGAAGCTGAAGCCCCAGTACTTTGGCTACCTGATGCAAAGAACCGACTCATTGGAAAAGACCCTGGTATTGGAAAAGATTGAAGGCAAAAGGAGAAGGGGATGACAGAAGATGAGATGATTAGATAGCATCACCAACTCAGTGGACATGAATTTGAGCAAGCTCTGGGAGATAGTGAAGGACAGGGGAGCCTGGTGTGCTGCAGTCTGTGGGGTCACAAAAAGTCAGAATGACTTTGTGAATGAACAACAAAAACAACATATCAACATATAATTGGAAAACTTCCGCTTCAAATGGAGTAAGGTGTATTAGAACTTGTAAACTTCTGAGTGACACACTCCTGGCTTTTAATTTTAGTTCTGACACCAACTGTTGGTCTATTACGCTCTCATAAATTTGATTTCTTCACCCATAAAATAGCGTAATCCCTGACTAGTAATAATAGCTGTGTTGGAGATTGTTTTAGCTGAGATGGCAAATATGAAGTCTGGCTGTCTGAATTTGGGTTATCCCAAAAGAAGATTGTAAGGCAAGGACTCCAGTGAACTAGTTTACTTGGAAGTTCAGAGAAGGGAAGTGGAGGAAGGAATCTAGTGATGGGGAGTAACCAATAAAAAGTATGTCCTTGGGTCAGTTGGCTACACAAAAGGCAGCCAGAGCTGAGTTCTGTAGGGAAAATGTGCAGAGCGCACACCTTAGAAATTTCCACCTGAGGAGTGAGGGAGTTGGGATATTAATACACCAGCTTCTGGGAGGCCACTGGTTGAGGGCTTCTCCCTAGGGTATTACTTCCTTAGCACTTTATCCTGCTCCTGAACAACAGCCTGTGGGATGCCGATGCCAGCATCAGAATCTCACTGGAGCACACCAAAAACTCCTCAGGAATGTGGGCTGGGCACTAATGTGCCTTCTACACTAGTATAATGTTTTCCCAGGCTTCAGCAAAAGATGAGGATTCCCTGGTGGCTCAGTGGTAAAGAATCTGCTGCCAATGCAGGAGACACAAGTTCGATCCCTGGGTCAGGAAGATCCCTTGGAGAAGAAAATGGCTACCTATGCCAGTATTCTTGCCTAGAGAATCCCATGGACAGAGGAGCCTAACAGGTTATAGTCCATGGGGTCTCAAAAGAGTCAGACACATCTTAGTGGCTAAACAACAATAATAAAAGATAGCTATGGAAATAAAAAGTTAAACTACCTTTTATTAGAAGATGTTATTGAACACTATGCTTTTCCCTTTATAACATACTTCTGAATTAGTTAGCATAGCTAAGCTGCTTTAAAAAAAAAAAGGTCCTCAATGCAGTGGTTTAAAGAATGAAGGTATTTCCTTCTTACGTATTAGTCCAGGATTCAGCAGGACAGATGCACAGACCTCACATTCAGGGAAGCAGGTTCCTTCTCTCCTGCTGCTCCACCGTGGGAGCAGGAGGAGACATGAGGGTGAGGTCTTTGTTTACATGATCAAAGCAGAATGTGCCATGTCTAGGTTCCAGCCAGCAGGAAGCAGAAAAGAGGGGAGAAGACTGTTCCCCCACTGCCTCAGGCTTAGCCAGACCCAGAAGTGGCCGCATCGTTCTGCTCTCAAGAGAGAGCTTGGTCACGAAGCTGTGTCTCACTGCAGGGGAGTCTGGGTCGCCAGCCAGCTGGGTGATCAGTGTCCAGCGCCAGGTCAGTTACTATGGGAAAGGGGAGAAGGGGACTCAGTGTCCAAGCAGCACTGTCTGCCACATCTTGGTAGTACAGCATCTATTTTAGGCTTGATTGAGCTTCTTGTAAATCTCAGTAACCACAGAGAGAGGACAGGATATGAACCTGTCCACCTATCTGGTGTCTTTCACTGAAGTGGAGTCACAGAGCTATTTACATACTATTGACAAGGGCTTGGATGTCACCACCTCTCTGTTCTTCACCACGTCTTCTTCACGCAACCATGTACTTACCTAGCACTTTCCCTGCTCTCACTCATATTTTTGTACATTTGTAGACTTCAATGTCTTGGTTTTTCAACATGCATGCTAAGTTGCTTCAGTTTTGTCTGACTCGTTGTGACCCTATGGATTGTAGCCTTCCAGGCTCCTTTGCCCATGGGATTCTCCAGGCAGGAATACTGAGTGGGTTGCCATTTCTTCTGCCAGGGGATCTTCCTGAATCAGGGATCGAACCTGCCTCTTATGTCTCCTGCATTGGCAGGCAGGTTCTTTAACACTAGTACCACCTGGGAAAGATTTTTTCAATAGCATATATTTGAATGGAGGCTTAGCTAATTAACTGAGTGCTTGCCTCTCTTCTTCCCTTTACTGAATAAATTCTACTGCTTCATTGATTGGAAAGGAGAGTGAAAGGGAAATGAATGAAAGTCACCACAGGGAGTTCTACAATTCTATACATAATAAATTATAAGAATAAGTATATTTAATAAATTCTAGAAAGTAAAATGCCTGAAAGTCCCCAGTCTGCTGATATATCACAGAAGGGATTCTGTTCTCAGATCATAAGCAATGGCACACAATCTGGAGCTATATTTTGAGAAAATGCTGCTTTGGGGGGCTCTAAGCTACCTAGAGAAGAGCTAAAGAGCCTCTTGATGAAAATGAAAGGGGAGAGTGAAAAAGTTGGTCTATAGCTCAACAATCAGAAAACTAAGATCATGGCATTTGGTCCCATCACTTCATGGCAAAGAGATATGGAAACAGTGTCAGACTTTATTTTTGGGGCTCCAAAATCACTGGCGATGGTGATTGCAGCCATGAAATTAAAAGACGCTTACTCCTTGGAAGAAAAGTTATGACCAACCTAGACAGCATATTAAAAAGCAGAGATTACTTTACCAACAAAAGTCCATCTAGTCAAAGCTATGATTTCTCCCGTAGTCATGTATGGATGTGAGAGTTGGACTATAAAGAAAGCTGAGCACTGGAGAATTGATGCTTTTGAACTGTGGTGTTGGAGAAGACTCTTGAGAGTCCCTTGGACTGCAAGAACATCCAACCAGTCCATCCTAAAGGAAATCAGTCCCGAATATTCATAGGAAGGACTGATGCTGAAGCTGATACTCCAATACTTTGGCCACCTGATGCGAAGAACTGACTCATTGGAAAAGATCCCGATGCTGGGAAAGATTGAGGGTGGGAGGAGAAGGGGCTGATAGAGGATGAGATAGTTGGATGGCATCACTGACTCAATGGACATGAGTTTGAGTAAACTCCAGGAGTTGGTGATGGACAGGGAGGCCTGGCATGCTGCAGTCCCTGGGGTTGCAGAGTCGGACACGACTGAGGGACTGAACTGAATGAACTGAAGCTACCCAGATGGTGGATGCTGGCCCAGGCTGCCTGTTCCTTGAAGGGGGGATGGTCTACTCTCCCAGGGGTCTTCTGCTCTTCTGTAGTGACCTGGGCAGATGGCTGTGCAGTCAGCCTGATGGAAATCCAGCGTTGGGTCTCAATAGGTTCCTAGAGCAGCAATGGGGGAGACGATCTTCCACCGTCCAATCACAAACAGCTGTCTGGTGCGTATGTGACACGTGGCAAGACTCTTCCATCTACTGCTTGCTTGGTGCTCCATCGGTGATGGAGGAAGCAGGAAAATGGAGTGTGGTGGTGGGAGGGGAGGTTGCATTAAGGTGACTGTGGAAAAGCAGATTTTTGCCCCTTGGCCTTTGGGTGGAGCTGTTGGGAGCTTAGGGAGGAGGTGTGGGGTGTACTTATATTCTTATAATTTATTATATATGGAATTGTAGGACTTCCTGTGATGACTTTCATTCATTTCCCTTTCACTCTTCTTTTCAACCAAAGAAGTAGAGTTTATTTAGTAGGAGGAAGAGAGGCAAGCGGTCAATTATTAGCTTAGAAGCAGAGAGGGCTTCTGTGACTCTATCTGACATGAGATGTAGGGACTGCCAGAGGGGGCTTCTTAAGTTATAGATTATAGGTCCCCACAAACATGGGCCAGGGAGAAACCCCCACTTCTTGCCTTTTTAATGGTGGCCAGGCTCTTTCTCCCAGTGACACTAGCTTGCAGATGGTACCACCTTGTGATTAGAAAATAATTTTTAGTAAATGATTGGCGAAACTCCAGTTAGGCCCTGTGATTTGGGAAGATGGATGCATGATGTAAGAAAGTGTGAGATTTTTGAAATTTAACTATGAAACTTGAGACTCTCATAGGTGTATTTTAATCACCTGCATAATTTCTGTCCTCACAATCATGAATATTTGAGAAATGGCTAGTCTTTGTTATGTGTGTGGTGTACTCATTGTCTAATGGTTATCTGTCTGCATCTTCTAACCAACCCTTTCAAAAAGTTTGTCTTCCTCCCAAGCTCTTGCATTAGAGAAGAATATTTACGATCCTTTGTCCTAATTCTGTTGTGTTGATTTTATGACAATTGTGTGCCTTCTAAGTCTCTATCACATTAGTGAGATGAAATATCTTGACAAGAGGGACAAACTTACAACTTTTTGTTTCTAGGAACAAGTCTTGCTCCTTGTTGATACTCAGTGAATATGTGTTGATAATGTTATTATAATTTATAAAGCAGAATGTTTCCTCCTATACTTCATTTCTTAAGCCCCTTTTCATACATAGGAGGCATCTGAAGATATTTTACAGAACTATCTAGGTTTCCATACAGTTTCCTTTCTTTAAGTCCCATCTGATCCGGAAATGCATTTCTGAGACTATACAGTGTGCAGCACAAAGTCCCAGGAACTTCCTTTGGGAATCCAGGGATTTAGGCTTTGGAGGGAGTACTTTGAGTTGATGAATTAATAGAAGCTCTTCTAAATTTGTCCAACTCAACCTTCTACTCCTTTCTAAATAATTTATTGAGGGTATAGAATTCCTTCCCCCTACCCCATGAGATATGGCCTCACATACTTTGCTACTCTTTGAAGCACAGTTGTTCCCCAATAGTTCATTCTTGGCATTTCAAAGAAGCTTCAGATGTTTTCCTTAGGTTTGTTAATCACAGAGGCATTATAAAACCTTTCCAGACAAACTCCACCTGGCCTCTTCTTATTTGGTCCTTCCGTAACTCTGATTACTCAGCATTTGTGTACTTCTCTGCTTATGTTTGGAAACCTGCACATTGGTAGAGAGAACTTTTCTTTACTCAGGGTTATCCAAAGTCAACTAAAGTAACAATATACATGAAATGCAATGGTTGCCACTGCCTGGCACTAGAACCCATTAAAATGTGAAACATCACAAGATTTGGGGACCTTTTAATAATCCTCCCTCAATTTTGGAAAACCATTTAATGCCACTCTAAAACATTAAAACTTGTAGTTTAGGTTTGAGATACTTGAATGAGTAAACAAAGCCCTAAGTGGAAACCTGATATAAAATACTTTTTGTTGTTTATCCATTCCAAATGTAATAGCTTGCATCTACTAACCCCAGACTCCCAGTCAGTCCCTCTCCTTTGTGCCTTCTCACTTGGCAACCATGAGTCTGTTCTCTGTGTCTGAGAATCTGTGTAGCACAGGGAACTATATTCAATATCCTGGGATAAACCATAATGGAAAAGAACATTAAAAAAGATATATATGTGTATAACTGAGTCACTTTTCTGTACAGCATAAATTAGTACAACATTGTAAATCAACTATACTTCAATTTTTTAAAAAAATTTACTTTTTGGCTTGTCAAAGATAAGATCAGAGAACCACAGAGTATTTAGAACAAGATCT
The DNA here is from genome assembly GCF_014754425.2 of Oryx dammah. Lineage (NCBI taxonomy): Eukaryota > Metazoa > Chordata > Mammalia > Artiodactyla > Bovidae > Oryx > Oryx dammah. The sequence continues at coordinate 2,602,780 of NW_024070188.1, read as the reverse complement.
TAGTTCTAAAATCAGCTGAACCTTGACCTCTGAGGATCAGCTGAATCTTGACAGAGTATCTGACGGAGGCATCTGTTTATCTGGCTTATCAAGTCTATGTAAAGAATCTTAATTTTGAAGGGCATTAGGTACTTTCTCACAGAACATGGCTGTATGTTAGTTATTTTATTTTGCAAATGTTAAGCCAACGCATTTCATTTCCACCCCCTCCCTGAAATTGTTTTTCATTCAAAGTCTTCTCTTTCTAAAGCTGAGTCTTGAGATCTAGAGTTCCAGGAGGAGATGCTGGCACTGGGCTTCTTTAGTAAGACAGTAGGGATGACTGCAAGGCTTTTTGAAGTTGAGGGTTTTCCCAGCTTCTTTAGCTGTGATTTAGCTGACTAGAAAGAAAATCTGGGAAACCTGGGTTACAGAGTTTTCCTGTAGTAGAGAGGAGATAGCTTCACCGGCGGTATCCGAGCCAGGCTTCCCAGGTGATGGAGGTGGTGAAGAACCCGCCAGCCAATGCAGGAGACTAAAAGACTAAGTTATAGCCCTGGGTCGAGAAGAGCCCCTGGAGGAGGGCACGGCAACCCACTCCCGTGTTCTTGCCTGGAGAATCCGATGGACAGGGGGCCCTGGCAGGCTCCAGTCCATGGGGCCGCAAAGAGTGGGACGCGACTGAAGCAGCTTAGCAAACACACACGTGGCCTCTGAGCCATGTCCTTCCTGGGGCTTTCCTGGAAGAGGAGGGGTTGTGTTAAATAGCTGTGTGGGAGGCTATTCCCATTATCATCTGAAGGCGATTGCCTTTTGAGCTAACATGGGACTCGGCCCTGACAGTCTGAACTTGGCTGTGCAATGTCCCTAGTGGGATGCTCCAAGCTTAGCTTTTCCAAAGACCCCTCCCCCACCCATTGTTGCATAAATAGGTTCAAGGAGCTCTTGAAATTCTGAAAGGGGAGCAGGCAAAGTGGCTAATTTGAGAACTGGTTGGGTTTGCCCTATGTCCCAGTTTGAGACTGTCCTCGTTTACCCCAGGTGTTCCCCTGTAATTATAATATACCTTTCTGTCGCTCTCATGAGGGTCTCAATGCAGCTGACAAATTTTATCGCCAGCCTCACCGTGGAGCCCGCTGAGATGCAAGAGGCTCTGGAGAAGAGTAGGAGGTGGGCTGTGGGGCCAGATGGTTGGATGTAGGAAATGCCATCACGTGGGCCGCCTACAGCCCTGCTGGGAGCTGAGCTCGAGCTCTGTCAGCTAGGGGATGCTGCCACATTTATAGTCAGCTAAGAGACTGGATCAAGGGTGACTCCAGCTCAAAGTGTTCATAACACAGTGCAAATCTTTTTTTTTTTTTTTTTGGTTTATTTTTTGTTTGGTCACACCTCACTGTTTGCAGGACCTCAGTTCCCTGACCAGGGATCGAACCAAGGGCCTGCAGTGAAAGTGCTGAGTCCTATCTGCTGGACTGCCAGGGAGTTCCGAATACAAGTCATTTTTGATTCTCTCATCTTCACCATCTAATATATCAACAAATACTGTATTTTCTGCTTTCAAAATACCCTTTAAACCATTTTCTCATATTCATTTCCTTCGCTACCTCTCTATTTCAAGCCACTGTGATCTTTCACCCAGAAAGATCTTGCAATAGTTTTCTCATTTGTATCTTCTTTTCCATTTTTGGTCCTCTCCAGTCTCCCCACCCCCCCACCTTACCTTGAATGGAGTGTATATAAATCAGAGCACATCATTCTCTTGCTTAAAATACTTCAAGGACTATCCTTGTCTTAGAATAACATCTTTTTTTTTTTTTTTTAAACCCATAACCTATAAAGCTGTAAATTAGGAGCTACAAACTCAGCCTCCCATGGAGGCCACACTAGCAACACGAATGAAGGAAAAAGGCTAGGTTGGGACAGTGGTAAACTTGAGGTCACAGGCCTTGTCCTGAGACAATCATCACCTTGAGGGTTGGGTCCAGCTGACGGTTGCCATGTAAGAATTCAGGCCCACTGCTGACAGCTCTTTCAAATTGGAGGGTTACGCAATATCTCCTTATTTTCAACTTCTGGCAGCTAATAAACACACACATGCACAGACACACAGACACACAGACACACACACAGACACACAGAGACACACACACACACACAGACACACACACACACACAGACACACACAGCTGTGAACCAGATCCAGGCCCGAGACCTCTGTTCTAGATGACTGGACTCAGTGTAGCTTTCCAGATTCCTCTCTCCTGTGTTCTGTCCTGCTGTGGCCTTGTTTATGTTTCTTGAAGGTTCTTTGCTTTCTTCCACATGAGAGCCTTTGGACGTGGATTACTTCTCCCTGCTATAGTCCGTATGGCCTTCTTACCCTCCAGGTCTTGGCTTAAAACAGCAGTTCCTCAAATAAGCCTTCTCTTACAAGAGTCCTCAGTTTAGCTCAGGTTACCTGGAATTCCAGAAAAACATCTACTTCTGCTTCACTGATTACGCTAAAACCTTTGACTGTCTGGATCACAACAAACTGTGGAAAATTTTCTAAGCGGTGGGAACACCAGACTCCCTTACCTGCCTCCTGAGAAACCTGTATGCTGATCAAGAAGCAACAGAACTCGACGTGGAACAATGGACTGGTTCAAAACCGAGAAAGGAGTATGTCAAGGATGTATATTGTCACCCTGCTTATTTAAATTCTACACAGAGTATATCATGAGAAATCCCGGGCTGGATGAATCACAAGCTGGAATCAAGATTGCTGGGAGAAATATCAATAGCCTCAGATATGCAGATGTTACCACTCTAATGGCAGAAAGTGAAGAGGAACAAAAGAGCCTTTTGATGAAGGTGAAAGATTGAGGGCAGGAGGAGAAGGGGGCAACAGTGGATGAGATGGTTGGATGGCATCACCAACTCATGAGTTTGAGTCACCCATGGACTTGAGTTTGAGCAAACTCTAGGAGATAGTGAAGCCTGGCATGCTGCCGTCCATGAGGTCATAAAGAGTCAGACACGACTTGGCAACTGAACAGCAACCTGGAAAGCAAGACCCGAGACGAGGACTATATGAAGCTGTACTTGCTAGGTATCATTCCTGGGCAGTGAGATTAAGAGATGAGAGGAAGGAGGAAGGATGGGAAGCATGTGAGGTGGGGCAACATAGTGCTGACCATGTTCTGTGACAAGCCCTGCAGGGACGGATGTAGCTGGCCCCAAGCGTGGCTGCATGGATGGACAGATAATCAGCGGGCATCACCAATCTGGAATTTCTTACAGTGACATCTTGGATTGGGGTTTCTCAGATAACCTGAGTGATATACATTTGCTCATCAAACCTACCTAAACCTGGCTTATGGTAATGAACTTTGAGCACAGGCTATTTTTTTCCCTTGTCCAGCCCAGGCCAAGATGGATAAGCTTCCTTCTTATTTCCTTATGTCTGCTATTTTCTTTTTTTTTTTTAAGTTCAAGTGTCCTAGCTTTATTCAGGGGGTCTCATTTCCAGATCTCAATCTCAGAGATCTGGGGCTTCATATCCTATTTCAGTAAAAAAAGATTGCTTGGTTTTTAAGACTAATACACCCCCCTTCTCAAACCCCAGGGATCTCATTGTCAGTTTACATTCCCTGTTCTTGCTTTCATTTCCCTCTTTGTTTTTGGCACTTACTGGTTTCCCATGGTTCCTTTCATGCTCAGCTGGTTTTCAAAAAGATTGTTAGTGATATTTTAGCTAGCATTTCTAGGTGCTCTGTTGGAGGAGATTTTCAAGATTTTTGGAGGACAGTCTAATATTTTTAGAAATAGAAGGCACACACTGAAATCATTCATTTGCTGGTTTGATTTCTGTCTCTTCCCCACAAGAGATAATATGTTCTACAAGGGAAGGAACATTGCCTGCTTAAGTTCTGTGCTACACACAGTGTTTGTACATAATTTGCTCTCATGATATCTTTGGAGAAATGAATCTTGATAATGTTAACATGCATTTGGAGATGTAACTCTACTCTGAGCACCAGAGAATGGTGACTCTGTTTTACTCATTTTTCCAGGGAATTTAATGTAGTTTCAAGGATAAAGTGAAGTCACTCAGTCGTGTCCAACTCTTTGCAACTCCCTGGACTGTAGCCTATGAGGCTCCTCCATCTATGGAATTTTCCAGGCAAGAGTACTGGAGTGGATTGCCATTTCCTTCTCCAGAGAATCTTCCAGACCCAGGGATCGAACCCGGGTCTTCCGCATTGTAAGCAGATGCTTTTACCGTATGAGGCACCAGGGAAGCTCAGTTTCAGGGACAGAGGGCATAGTTTCTCTAAGTATTTGGTGGTTAACTTATCCTTACAGAAAACAGAATTATAAAAATAAGCAACTCTTTTATGTTTAGTTATTATCGGAATGTTAAGATGGATATTTACAGTTTTATTTTTTCAAAGTTTCCTCTGACCCCTGAAGTTTGAAGTAATCTTTCTGTCTAGCTTTTATAACCCTTCTTGCTCTGCCTATTTTGTTGTATATCTGCCTCATCTTCATTGCCAGACTCTAAGGTCCTGAAGGCAGTTCATTCTGTATCCTCGTCTTTAATCCTCTACTGCTTGCTGGGTTTTTCAACCCGGGAACTACTGACACTCTGGCTGGATGTCTTTGCTTTGGGCAGCTGTCCTGTGCATTGTAGGCTATTTAGCAGCATCCCTGGCCTCTGCCCACTGGATGCCAGTAACATTCCTCAGTTGTGACAACCAAAAATGTCTCCAGATGTTGCCAAATGTCCCGTTGGGGGTGGGGAGGAGGACGGAAAGGCTCTCAACCGAAAACCATCACACAGAGGAAATGCCTCACACAGAGTAAATGCTCCCCATTTGATTATTACATAAGTTCTATAGCAAATGATGATCGAAGTCCACAAAGGCAAATATAGAGGCCATGTGTTCTTGAGGAGGCTGGTCTCGTTTGGACCAGCCTTCTTGCCCCCAGGTCTGAACTGGCACCGAGATGAGCTATGCGTCTGCCACCACTCACTGTCAGCTCCCTCCTCAAAGCCTGTCCTCTCATTGCCTCTAGTTGTTTACAATCTGAAAACATCTGGAGGTGCAGAGATCGGGTGTGTGGCTTACATCCACCGCTTCCATAGTGCATGCATTCATTTTCTGACAAAGGCTGTCAGTCAAATTTACATTCAAATGCACCTGCTTTACAGATGACAGGATTTCTAAGCACACGCAGACAGAGGATTAGAATACTATTTGTTGGCATAAAGGAGCAAAATTTGGCCTGGAAACTGTAACTTTTTTTTTCTCTCTCTCCTTAAGCAAGGCTACAACTAATTTAATCAACAGTTTTGAAAAACAAACATTCCTGCTTTCCTATTTTTACATGGTTTATGGTGTTTTCAACAGTTTAGAAAGTTGCAGAAAACCCTAGGCAGTAAATTATGTTTTGTAAAGAAGATGTTTATGTTAGAAACAAAGCTTCTAACAAGGAACACATTTTAGTTAACAAAACTGATTTCAGGCAATGAAAATGCTTTTAGGTAGCGGGAAGAGATGGCGGCTCCCCTCTGTTCCCGCTCGCGCTCCGTGCCCACTCTTAGGGCACTGGGTCACTGGGCTCGTGTGATGTGACTGGCACAGTGGTGGAGGGTATCAAGCGGTGGTGGGGTGTGCAGATGAAACCCCATTATCTCCACTTGCCCATGGAAGAGACAGGCTTAGAGGGATTAAGTCACTTAAAAAACATCATTCACTAGCTGAAGTCAGAGCAAATTGTCCTTTTTCCCAGGGCTCTGTCTACCATGAGACATATTCAGATAGTGATGTCATATTCCAGACATTGCTGGGGGAGAGCAAAAAGTGTTTCTCTGTCCCCAGTCGCCCTCAGTCTATGGCAGCGCAATGGCTGGAACCTTTCCTCAGGTAAGCCCCACAACTGAAAATATTTCCTCCTGGCACCATGCAGAATGTCCAGGCAGAGCCCAGACACAATCTATGGCTCAGAGGGAAAATGTCATGGGAGAAAGTTAGAGAAGCAAACGGAATGATGTAATGGTATGAAGAATGAAGACGTTTGTGAGGATAATAAAGTAGAAAAAGCACGCAAAGCAACTGTAGTTCATTTTGAAGAATCATGAAAATATGACCTTTTTCTTTTCCTTATTTGTGAGCAAATATTGAGAGGAACTCAATTAATGAATGCCAGACCCACACCAGGCAAAAGTCAGCTGTGTTCTTTTGTTCAGTCATTACGTTATTCTAGGGCTGGTTTATTGAAATCCTGAATAGTAACATGAAAGGCAAGCCATACCAAACACAGGTCTTCAAGTCCCACCTCAGCAAAATACTGGAAAATCACCAATGAAAAATGATTTTAAGTAATCTTATTTTTTTACTGTGAAAACAAAACACCGATTAAAAAATTAAAAAATGTAGGAAAAGGTGATTACAATTATTGTCATTTATGTATTTCAGATATAAATATACATACACATATATACATAATATGTATGTACTTCTGTAGAAATACATGTCATGGTGTGAGATGGAATATTTATATCTATATCATACTTATTTTCAATATATCTACTGCCATGTGATAATACAATAATTCATTAATGCTATTTTATTATCTGCTGTTTTCACTTAAATTTGGGGGAATTTCTTTCTGATTCATTAAATAATATTCTCCTGCAATGTTATTTTTATGGCTGAAAATTCTACAAGGAATTTATAATTGGGCTTTCCTCATAGTTCAGTTGGTAAAGAATCCACCTGCAATGCAGGAGACTCTGGTTCAATTCCTGGGTTTGAAGATCCACTGGAGAAGGGAAAGTCTACCCACTCCAGTGTTCTTGGACTTTTCTGTGGCTCAGCTGGTAAAGAATCCGCCTGCGATGCGGGAGACCTGGGTTTGATCCCTGGGTTGGGAAGATCCCCTGGACAAGGGAAAGGCTTCTCACTCCAGTATTCTGACCTGGAGAATTCTGTGGACTGTATAGCCTATAGTGCTGCAAAGAGTCAGACGTGACTGAGGATAACCAAGGAATGTATAATTAAGGAATAGAGTTAAGTTTGCCTTAAAAAACAACTGCTTTTAGATTTTCATTTTCTTTTTTATGATCTCACTCTACCTAATGATTTTGATTTCTACATTCTGTAGATTCAGATTTTTATATTTATTTGATACTAGGCATTTAAAGAACTTTCTGCATCATTTCGTCATATGGTTGACTTACCTCATAGTCATCAAGGTAGGTGTCTAAAAGGAAAGCTTTGAGGTACAAAAGTTTTAGTTATTTTATCATTTCAAAACACTTTGCTATCCCTGATTATTTGTTCCAGCTCTCCCAGATGAATTATTACCACATTTTCAGATGAAAGGGGTAAAGAATGCAAATATTATGCACATGAGGGCCTGCTCAGCTATAAATGGATATCAATTTTAAGTATTTCTGAGCATTGTTCACCCTCAGTCTTTCACCCTTGTAATGAAATTTCCTGTTAGTAACCATGTCTATTGGCCTACAGCTTTTAAAGCCTAGACATCTTGCTTTCTTCACAGTTTTCTCTTTCATTATCAGATAGGCAAATCTGTATGTTGATGAAAGCAAGAATGAAGCCTGTTTCCCTAGTGGTTTAAGGACTAACTTGCCTCAGGCAGGACTTTTTTTTTACTTTCCTTGCTCTTTTCTCTTTCAACTTTTGATCTCAGTCCCTAATAGTGTGTCTTTGATATTAATCCAGTTGTCTTCTTAGTTAGCTCATGACATCAGGGGAATTCCATGTGATCTCCAAGGAAAGACTCACTTGGGTCCACAGAGTTCAGTTCATAGAGATATTTTAAGATGACAGTCACATTAATATTAATAATGAAAAGAATAACTAGCATTTAAGCACCACTTTGAAGACATTTTATTGTAGGAAACTTAGGTGTGAGAGTAGAGAGAATGCTGTGATGAACGCCCATTGCACAGTGCAATAACTGTCAGATTGTGGCCAGCCTTGTTTCATTAGCCTCTCCCCACTTCTCTTCCTCCTCTCACACTGCATTGTTTTGCAGGAAATTCCACATATCGTTTTATTTTATCTGTAAATATTTCAGAAGATATGAACTTTTAGGAATTACATAGTTAAAATCATTTTTAATTTTTAAACTTTTTTACTAAATACAAAAAATACAAAAGTCATACGTGTACAGCTTAAAGTTTTTGCAAAGTGAACATATTGGTACATCTAGAACATCAGCAGTGCCACAGAAGGCCCCCTGTCCATTTCCAGCTCTGTCCCCACCTCCCAAGGGTAACTACTATCTCGCATTCCAGCTCCTGTCTTTGAACTTGGTATGTATGGGCTCACACAGGGCACTTCCTATTTGGGGTCTGGCTCCTTTCACGTAACATTTTGCTCGAGTGATTTCTCTGTATTTTTACATGTTCCTCCTCATTACTGTATAGCACGCTGTTGTGCAACTGTGCCACAAGGTAACCATTCCATTGTGGAAAGCATTTAAAGACTTTCTAGTGTTTGCTTCGGAGAAGGCAATGGCACCCCACTCCAGCACTCTTGCCTGGAAAATCCCATGGATGGAGGAGCCTGGTAGGCTGTAGTCCATGGGGTCGCTAAGAGTCAGACACGATTGAGCGATTTCCCTTTCCCTTTTCACTTTCATGCACTGGAGAAGGAAATGGCAACCCACTCCAGTGTTCTTGCCTGGAGAATCCCAGGGATGGGGGAGCCTCATGGGCTGCTGTCTATGGGGTCGCACAGAGTCGGACAGGACTGAAGCGACTTAGCAGCAGCAGCAGCAGCAGTGTTTGGTTATTGTGAACAGTCTTAACTTCTTTTATTAATCTTATAGAATGGGAAAAGGAGGCTTGTGTAAAATAAAATAATTTGTTAAGTTCACACAGGTAATAAAGCAGTGTAGTCTTAATTCAAACTAGCTTTGCCTGACTCCAGAGTCAGAGGTCTTAACTACCATGCTTTCTTTCTTTTTTTTTTTTTTTCCTTCAGTTAACTATAATTATCTATATATAAAAACCCATAAGCTTTATGGAAAAAAGTGCATTATTCTGCATGGCTTTGTTGCCCTCAGTTACTGGTTTTCCTATTCTGTGTCTATTTCTTGGAGAGGAAATCTCTCATTCCATTAAAAAAAAATTTTGTTAAAATGTATTCATTACAACTGAGATTTAGAGTATTGAGCAACAGTGGGGGATGACTCTAGAATAGGAAAAGAAGAAGGAAATACACTCAGGCAAATGCTATCTGACCTTGTCAAAAAATAAGATGCTTGTGAACTGTATGCAGACTATGGTCCTGTAGTAATTCTCAGGGTTAAGTTCTACTAACCTAGTTTCAAGCACATAAACAGGGAAGTAGGGATTTTAGTGTCTAATACATGCATGTAAACTGCTTACTTTGCTCAGTTCAGTTCAGTCTGTCAGTTGTGTCTGACTCTTTGTGAGCCCGTGGACTGCAGCATGCCAGGCTTCCCTGTCCGTCACCAACTACCAAATCTTGCTCAAACTCATGTCCGCGAGTCGGTGATGCCATCCAACCATCTCATCCTCTGTCATCCCCTTCTCCTCCTGCCTTCGATTTTTCCTAGCATCAGGGGCTTTTCCAATGAGTCACTTCTTTGCATCAGGTGGCCAAAGTATTGGAGCTTCTGCTTCAGCATCAGTCCTTCCAATAACTATTCAGGACTTATTTCCTTTAGGATGGACTGGTTTGATGTCCTTGCACTCCAAAGGATTCTCAAGAGTCTTCTCCAACACCAGAGTTCAAAGCATCAATTCTTTGGCACTTAGCCTTCTTTATGGTTCAACTCTCACATCCATACATGACTACTGGAAAAACCATAGCTTTGACTAGACAGAACTTTGTCAGCAAAGTAATGTCTCTGCTTTTTAATATGCTATCTAGGTTGGTCATAGCTTTTCTTCCAAGGAGCCAGCATCTTTTAATTTCACAGCTGCAGTAACCATCTGCAGTGATTTTCGAGCCCGAGAAAATAAAGTCTGTCATTGTTTTAATTGTTTCCCCATCTATTTGCCATGAAGTGATGGGACCAGATGCCATGATCTTCGTTTTTTGAATATTGAATTTTAAGCCAGCTTCTTCACTCTCCTTTCATCCAGAGGCTCTTTAGGTCCTCTTCACTTTCTGCCATAAGGGTGGTGTCATCTGCATATTTGAGGTTATTGCTATTTCTCCTAGCAATGTTGATTCCAGCTTGTGCTTCATCCAGTGCAAAAATATTATCTTGTAACTTTTAGAACTTAGTCTTGCCTCTCTTTTTTTCTGAAGCTATTGGGAAAATAATTTAGTTGAATAATTTTATGAATATATGTAGGTGTGACACTATTTTATTTGTAAGTAGGACAAAGTAGTTATTCTATTATGAATGTAGATACTACAATATATGTATCAGTACTATATCTTTTAAAGTGTTACAAAATCTAAATAGAAGCATAGCTAGATTAACAGAAAATGCAACTATTTGAAAATAGTAAAACCTGACCATAGCAAATGTATCAGAATATCATTTTGATACCAAAGAACCAGCTAATGCATAATAATCCCTCCATCCCCATTATTCTTGTCTTTGAGAAGTTTTGGTTGTGAATGCATAGCTCATAAACATTTTTCAATAGCTTATCAAATCATAGACCAGAATTATATTTTTAGAATGTAGTTTTAGAATTTCACTGAGCAGTGAACTCATTCATCACGCATTGTTTGTTTTAGAGAGAATACTGAACAGCTCATATCCTTTGCTTAAAAATAGACTTCTTTTCCCCCTCAAAGCAATTATCTTCTTTTCAGTCCAATTTTCTCTTTTCTGGTATTCAACAAGACTTCAGTTCCAATAAACTTTTATTTTACTATGCTGATCATGAAATTATGCCATTTTTTTCTATCTGCCTCAAAGCTGTGAAGTTTTATGTGTATTTTTTTTTTTCTCAGAACCATATATATTCAGGTACAATATAAAGAAGTCTATATGTTTTGACTCTCAGTGACTGATAAGAATAGGCCACAACTTTTTGGAACCAGATTCCCTAGTTCAAATCCTGGCTTCATTACTTACTAACTTGTGACCTTGGACAAGTTACTTAATATTTCTATGCCTCAGTTTTCTTATCTGTAGAATGAGGGGTAATAATAATACCCACCTCACTGGGTTATTAGTAGATTTAAATAGGTTTGTGTATGCTAGGTAGGCTTAGAACTCTGCATGGGTATTTTTATTATTATCTTGAATTCTATTACTTTTCCTTGAAATTTAAAAATTTTGAAATAATTAATTTATAAGTCTTTCTTTCTACAACTTTGAACATGCAGCTCATAATGACACAACTCTGTCCAAAGAGCCCAGAATGCATTTTCTGTAAGTTTATAGATAATATCCTCTAAAGTTTTCTCCATCTTTTCTTTAATCTTTTGTATGTTTGCTTGCTCTTTCAATCATCCTTATTTATTGAACATAGGACTCTAGGTGTTTGAGTATTCAGTAAGGAACAAAAAGGAAACATTCTGTGCTTCCAGGGAGCTTATATTCCAGTCTTAAACCAGCCAATATGTGGTACAGGCCATGTTTGGAAACTCCCCTTGTGAGCTGTACTCCCCAACCCCCAGTTGCCCTGAACATTGTTTCCAAGTCAAGGTCTATTTTTCTCTTCACTGCATATATTAAATAACATAAAATTTTAACTTAAAAATCACTGTGCCTTTTTAAATGAACCATGTGGTAAATTTTGGTTTAAGAAATGGTTGTAGGCATAATGTGCCAACTCCTTTGTTTCATCTGCTTTTTTTCTCACTGATAACATTAATCTATCTTCTTATCAAGAAGTTTCATCATGATTCATTCTTGAAGTTGGGAAATTCAGCTTTAGTTGTAAGTTTATCAGAGCTTCTCAGAATGCTCACACTTAAGACTGGGAAAAAAACGCAGCTGAATGGTAATACATTAACAATATGTGTTGAAAAATCAGTTCCTTGTTGACTGTATACAAAACAGAAATCTCTAATAGTTCCTAATGGCACTACTTCCTCTGTAGATAATGTAGGAAATGCTTTTGTCTGAATAATCATTCCCAGGGGGTGGGAGGGAAGGCATCAAAATAGATTCACTTTAGAGAGAGAGAGAGAGAGAGAGTGTGTGTGTGTGTGTGTGTGTGAGTCTGTCTGTGTGAAAAATGAGAGACTGATGATATTGAAGTTCCAAGTCAGACCAGCACACTGCTGCTGCTGCTAAGTCGCTTCAGTCGTGTCAGACCAGCACACATGCTACCATAATTAAAGAACATGATTTGAAGGTAGCAGCAGTATCTAATTATATGAAATACTCTCTATATTGTTGCATCTCACCACATTTAAAAAATAAACTAACAGCGGACAATGAACAGCTAGTCCAAAGGTTAAAGAAAACAACAGTGGGGACTAGGTTTTCATAAGAAAAGGAAAAAGACCCCACTAAAACGTGTAATTGTTTGGATATTGTTGCATCTCACCACATTTTAAAAATAAACTAACAGCAGACAATGGACAGCTAGTCCAAAGGTTAAAGACAACAACAGTGGGGACTAGGTTTTCATAAGAAAAGGAAAAAGACCCCACTAAAACCTGTAATTGTTTGGATAGTTAAGGAAGAAATAAATATCTCTCTCATAATGGAAGTATCTAGACCATAAAGGCAAAGTGGGTTATTGCCCCTGTTTTTCTTGACTTTGGCTAACTTGCTTCTCTGCTTCCCTTTGGACTGGGGAAACTGGTCAAGTGAACTCCCAGGAGGTATGAAATTGACATTCGCCAAGTCCTCTTTAGGGAAGTGGGGGCTTTGCATGTGGGGTATGTGTAGGACGCGGGCATTTTTCGAACAATGATCTCTCCACAGCCCACCCCTTTGAAATTTTTCACAAAGTTCTCCTAGTGGTTCTAAGGGTCTCATAGCCCTGTTGCACACTTCCATTTCCTACTAGAGGACTGTGGATAGATTATCTCTGAAAAATCCATTAGCGTTCTGGAAGTTAATTTCTTACAAGAATGCTTTCATCTTTTTTTTCCATTGTAGTATAGTTGATAAGAATGCTTTCATCTTAATAGAAATCTTTAAAAAAATCAAGGTTGGCCCAGACCCAGAAGTACTAAGAATCTGAGCAAACATAATTTTAGACATTGTTGTTGTTCAGTTGCTCAGTTGTGTCTGACTCTTTCTGACCTCATGGATTGCAGCATGCCAGGTTTCCCTGCCCTTCACCATCTCCCAGAGCTTGCTCAAACTCCTCTCCATTGAGTTGGTGAAGCCATCCAACCATCTCATCCTTTGTCATCCCCTTCTCCTCCTGCCTTCAATCTTTCCCAGCATCAGAGTCTTTTCCAGTGAGTCGGTTCTTTGCATCAAGTGGCCAAAGTATTAGAGCTTCAGCTTCAGCACCAGTCCCTCCAATGAATAGTTAGGATTGATCTCCTTCAGGATTGACTGGTTTGATCTCCTTGCAGTCCAAGGGACTCTCAAGAGGCTTCTCCAACACCACAGTTCAAAAGCATCAATTCTTCAGTGTCTAATCTTCTTTATGGTCCAACTCTCACATTACATGACTACTGGAAAAACCATAGCTTTGACTATAGGGACCTTTGTTGGCAAACTAATGTCTCTGCTTTTTTTATGTGAATAGTACTAAATAAATTTTATATGTAGTTAAATAGTACTACATAATGTAGTAAGTAGTACTAAAAGAATTAGTACTAAATATATGTACTAAATAATGTGTTTATATGTACTAAATACATGTAGTAAAAGTAATAAATTTTATATGTGAATAGTACCAAACAAATTAGGGAGAGAAGATGAATGCTGTTAGTGAGGTGGATGGCATGGGAACAGCTGAGACATTTTCTAATAGGTTGAGGTATGGGATCAGCTAACATTGAAGGTGAGTGTCATTTCTTTAAAAAGGATACACACACCCCTTGTGAAAAGTGGCAGCCTTTCCCAGACAGACATTAGGGTTCTCCAGCATATAAGCCTCTTGCTGCAGGTATGTAGTACTTAAAATATTAAATGCCTCCTTGGTCCAAATTTAGTTTCCATGTCAAAAGAAAGGATAACTTTAAACTGATAAAATTGTCTTGGAGGGGTCAACAGTTTTAGTGATACTGATGAGATTTTTTTTTTGTCAGGGCAATATTCTCGTGTGTTAGCCAATAATGGTGTGTGTGTGTGTGTGTGTGTGTGTGTGTCCCTTCCTTCTCTTAGTTCCTCTTACTGTTAATTCCACATGGGTAATTAGCCATTTCCGAGAATAGCCTTAAACACACAGTTTTTCATGATTCTTAATCTTGACAGATTCATGTTATTTTCTGACATAGAATAAAGCAAATAAAAATATCTGAAGGCATTCTTCATTTTGGAGTTCTGGGTAGAAGTGACCACTCTTGGAGACTTGAGGGTTAATGATCAGACAAGGCTGTGGACAACCAGGGGTGTCTCAAGTCCTGGTTTTCCTGGAGCCTTCTCCATTTCTTGCTTTGAATGAATGATCTCAAGAAGAACACTAAGATTTTCCTTTCAAAAACGTTATGTTACAGACATTCCTTTATGATAAAACTACCTTAATAACAGTCAGGTATAAAAGCTGATTACGTCTGCTATGACAGTTATGGATGTAATTTAAGGGTGTATGTAACACATCAATGTAAAAAATTGCTTGGGACTGATCTCTTACTGTGAATTTCCCCAACAATCGCCTTACAGTTTTTTTTTTTTTTTTGAAGACTTTTCTATCCAAGAAGGTTGATCTCAGAAAGCCTAATTGAGGAGAATATTGCTTTGGTAAATTGCTCTGCTCGAGGCAACTGCCGCTGCTTCTTTTCTGATTTTAAAAACCTGAGCTCCAAATCACACTCGGCGTTTAAGGGCTTCCAGCAATAATTACGTCTGTGTCATCAGCAGCAGTCCTTAAAAGGGTCTGCCGTTTCCCCGCAATCTTTTCCGGGGCGAGCAGAGCCGTATCCACTGATAACCCGGCTGCCGAGGAACTGAGCAGAGCCGGCTCCAAACTTCTCAGCTGTTGACAGGCTTGACTTGCTGAGAACACTGGTTAAATATAGCACACGCGAGCTCAGCTCCTCGACAAAGTCATAGCTCTGACAGTGCTGTGAAGGGGGCAGAAGACGAGAAACCTAATCTCAGAAACCCAACAACACCTAGCAACAGTTGAAAAAACTTTTAAACAAAAGTCTGGGTGGGAGAGATACAACAGCCTCCAATTGCTGCTGATCGGGATTTCAGGGAGAAGGAGCTGCTTTCCCTCCTCTTCTACCCCGTTTCCTGCATGACTTCAGCTATTGGCTAGTCCTAGGAAAGAAAGTGGGAAAAGCTTTTTCCTCTGTATTCTTTTGGGCTGGATGGTTTTCCAGGACTCCAGTCTCTCTTGGGCTGTGGGGCCAGCCACTGGGTTCTTCAAAGGATAAGCTACCTCCGTAAAGGACGTACCTTTGGTTTAGACGAGCTGCCTGCCAGTCAGGTAAGACCGAAATGCCCAGCTACTTAACTCTCTTAAGACATTTCTGCTTCCACAAGAAGAGAGCTCTCTCTGACTCTGTGTTGTCTGTTTCCTTTGAGTCTCACTGTTCCACTACCTGATAACACATTTGAAACTGAGGACAATCACTGAATTGTTTTTTTAAAGAATCAGAAAGTCACCTCTTCCTCAGAATTACCCGATCGCTTTTTAAACACAAAGATCGTTATGATGCTTTAATAGCCATCAAAGTATTTCTGCCAAGTTATCATTTTCTGGCAGGTAGCAGAAATCTGACAAAGGACAACTTCACAGTCCTTTCACAGTGAGGATGGCTAACCAATGGAGGGGATATTTTCCCTAGAAGCAAAAGCACTTTCATGTAATGAAACTCGCTGAGCAGCTCGTGTGGTAAATGAGAGGGAAGTCCCGTGTGTGTTTGTGTTGCTGTACTTTCGCCCAGCCGCTTCTCTGATTTCACTGGTACACCTTGTGCTAGCTCTGACCTCGTTACATTACAGTCATCCCAAGCACTTCTGACTAGGCACAAGATATGCCTGGTTTCAAATCACTGCTTTTGCAGTTGTTGAATATAAACTATGCAGGAGAATGTTATTTTGTGTGTGTGGTTTTTGAGTAATTGCTTGTATACAGATAAGATAGATCCTGGTTTTTAAAACTCAAATTGAGTGTATTAGAAAAATTCTTTCTTAAGTTGCACATATTTGAGTATGAATGTGTTCACCATAGTGTGAAGGACATCCTCTTTTCATTTGCTGTATTGTCTGTGCTTCTGGGAGTTGCCCTGCAGTTTTATCAGAACTGCTTAGAGTGATCGATATCACACTGACTCTGACAAAAGTTATGGCTGCACATTGATGACATGGTTAGTTGATAACTTGTGTCTGTAGTTGGGTTGGATTTGCATAAGAAGTTTGTTCCTCTAGGTGAACATGATTGTTTGAATGAATATTCTAAACCAAGGATAATTTCAAAGAGGATACAAATGCACATTTAAAAAACCATTTGAGTCTGTTTTGTCAACTTTAGAGAAATAATTTACCCAAGGCCAGTTCTGAACACATTGTTGACCAGAATGTATCAACTCTTCCAGTAAATGTTCCCATTTTAAGAAAAACTAATTAAAGGTTATATATCATATGCTCAGAAAAATGAAACAGTACATCATTTAAGTATGTATTATATTTCATGACTCTGATTGTGCCATTAGTTTACAAAGTAAACGCAGCTAATCGTGTATAATGAATGTAACACTGCAAAATGCACCCTGTTGAAACTTGGTGTCAGAGAATGAAACTTCTAATACCTTAGTGGAGATGCAGCATCTTTGTCTTTAAAGAGTTTTGAAAAATCTGAACTAAACGCTTTACATTTTTCTTGTTTTTATCTTAGGAAGGGTCACACTGTTGGCTTACAAATGTATGTGTACAGCCAAAATCTGCCATTAGTAGATTTTGGAGGCGGGTAATTTCTTTTGGAGTTAGTGGAACAGTGTGAGGATAACGGAGTGCAGCATTTGCCTCTGAGTGAAAGCCATGTTTCCTGATGGACTGAGTTTTGAGAATCATTGTCTTCGTGACTGTAAGTTTACCCTTGAGAATCAAAAATAGCTCAGGTTAGAGCACGTGCTTTCCTCCAGTATATGAACAATCAACTGCATAGATTGTGTTCTCTGTTCACTCAAGTTCACATTTCCGTTGTTATTTTGGAGTCAGCCCTTTCCCCTTCACCGTAAGAGATTTCACTGCTGTGTCTCCACCACCGTAAGATCTATTCCCTTCATCCTGGGTCTGGTTTGTATCATGACAGTTCTGCTCCACCTCCACCCCTCAATACCATGCAAACCACCTTGCACACGCTATTGTTGTTTAGTCGCTAAGTTGTGTCTTTGACTCTTTTCCACCCCATGGACTGTAGCCCACTAAACTCCCCTGTACATGAGATTTCCCAGGCAAGAATACTGGAGTGGATTGTCATTTTCTTCTACAGGGGATTTTCCCAACCCAGGGATCCAACCTCATCTCCTGCTTGGCAGGTGGATTTTTAACCACTGAGCTTCGTGGGAAGCCCCCCGCCCACTACCCCATGATTGCAGGGTTAATTTTCCTATGCTTGTCTCTTCTACTCCTCAGTTATCTTCTTCGACTTCTAGTTGCTGCCAAACCCCTAGGCTGGGTATTTTGAAAACCTTCCATCATCGGGCACGTACTTAACTTTTCCAGTCTCAGCTCCCACTACTCAAGAACAAATGTCCCTCAGCTTCAGATAGGTCAGATTTGGGGCCCTTCTCCAAACACCTACATACGCACGTTTCAGTGCCCCGCCTCCACCCATTTTGTGCCCTCCTGCCTGGAACACTTTTCCTCCCCTTTCCTGAAGAGACTTTGTCCACTATTTAAAACTCACAACAGTGGCCTCCCCTTTCACGGTGATTTCCTGGGCCATACCTTTTAGAAGTGATTCCCTCTTAGTTTGGATCTTTTGGTGCTCTGTTAGAATTAGGGTTTTTTGGAGTGGGGTTTGGGTTTCCCAGGTGGCCCAGAGGGTAAAGAATCCACCTGCAATGCAGGAGATGCAGGTTCAATCCCTGGGTTGGGAAGATCCCCTGGAAGAGGACATGGCAACCCACTCTGGTATTCTTGCCTGGAGAATCCCCATGGACAGAGGAGTCCGGCAGGCTATAGTTCATGGGGTCGCAAAGAGTCAGACAGGACTGAAGTATCTGAGCACGCGTGCATGCACAGAATGGGGTTTACCTCTTTAAATTCAGTTTTATGAAAGTGACCAGGTACAAGGCATTATCCTAAACACCCTTTGGCTCTGAAGCTGTTCCGTGCCATGCATCTTAATGGATGTTCTATGAACAGTTTTGGCTCTGGATTTCTAATGACGAGCACGAGAGAACATATAGATTAGTATAAAATTAAGACAAACAACTACAAATGCAGTTAATAGCTTTTTATCTCAAAAATTTCTCAAGAAAGGTCTTCATAGTTTAACGAGCATAGAAAAATTACAAGTGATTGTAACTATGCTCATATACTTGATTGTGGAGATAATGTACACCTCAAGAAGGAAATACGAAGGGGGACATATGAAGACTGTATATGTATATACACACATACACACACATATATGTAAATATACACGCATCTCCTGTGTATGTACCTAGACTTCAAAATACTGTAACTCGTAGACTTTTATCATCTTTTGGTACCAGATTCTATTTACTTTTGGCACTGTTCATTTAAATTATAATTCCTTCCATTTGTGGATCATCATGAATTAAAATCTGGCCTTGAACATTAAAATGTTTAAATATCGTGCTTATCTTTTTAAAAATTTCCCTCGATATCTTAAAGAGAGACATTTCTCAGTTTTATTTTAAATCACTTATGAGACCTATAGCCTTACTGTGTGAGATAAAGTGTGAATCCTGATTTTGAACCAATTTTTTTTTGTGTTCACCAAAAGAAAAGCATTCTCTTTATATATATATTATTTTATATATATATATATATTCTCTTTATATATTCCTTGAGATAACCAAGGAAGTTAAAATTACTCTTTTAAATGGGTGTTTAGCAAGAACCACTATGGGATTTTCCCAATGAAATTTATGAAGTATTTAATATATTCATTTAACAATGCTTTCTCAGTGGTTATGATTTTTACTTATTCTTTTAAATTATTTATTTATTTGTCTGCACTGAGTCTTAGTTGCGGCATGCGAGATCTTTAGTTGTGGCATGTGAGATCTAGTTCCCTGACCAGGGGTTGAACTCCAGCCCCTTGCATTGGAAATGCAGAGTCTGAGCCACTGGACCCCAGGGAAGTCCCTTAGTTATTCTTTAGAAGTGAAACTTTGTGATAAAATATACATTCTAAACTAATGCTAATTATCTTTTTTGAAAGATGAGCATTTCTTCACAAAACAAGTGCCCTAAGAAACAGGATTTTATAGAGCTTGTTTAATCAACATTTTCACTTATTTGTCTCCTAACATGTAAGTTTTTAAAAAGCAGCATCATGGGAAGTGAATGGTAATCTTAGGTTGAGATCTATTAATATTTCAGCAAAAAGTTTAAAATTGGCAACACCTTATTAGAAAAATAACATTTAAAAACCTGCAACATACATTTGTTTATAAATTAATTATTTTAATATATACGGCAATAGAATAAAAGCTAAGCTAATAAAATACATTTTGTTTCCTTAAAAAAATATATGTTTTGTTTCCTTATACCGTGTCTGAGTTGAAGAGCTAGCAGAAAGGTTATGTCATGGACGTGGAGGCGACAGGAAAGGCTAATTGCAAAAGTCAGATGGCCTGGATTCAGATTTCAGCTCGCCATGACCCTGGGCAAATTACCCCCTGTGTCTCAGTTTTTTAATCTGTAAAATGGGAATAATAGTGCTATCTTCATTTGGAAAATTAAATGAGTTAATAAAACTTATAGTTTCCCAATACTTTTCAATAAATTTAAGTTATTCTTTCTCTATTACTATGCTTTAAATATAGTTATCATTTATTTTATTCTTTGTTGCACATGAAGTTCTTAGATGCACACCATAGATCCATAGATCAAATTCATAGATCATAGTAAGGTGGAAGAATATATTGTTCAAATGTGGAATCCTGTTAGCAACATATTTTGCAGCTGGGTATTCTAAGAAGACATAATTTGAGCTCCAGCCAATAGTTTAGCATGGAATTTATATTTCATTCCCTCCCTCATCACTCAGCAGTGCACTTCTTATAGAATTATTACTAAGAAGGCCAAGAAATCACGCACAGCATAGATGGTTCCCTGGTTTCTATATTTGCAGTTGGAGATAAAGTGTGTTTATACATAGAGTTTGGGTGTCTCTTTTATAGCCAACTATGCTTGGTAATGTATGTAAGGGAGACTTCCTCCTTCAAGGAGGGATATATATTAAATTTATCACTCTCTATTTATTCCTTTAGATGTTTTGTTTTACTAACCTAGTAACAGATAAAAATGAAAAGACTGAAAAGGTCATTTTACACTATCTTCAACCTCACCAAATACAAGTGAATTCTTGCTATTCATTGCCCTTAATCCTAGTCATTCTTCTTAAACATGGCAAGAAAGTATATTCCAAGGCAAAAAAAAGTGTTCCAGCACAAAGATGTACAAGTAAGTTATGGGCGGCTTATTATTCTGTGTATTTAACTTAACCAAAAATATATGAAGCACTCTTATAAGTGGAGAAGTTTCTTAGGAACTTTAGTGCCAACAAACCTTATGCAGGGTACTTACAGTTTAGACCTATCCATTTTGCTTTATTTTTTGTGATCAAAAGGATGAGTTTCTAAAAGATAACGTGAACTGAATTTCAGAATGATCATTCTCTAATGAAGACCTTGTTTTAGAAAGAAAAAACAAGGAAAGGAAGAAAAGAAAAGGAAGAAAATAATAAAAGAAATTTCTTGGCTTTATAGAATACATTATAAAGATTCTAGAGCAAAAATATGGGAACCTCAGGAAAATACACTGGATCATGTTCTTCTTTTTCCTTAAATGGTCAGTCCTACTTTCTAGCTATTCAGAGATGAGACAAGGCAGAATACAGCTTTCCTCATGGTGGCAGCTAAGGCAGTGTAATTTCAAAGGCTAGGCAGTGAGTTGTGTAAGAACTTAGAATTAGGAAAGTCCAACATGAATTGGGCCGCTCTAGTTGGCTTTTGACCAGCTGATTGCAGAACTTGAGAAACTCCCAGCAAAGAGATGAAGAAACACGATATTAACCAGCACTCTAGTCCCCGAGAGCTTTGTTTAAGCCACAGCAGCACTGAAAAGTCAAGAGAAGGTTGGTGTTATGTTTCCTTTTTGGGAAATAGTGTCAACGTGCATAATATTGTGTGATTTATGTGTTCCCGAGGTCTGTGAAAGACAGACTTTAACAAGAATTTTTAAAGCTAATGCAGAATTTATCTCAAGTGGTCTGACTTTCATTGAGCCCTCAAGGTTCAGGGACTTTTCTGTTTTTGCTTAAATGCTGTCATCCACCGCTTTCACCAAAACATAGATGAGGACGGTTTTTGCTTCACTGGCCAAAGACCTTCTATGTCTACCCTTAAAATAGTCTATTTTTGCTTTTTCAATAATTGTAATTGCAATCTTTCAGTCTTTCCAAGTTACTTTGAAGTAGTGAATTATCTGTTGCTTATCTTTGTAAGGAAAAGGTGAAAGAAAGCCATGAAATGGACATATTAGAGTTGGCCAAATGCATTCTTTGAAAAATGATTTGCTACAGATTTAAAGCCAAAAGACAATTTGATTGAAAACAGTAGACTAGTGACATCACCGAGACAATCAAGTTACTGCCAACTTGCCTTGTTTATCTAAAAGATCTTTGCAAAAATAAGGTCCCCCCCCGACATATACATGAGTCATAGGCAATACAGTAATAGGGATAAATGAACTTTATTTTTCTTTATATCTCTTTAATATACTTATGTCTTCAGTAACTCATTTTAGGGCCTGCTTCTTTGACTGAGGCACCACAGCACAATAGGAAAGGAAGAGGCATTGCTGAGTTCATAATGCTATTTCAGTGTGGCAGCCTAAGTACATGAGGAAATGACACCCCGGGCCTGTATTTGGAGCCTTGCAGTTACTGTGACGACAACACACACTAATGGAAAACAAAGATGGTCTGCCTGCCAGTGCAAGCCAGGAAGACTTTTGCCAGCTCAGATTTTTCCTAATTATTCTATAAGTCTTGAAATGTTACACTGGAGTTATTCAGGGCTCTTTGTGTTTCATTAACTGTTTAGTGAGTGACACATGCTTCAAGGGCAGTCTGGAATTTGGATGAGGGCGTGGCCTTTACACACAAGCTTGACTTTCACATGCTGTCTTGACAGAGCTCATCTTCTGGTTTGGACACCGCCAGGCCAGTTGCTCTGGTCCCAGGCTGCTGTTTGGCCCTCAAGGAAGCCAGCTGCTTTGGTAGAATTCACTCCTCGGGGGGCCCTCAACTTTGGTGACAAATCCCCACCTTCCATATTCTGTTCATTCCATAGATGGTTGCTCAGAATGCCAGGTGTTCCAACTAATGACTGGGACATCCGAATCCCAATTGTTTTATAGTGATATAAAAGACAATATAATGATAATAATAGGTGCTTTCTAATATAGATTATCTACATAATGTTTTCTTATAGAGCTGTGCATAATTATTTAGTATAAGTAAGTGATGATAATAATAGCCGACACTGGAGATCATTCTGTGCAAGGCATTTTGGATGATTTTATTTACTCCTCCTAACAACCTGATGAGGCACTATTTTTATCTCTTGTTTTGTGGATTAGAAAAATGAGGGTTATAGATGAGAAGTAACTTGGTGGTAGATTTGAGATTCAAACCTGAGCAATTTGCCTTTATTTAGTCCATATTTTCACCACTTTCTTGTAAAGGAGGAATTTGTTCAAGGAGGACCTGAACTTCAGTGACTGTGAGGCTGAAGCCCTTTACCTAAGACCGGGACTTGAACCTAGCCCAAAAGGCAGAGTAATGAAGCTCAGGTTCTTGATGTCTTATCACAGAAAGAATTCAGTGAGAGACAAAGTGATAGGTAAGAAGTAGATTTATTCAGAGCGAAACACACTCCACAGGCAGAATGTGGGCCATTGCAGAGGGCAAGTATAAGGCCATGCAATGTGACATGGTTAGTTTTTATGGGCTGGGTAATTTCATAGGCTAAAGAGTGAGAGGATTATTCCAATTATTTGGGGGAAGGGGTGGAGATGTCCAGGAATTGGGCTACTGCCCACTTTTTTGGTCCTTTGATGCTTCCTTGGAACTGTCATGGCACCTCTGGGTATGTCATTTAGCTTTGCTTATTGAGGATCAAGATCTGGTCGACATTGACTTGTCTGCCATCTTGGACTTGTTTGATTCTAATTGGTTTATGTTGTGTTCTTGGGCTATGCCATTCTTTCAAAAGTTGTGCCCTGCCCTCTTCCGTCCTGTTTCACGAGATTTTGCTGAGACGTGACCCTGCAGGGGTCAGCTGCCCTGCAGTCTGAAGTCATGAAGGACAAAGAACAAAGCAACTCAAGGTTGAAGGTCCATTTGGGGCTCTTCTCGTGAGTCCTGAAGTGGAGCCAGAAGCTGCCGTGGCCAGTGGAATTGGGCAGCCCAGGAGGAGATAGGCCTGGGGCCTTTGGAACACAGAAACTCTTATTCCAGTGGCGATGGCACAATGCAGTGTTCAGCTTCCACACTGCTAAGACAATTCTCTGAAAAAGGAGGCCTTGGAGTGTCTGAATTTATGATCTCTCATGTGTGCTATCGTAGCCAAATCCTTTGATGCTGTTGGAGGTTTCAGTATGTTGTTGCTCCTGTTGACAAGTTAGAACTCCACCTTCTATTGTCATGAAATGCTCTGCAGATATCTGTCTTGGTCATGGGCATTCCATTTGTTAAGTGGTGCAAGAGAGAGTCCTGCAACATACTTATTCCAGCTGCTGGTAGCAGTAGTTCTGGAAGAAGCCTTTGGTGGTGTGTGTGAGTTGGTTGGAGGAAACAGTGAGGAAGGGGACAGAAAGTCTCATTCTGTATAAGATCTCTTGTGCGTGCTAAGTCACTTCAGTCATGACCAGCTCTTGATGACCCTAAGGACTGTGGCCTGCCAGGCTCCTCTGTCTGTGGAATTCTCTAGGCAAGACTACTAGGGTGGGTTGCCATGCCCTCCTCCAGGGCATCTTCCTGTTGCTGGGATCAAACTGGCATCTCTTGTGTCTCCTGCGTTGGCAGGTGTGTTCTTCACCACTAGCGCCACCTGGGAAGCCCGTAAGAGCTCTTATTGGCTCCCAGTGACTTGGCTTAGGTAACGAGTTGTCAGTCTGGCAGCATGTTGTTCCTTCTGAAAAACAGACAGCTTGCTATCGTTTAAGGAAAATTACCGATATCTTGCAGTCAGTGGTTTGTTACAGTGGAACAATGGTATGAGATGTTTTATTGGTTATTCTGTTTAATTCCTTTATCTTTATTAAAACCAAGTTACCTGAAAGTAGTACAACACTGTAAATCAACTATACCCCAAAAAATAAAACCAAGAGGTAGAAATGATGCTAAAAGTCTGACTATCTGGATAGAATTGGAAATTCTGAGTTTGTGTTTGCTCGTATGGCGCTTAACTTTTGCATTGTCTGAAGTATTTGATGGAGAGGTTTTGATGGAGAGGATAATACTTCGCATTTTCTTATGCTAGTAGCCATAAATACTCCACTTTTTCAGCGTATCAAATATCCTCAGTTCAGTTCAGTTCAGTCGCTCAGTCGTGTCCGACTCTTTGTGACCCCATGAATCGTAGCACTCCAGGTGGTAGGATTGAATATCCCAGGAAGGTGAATGTTTCATGTGAAGTAAACATATAACAGAATGCGTCCCTAGCGTCATGAGAAGTTCTAGTCTATGAATTACAAACAGCATCTTGTCACAACTATACTAACACACCCCAGCTCCTACTTTTTCAGTACCGGTGAGCACCCAGGACTTGTGCACTACTGACTTGACAGGCTAAACACCTGGAGCAAAGACACTCTCTGCTCTGTGGCAGGAATCTAGTTAATCCAAAGTAGAGGCAGTGGTATATTTCATCAAGGTGTTCTTTTTCATTCACGTGATCTCTTCTGACTTTCTTACAACAAACCAAGAATTTCTCTTTTGTCCTCCCTGTCTTTATGTAAAAAGGTGTAACAGTGTCAATGGAGGGAAAGAGTTAGTGCTTATATCCTTTGGAGAAAAAGGGCTTCACTGGTTGGCTTCTGGAAGTACTTTTTTTTTCTCTCATTCAATTATTCTAAATTCCTCCTGGCTCCCAAACTGTGCGATAATTAAGACCTTCTGTGAGGCTTCTAGCTCTCGGCACTGTCATACCTGGTCCGATTTTGAGCAGGAATGGGGGCTGTGAGTCTCAGATTGTTGATGATTAAACAGCTTTGGTCCTGGCGTCACCCACACCAAAGAGAGTGGAAACCGCTAGACTCTGAGCTCCCTCGGGGTCATCAGGCCATTGAGTCTGCGGTCCTGAATGCTCTTTGTCCAGCAGAATTGCTTGGGATGCTTTGAAAGTGCAGATGTGCATGCAGAGCCCCAGAGGTTCTGATTCAAGCTAACCTGAGTGGATGCCCAAGTACAGACCTATTTTAGAAGCTTTTATGTGATTTTACTGTATATCCAGGGTTGAGAACCAGTTATCTAGCACAGTCTTTTCATTTTAAAGAAGAAGGTATTAGGAAGGGGAAAGAGAGGTCACTTGGTGGAAGATACAGAGTCATAGTCTATTAACTTTTCTATCACATGATCATAATAAACAACAAAGTAGCTGATATTTAATGACTGTGTTCTATACATTAGGCACTAACAAGGCAGATATGAGGCAGATATCTACAGATACATTCTACACATGAGGATGCTGAGGGAACCGCCAAAGGCCCTCCAACAAGCAGGTGGTGGATTTGTGATTAGAGTCCAGGCAACTGGACTCCTCAGCTTGTGCTCTTAATCTTTTAATCACTTTGCTGTTCTGGAGCCAACTCTGAGAATGTAAGGTGTTGAACGGCAGCTGCTTCCCTGTTTCAGCATCAGGGGTCTTGTGGCAGCTGACCTTGGTGCTCTGAGTCCCACTAATTGGTTTGCTGCTTGACTAGAGATTGTGTCCTTGCATTCTTTATTTTCCCAATAAGTGGGCCAGTTGGAGGCAACCCATTCTCTTAGGGGCTGTTCCAATGTATTCCGTGTTTCCCAGTGACTGTTTCTTTTATTTTGTCTTTCTTTTGCAGACCAATATAATATTTTCTGTCTTAACTTCGGACACATAGTTTTTACCTTTACGTGGAAATCCTAACCGCAGACTTTACTCTCTTGCTCAGACCCTGACTTTCCCCCTAATGCTGAGTTTGGCTGTGTTCACTGTTTTCCCTGGGATTCCCCCAGTCTGGACTTTCATACCACCCCCTAACTTCTCATGACATCAACAACAGGAAGGGATTAATCACTTCACTTCTATAGCAGCAGGTGTGCTGGAAACAAGCTGGTCTTTCCCATGGAACTGATTGGCCGGAGGGTCATTGTATTCCAAAGACCTCTTGAAGTCTACATTTTTAGGTCATATATATGGAATTAATTTTCTGATTGATTGTGTAAGTTTGAAATTCTATAGAGAAGGCTTTTTCATACCTTGGGGAAAATCTATATGCATTGTCTGTTAAATGAATTTTACCAAGTTGAAAATCACCAATGCAAACACTGTAGCACCTATTTCTCAGAGCAATAGCAAGTTAACAAAAAGTGAAGATTTATTAAAAATAGTCCATGATAAATATTTACATGTAAATTTAAAACACTAATGTGATAAATAGATCCAGGTATGACTTGGGACTCTTTTTAGCACATGGCACAAAACACGTGCTCAAGAAGGTAAATCTGTTAAATATCATGGAATTGAGGAATAAACATTACTGAACAGTTTTGATCAGTAATTGGATGGAGCAGAATTTTTATAAAAACATGAGCATAACAATCTGTGACCAAGGCTGTTTATTTCTCTGCTTCTAAACCTTTAATGGCCACATATTGTTTTTATTACAAGTTAAAAATCAACAGACATCTTAAATGTTCATTAGAGCATCAGAGAATAATGAATCCTTAACTGAGTGGAAGCAAAGCTAGACTCTGTAGCTGCAATTAGCATGATAATGTGTGTATTTCCAACAGCAGACTAGCACTCTTACTTACTTACTTACCTAACCATCAACGCAAGTCTAATAGTTCCTCATCTCTTCATTCATGTGCTGCAAAACTCATAAAAAAAAAAAAAAAAAAACCAGAACCGGGCTCTTATTTGGTTTACTAGCTGGAAATGTTCTCATCCTCGGAAATCTATTTTGGAGTCAGCATTGCTCCCCTCCCCTACAAGTGGTAAAGCAACAGCTGCCATTTAATTAATGTTCTGCTGACAGCTCCAGCTGATGAATACCACTGAAGTTCTCTATCAGCATCAATACTCTCTGCATTACCCCAAGAGGAAATATTGATTATAGTTGCCTGATTTCGCCTTATTTCACCATAACTTTCTTTCCTGCATTACTTACTCCAAATTCCAATGATGCTGTTATTTACATCACCATTCACATCTTCCAGGGAATAAGGTCCCAGCGGAACACATGTGTTCCTGGTGATGTATTGCAATGGAATCTCCCCAAAATGAACACGTGAAATGTTGAACTCAAAAAGAGGCGAGGACTAGGGGGAAAACCAGATGAAAGTGACTTGTGGTTTCCCAGAAAGTGAAAAATTTTGTGCTTTTGAGAGAGAGATTAGAGGGGAAAAAAGAGCTCTTGTTTTTCCACATAGTATGAATGTATGGTTAAAAATCCTACAATTTGATTTATATGTGGATTATTATTCTGATTTCTGTTCTCAGATGTTTCATAGGAGTTGGACCTCAAAAGTGCTATCATTAGTATTGTGTGGCAGGGCTTCCCAGGTGGTGCTAGTGGTAAAGAACTCACCTGCTGATGCAGGAGACATAAGAGATTCGAGTTCCATCCCTGAGTTGGAAAGATCCCCTGGAGGGGATGGCAACCCACTCCAATATTCCTGCCTGGAGAATCCCATGGACAGAGGAGCCTGGCGGGCTTCTGTGGTTCACAGTGTCGCAAAGAGTTGGATACAACTGAAGCAACTTTGCACTCATGCACTCATGTGCTTAGTAGCTCAGTCATGTCCAACTCTTTGCAACCGCATGGACTGCAGCCCTCCAGGCTTCTCCGTTCATGGGGTTCTCCTGAAGAGCATATGGTCTCTACTCTCTAACTGGGTTCCGGGTAAAAGCAATGGCAATTTCAATGCCAGATGACTAGGGAGTGAAGGGAATGGTGGGAGCGCTCGCCTGGTTTTGGGTGGTGAGTAATTGACTCAGAGATCATAGATGGGGGCGATAAAGTGACCCTTGTGTAAGGAAAGGGGACCTAGAGGCTGAAAGCAAGACAGGGACTGACAAACAAGGTCTAAGGGATAGCAGAGGAAATGAATGTGACTGAAAGGCTCAAGAACTGATTTGTTTCAACAAGTCCACATAGCTGTACGAATGGTGGGGTGCTTACAAGTTGCTTTCTTTCCACATATGTGATAATTTTAATGTTTTTAAGAATAGTGTGATAAAGAGGATACAACATTTTCATCACACTTAAAACTGTTGTGGTTATAATATGCCAGCCAAATATGCATCTTGTGAGCTAGAAAATTCTTGATGCCCAACACCACTTACACCCTGAGCATTCTTTCAAAGCAGTGACCAATCTTAATGGGAATTCCCTGGCAGTCCAGTGGGCAGAACACTGTGCTCTCACTGCTCAGAGTGTGGGTTCAATCTCTGGTCTGAGAACTAAAATCCTATAAACTGCATGGTTGAAAAAAAAATAGCAGTGACTGATCTTAATAAGTCTAAAAGGGAGCAATGGATATTTCCTATAAAATTATTTGCTTTAGGGCCTTCACAAGTTTGTGCACTTTGAAAAATACTTACATATATTCAGCAGTTCACTTCGAGTGCCCAACTGATGTTGGAGCAAGAATCTTGTGTGAATAGCCAGGAAATTTTTGAAGTACAAGTTGGGAGCATTGCCTTACCACATAATAAAATGAATTTTGAAACCACACTCATTAAAAACACTTTGGTAGTGGTGTCAGAATAAGTTCACATCAGATGAGGAGATCAAAGGAAAACAGTCAGAACTCCAGAAACCTGTATATAAAGAGTTTAGTGTTAGAAAGGAGAGACATTTCAAATCAGAAAAGAAAATTTGGATTTTTCAGTCAATGGGGTTGAAATAACTGGAAAAAAGTGAAATCTCTATGTCACCCTTTATACCAAAATACATACCAAAATACACTTAAATTCACCAGAAATTTACAATTGAGAGTGAAATACTTGAAAAAAATATAGGTAGATGAGGTAAGAAAGAACTTCCTAAACAGGGTAAAAAAAGTAGTAAAGCAAAAGACTGAAATATTTTACTCCTTAAAGCAGAGTGAAAACTTTTATGCAGGAAAAAAAGTACCTCATGAACAAAAATAATTAAGAACAAATATCCTTAATATAAAGAGCTCTTTTACATGAATAAAGCAAAAGAGACACAACAAAAGAAAAATGGACAAATGGCATAAGTAAACAATTTGTAATAAATGTGTGAAAACTAGCCTCATTGATAATTAAAAATTCAAATGAAAAGAAAATAGTATTGTTTCAACCAACAGATTGACCCAACAGAATCTGATACCTGTTTGGTGAGGGGGTGAGGAAGTAGCCACTATAGAATGCTGGTGGGAAATTCAGCTAGGGCAAGCTTCCTGAAAGGCAATTTGACAATATGTGGTAAAAATCTTAATAATCAGAAAAAAAAAAAGGCCATTTCCATTTTGAAAAATAGGAGTCCAAACACACGTGATGCTTTTAAGAATGCATTGTTTTCTTTTCCTCCTATTGTTCTCAAATACTGCCTACTGACTTCTAAAAGTTTGGCAGACCCAGAGGCTCTTATTATAAAGAAAAGCCACATACTTCATTCTCAGTAGCTCAATAGGATTTCCTAGGAGGGATCTTACTCGATTAGAATTGTGGAAACAAGACTACCTAATCACAGAAGTCCATTCTGCCTAATCACTGAAGTGCCAAGAACATCTTGATGGCTGTGTATTTCCTGAGTAATGTTATTATCAAAACAGAAGCTAATATCCAAAATGGACACATTTGACTGGATCATGAGAGTGGGGGGACCAAGAGGTAGGTAGATAAAACAGAGAGCTAGAGTAAGGAATCCTTGCCTTTGATCATGACATAAAACTGCTTAAGTTCATTAGAATTATAAGATTTAACTGATCCAGGAAAGGGATATTAAGGCTCAAGTTTTCGGCACTCTGCTAAACTCATGAATTACTCTGAAAAAAATTTTTACCATAATATTTTTAGATACTGATGGATGCTAAGAGATGATTGACTTGACTGCTTTTTATGAAATGAGGAAACTGAGACCAGAAAGTTTATCTTTCTTGAAGTCATGTGCTGTTCTTAGTTGCTCAGTCTGGTCTGACTCTTGTGACCCCATGGCCTGTAGCCCGCCAGGCTCCTCTGTCCATGGGGATTCTCCAGGCAGGAATACTGGAGTGGGTTGCCATGCCCTCTTCCAGGGGATCTTTCCAACCAAGGGATCAAACCCAGATCTCCCACATTGCAGGGATTCTTTACCATCTGAGCCACCAAGGAAGCTAAAGTCATATAGCTTGTTAATTCAGATACAGGAATTCATAGACAAGCCACAGCTTTGTGCTGCTTATCTTTTTGGAAGCTAGAACATTATCGGTCTTGGGTTAATTCCCAAGATACTTGTTGGGTAGGAGCTCGTGGTTTCTCCGTCTCATCCTGCCTCTGGCATTCTAGATGTTGGGCATTTTAGAAGAGCAACAGCTCTCTCTTCGTCAGTTCTGTCTGTTCTTCCAGAGGATGGAGGGAAGCTGGTTGGAGAGTGGTCTGTGGTGTGCATGTATCCTGTGAGGGGTCTTGTGAGGGTGGTACCTGGTGCCTGTGGTGCTCAGCTATTTCTCACTGGTCTGAGAGCAGAAACATTTTGTGAACACAAAGGGAGCAGTGATGTGAGTAAAACCACACCCAGACCTTCTGTGCTAATATTTTGGGGCTTTGTTCTGGGGAAGTCCAGTTTTGGAAAAAGCCACTTCTGAAAGATTCCCAGAGTGAAGGTAGGCAGTAAGCATTTCACACCATCTTGTGTCGTTTGGTCCTATAACGGATGTGCTGAGACGAGAGTGGTGCTGTATTACTGTGGTGGTCCTTCCAAGCGTTCTTTTTCGTACATTGGGTACAAGTGAATGACTTCCCTTTACTTCTCTCACACCCACAGATAAAGTGAGCCTACACATTATATATAATTCTGTTAGTTAGAATGTAAGTGTGAATAATAGCACAATTATGCTGAATTTCCACCTTCTATTTGGTGATTTAACTAGCAATGCATTATTCAACGAGTTCATCACTTCTCCTTTTATAGCCCTCCTTTCTTTGAAAGTGAAGTCACTCAGTCATGTCCAACTCTTTGTGACCCCATGGACTGTTGACCATCAGGCTCCTCCGTCCATGGACTGTTCCAGGCAAGAGTACTGGAGCGGTTGCCATTTCCTTCTCCAGGGGATCTTCCTGGCCCAGGGATTGAACCTGGGTCTCCTCATAGCAGGCAGATGCTTTCCCATCTGAGCCACCAGGGAAGCCCACTTTCTTTAAACAGCCAATGCAAAGACATGCTCATGTCTTTGCTGTTGCTTTGTGTGTGTGTGTGTGTGACCTCACCGTGTGACATGTGTAATCTTAGTTCCCCCACCAGAGATTGAACCTGCCTCCCCTGCATTGGAAGCAAGGAGTCTTAATCATTGCACCACCAGGGAAGTCACATCTTTGCTTCTTTATCATCCCTCATACCCTCCCTTTCATACTTACACTCTGATTGTGGGAATTCTGTTTCCTCTTTTTTTCCATCCCCATCTGGATTCAGACCCTGATACGTATGACTTCTGTCCTCTCCTCCAATTTTCCATGCTTTCTGGGCTTATTCTTCATTCATTCCTCTTTATTTTCTTTTCAGAACCCTCTTTCTGCCATTTCTCCTGCTTCAGCCAGTCTTAGAACATCTTTCAACATTAATATACATCAAAACTACATAAAACAAGACACTTTTATTAATATTATAGAAAACGTTGTTATTGCCAAAGGATAATTTTTGTCGATAATTAACCTTCAACCTCAAGATTTATTTTCCATTCCCATTCATTCTCTGAGAAATATCCATCTTGGAACCAGGAACTGCCATTTCTGCTAGATTGTGGTACAACAGAGCAGAGATTGAAGCACAAATTACCACTCTATGTGGGAGGTCAGACTAGATGCTTGGGAACAAGGAGACGGTCTGACTTGACTCTCCTCTCAGTTTTTAATGTTTGTTTTTCTATTCTGGAATTTGGTGACTTAAGGGGGAATAGTGTCTACTCCATTAACAGATTAGAAGAACATGGTATAAGTACAATGATTGTAAAGGGTGTTTAATATACCAAAAAAAGGTCAGAATCTTGGTTATGTAAAATCCTCAAATAAGTTCCAGAAATTTTTCATGAGTGCTTTATTTAAAAGGAGAGTTATAAAATGTGGATTTAAAATATGTACGTGGAATATTCTTGAGAAAGTTCTATATAATGATGGTGTGTAATTGGTTTCTTGTACCCAACTTAGGTTCCTCACTAATTGTGGTCGATTTATTTGTTTAATTTGGTTCACACCAACCTGAGGTTGGTGTGCTGTTTATGGTCTGGACCCAACTATAGAAGCAATTGTCTATGTATTTTTCTACTTACAGCCCAATTAAATTAAGAATAATGACAGATGTGTGGCAGAAAGTGAAGGGGAACTAAAAAGCCTCTTGATGAAAGTGAAAGAGGAGAGTGGAAAAGTTGGCTTAAAGCTCAACATTTAGAAAACTAAAATCATGGCATCTGGTCCCATCACTTCATGGGAAATAGATTGGGAAACAGTGGAAACAGTGTCAGACTTTATTTTTTTGGGCTCCAAAATCACTGCAGATGGTGATTGCAGCCATGAAATTAAAAGACACTTACTCCTTGGAAGGAAAGTTGTGACCAACCTAGATACCATATTCAAAAGCAGAGACATTACTTTGCCAACAAAGGTCCGTCTAGTCAAGGCTATGGTTTTTCCAGTAGTCATGTAGGGATGCGAGAGTTGGACTGTGAAGAAAGCTGGTGCCGAAGAATTGATGCTTTTGAACTGTGGTGTTGGAGAAGACTCTTAAGAGTCTCTTGAACTACAAGGAGATCCAACCAGTCCATTCTAAAGGAGATCAGTCCTGGGTGTTCTTTGGAAGGATTGATGCTAAAGCTGAAACTTCAATCCTTTGACCACGTCATGGGAAGAGTTGACTCATTGGAAAAGACTCTGATGCTGGGAGGGATTGGGGGCAGGAGGAGAAGGGGACCACAAAGGATGAGATGGCTGGATGGCCTCACCAATTTGATGGACGTGAATTTGAGTGACCTCCAGGAGTTGGTGATGGACAGGGAGGCCTGGCGTGCTGCAATTCATGGGGTCACAAAGAGTCGTACACACCTGAGTGACTGAACTGAACTGATAAACTGTCATGTAAATATTATAATCATTAATGCATTAATGTTAACTTTAATATATAGCTATTATTATACCTACTGACTGTGGGAAGAAAATAAGTGGCACAATAATAATAATAAAATTGTTTTTATTGAGTGCTTCCAACATACCAGAATCTATGTTGGCTGCCTTATGTGTATAGTATAAAAATAGCTATTATTATTCCTGTTTTATACGTTTAAAAAATTCTTACTTATGAAATGTCTGACTTGTCATCTAAAATTTGGGCTTACTTAAAACATAAGGGCTTACCTTACATTTTAGAAAACCAAGGTGTAAGCCCATGAAATAATTTTTTTTCTCTCATGGATTTTCTGATATTTGATAGGGTCGATTTGTACACAGACTTCCCTATGGAAAAAAAATTACCTGTAAAGATATCAGAATCAAAAAAGTAAGTAATATTCAAAGCCATTTTACCTTGTTAAACCACAGAAAATATTCTTATTATTTTAATACTGTATTAATATTACATATTATATGTGACATAATAGCATAATACTGGATTATATTATCACCATATGCTGGGTAATCCTATGTAGAGAATCATAGGCAATGTCAGGCCACCACAAATACAACAAGAACTATGAGGCAATTTCAGGAGAGGAATTGAGTTAGCACTGAGCCACCCATTGCTTTATGTCAGATTCTCCTCGTGATTAGTTCAGGTTATAAAGTAAAATTTTCTTCGTGGAAGGCTAACCACATTTGGTGACATCAAATCTTTTCCTGCTTATCTAGAACTATGTGACCAGCCTAGACTGTGTGTGACTTACAGTTCAAATAATGTTGATTTATACTTGAGATCCATTTTATAGGAAACTTTTAATTGCACTCACTATAAAAAGGAGGTCAATTAAACTTTTGTCTGATATTATCTTCTTAAAATAGCTAGTGAATATATTAGTCTCATGGAAGCTCTGTGCCTCCTCTGGGGAACCAAATGGACAGCTCACCCACTACATCCATGTTAACTGCAGACCTCCTGAGGAAACACTGCCTGGGAGGAAATGGAGCTCAGCGGTACCAAGTTACAGCAGAAAGATCCTACCTCCTTCCCTCTGTTTGCATGCATGGACGGTGCTGGAAGGCAAAGATTGTTGGGTCTAGTTACCATATGATAACCACTTGGGGGAGTGAAAGGTGGCTTGAAATACAGCATGGGTTCTTAACTGCAGACATTTAATGAATAACAGCTATATGAATGCAGTCTTTTTATTGTAGTGAAAACTTAGAGGCAAACGTATATGTTTAATAGCAGAGTCCTCTTAATCAGGAAAAGGATGAATTTGAGTTGTTCTGACATCAAATTTGAAAAAGTGACTATTTAATAAAAAAATATATTACAAAAATATCTAATTTAAGATTCTATTGGAAAAATTAGACTACATTCCAAGTGTTAACAATGATCATCTCTGGATAAATATATGACTTAAAATTTCTACAGTGAGCATGCGTCTATATATGCATATACGTATATCACATCTTTATCCATTCATCTATCAATGGACACTTAAGTTGTTGCCATACCTTGGTCGTTATAAATAATGTTTCAATGAACATAGGGATTCAGATCTTGTAGAATTAGTGTTTTCATCTTCTTTAGTTAGATACCTAGAAGTGAAATTGCTGGATCATATGGGAGCTCTATTTTTAATTTTTTGAGGAAACTCCATACTGTTTTCCATAGTGGATGCACCGATTTACATTCCCAACAAGAGTGCATGAGGGACGGAGAGAACAAGATGGTGGAGGAGCAGGTGGACGTGGAGTACATCTCTCTCCACAGATAGATCAGGAATACACCTCCAGACACAGAAGTGCATGCAGAACACCAGCAGAGAGTGGGTAGAAATTCCTGACCAGTGGGGAAAGAATCTATAGACCCACACAAAACTCAGTAGGATGAAGGAACTAGGGGGAAACCAGGAGCCTTAGAAGGACTGAACCTGCCCTCGGCAGGTGGGGGATTGAAGCAGGGGTCTGATCCCACAGCGGGGTAATTGTCTGAGTCAGAGGAGAAACATTTAAGGCTGAGAGTTAAACAGCTGATCTGTGGCAGCCTAAATGGAATGAGAATCAGACAGTCCTTGCTGCAGCCATACATACCCTGGACAGGGACCCAGGTCCCCTGGAAGGCGCAGCGGCTGGGAGCTGGAGTTTAGGGATTGTGGAGCAATCCCAGGGCAAGGGTTGCTGTTGACTGTGGAGAGACAGATTGAGGGGATGTGAAGGAGGAGATCGTGGGAAATGCCTGTGGAGGAAAGCCAGGCAGCCATGAAAGCAAGGCAATACAGCTGAGTCACGCGTAGGGGGTGGAGCCATCACCATAGCCTCCCTCCCCCCACATGCCAGGATCTGCAGATGAAGAATAGAGAGGCTGGCCCATCAACCACCTGAAGCACTGAACTACAGAGTAGGACCCCATTCAGGGTGCCCCTTTAAGTGCCTGATGTGCCAATCTACAGAGTAGGACTCCAGCCAGCATGCCCCTCTATGTGCCTGATGTGCCAAACAACAGAGAAGGACCCCAGGCAAGGGAGCCCTCTAAGTGCCTGAAACGGCAGAGCTATGGAGAAAGACTGGCCAAAGAGGCCTTCTGATCGCCAGCTACAGGAGACTCAAAAAAAGACCCCGATAGGGCGTTAACTCCTGTGGTGGAGGCAGTCTGTGTCCCGGCACACTTGGCGCCACCAGGGTTCCTGCAAGCAAGCAGCTGTGCCACCTTCATGCTCAATTCTCACTGGGATAGAGCTGCCACAGGCAAAAAGAGTCTTGCGTTTATGCACACAGGGTTGCATTGGTAGTGTGCAACTCTTTGCGACCCTGTAGACTGTGGCCTGCCAGGCCTCTCTGTCAGGGAGGGGGTGCTCTCCAGGCAAGAATACTGGAGCATATTGGCCAATACTGGTTGCCATACCCTTCTAGAGCACTATATTTCCTGCTGCCCTAGCTGCCAACTCCCCTGAGTACCTGGTGCTGCCAGAACCCCTGTGACCCAAGCAGCTGCACCACCTCCACACTTGGCCCTCACAGGCAAACCCAAGTTCTCCAGGGCAGCCTCAGGAGCAAACCCCAGTGGACGACCCACAAGCAGAGGTGGAAATAAAACCACAATTGAAATCCAGGGGCAGTGTGGCTAAGGAAGAAGACCCAAAACCTTCCCACCAGCTGCAGATTAAATCCACACAATCAACTAGGCAGACTCATGTCTATGGAATATATAAAAGATCATTGAGAGCTCCCACAAAAGAAAGCAGTCTAGTTCTCATGGCTGTGGACATTGGAAGCAAGAACACACATGAGTAGGACTAGATTAGAATCTGAGCTGCCCCCACAGAAGGGCCAGAGACCAGCACAGTGTTGGAGGGCATCCTAGAGAGGTGAGGTGGACTGTGACTCCCAGCGAGGGAGAGGACTCTGACAGCAGTGGCCAAGAAAAACATTTATTATTCTGATGTTGTCACTTGTTCTATAGATTCTTTTGGATTTTTTTTCTTTTCTTTTTCCTCCCCCAACCCCCACTCTGTTGTAGTTGTCAGTTTTATTGGCACTGTGAAATCTAATTAAGCTGTTGAGCTTTTTTAATCTTCTTTCTCAGTCACATTTTTTATTGTTGTTATAAACCTCTACATTGGGCTTTTGCAGTTCTGTGGAGTTTTCCAATTTTTCTTCTTTTCTCTTTTTTTAAAATTTAAGTTTGTGAAGCCTATTATTTTTTTCTACATATATTCCTCTGTTTGGTTTTCCTACTGTTCTTTTCCCCTGCAGTTAATCTTTAATGTATATAAATCTTCTTTATCTATCTCTGTTTAACTTTGATAACTATTCTTTCTTTCCTTTCCTTTCAGCATATTTGTTAGCGTTTTCATTGCTTTATTCCCTACTTGGCACCTTGCTTTGGTTTTGTTTTCCAGTTTGTGCTTCAGTTAGTTTTGTTCTTAACTGGTAAATATAATTTTTTATTTCCTTTGTTCACTGGGTCAATCTACTGTACTTTATTTTTGTTGGACTGTTTTGATTTTGTTCATGGGTGTATATGTATATGTGTATATTCCATTATTTTAATTATTATTTGCCTGATTTTGTAACTGCCATTTGTCTGGAGTTCATTTTTTGTTACTTGTTTTGGGATATTTGTTTTAATCTCACTGAATGCTGTAATAAACCACGTGTGGAATCTTCGTTCCTGACCAGAGATCAAGCCCTGAGCCTTTGGAGTGGGAGAACTTGACTCTAGGAGCCTAGGCTACCAGAGAACTAACCCTAGGGAGTATCAGATAGTGAGAACTCACACAAAGGAAACCACTTGAGTACAAGACCAAGCATCCCCCAACCACCAGTAGCACCCTGTACAGGATGCCTCATCTAAACAACAAACAAAACAAAAATACAAACCCAATCATCAGCAGACAAGATTGCCACATCACTCAGCCTTGCCCATCAGAGGGAAAACAAACTAACATGAAAAAACAAACAAAAACTCAGCATAAATCTCACCCTATATGAAGCTTACACAAACCACTGGACCAATCTTAGGAGGGCAGAAACCAAAAGGGAGAAAGAATTCAACCCTGAAGCCTGGGAAAGGGAGACCTCAAACACAATAAGTTAATAAAAAATAATGAAAAGGCATAGAAGTGCTACACAAATGAAGGAACAAACTAGAAATGCAGAAGTCCAAATAAATGAAGAGGAAATAGACAAACTACCTGAAAAATAATTCAGAATAATGATAATAAAGATGATCAAAAACCTTGAAAACAAAATGGAGAAAATGCAAGAATCAATTAACAAAGACATAGAAGAATTAAAGAATAAACATACAAACAACACAATTACAGAAATTAGAAATGCTCTAGAAGGAATCAATGGCTCAGAGGTTAAAGCATCTGCCTGCAATACAGGAGACCCAGGTTTGATCCCTGGGTTGGGAAGATCCCCTGGAGAAGGAAATGGCAACCCACTCCGGTTTCTTGCCTGGAGAATTCCATGGATAGAGGAGCCTGGTGGGCTAGAGTCCACAGGGTCGCAAAAAGTCGGACACGACTGAGCAACTTCACTTTCACTTTCAGAAGGAATCAATAGAATATCTGCAACAGAAGAATGAATCAGTGAGCTGGAAGATAAAATGGTGGAAATAACTTTTGAAGAGCAGAATAAAGTAAAAAGAATGAAAAGAACTGAGGATAGTCTCAGAGACCCCTGAGACAATATCAAATGCACCAACATTTGAATTATAGGGGTCCCAGAAGAAGAAGAGAAAAAGAAAGGGTAGTAGAAGATTTTTGAAGAGATTATAGTTGAAAATTTCCCCAATATGGAAAAGGAAATAGTCAATCAAATCCAAGAGGCACAAAGAGTCCTATACAGGATAACCGACGGAGAAACATGCCAAGACACATAGTAATCAAACTAACAAAGACTAAAGACAAAGAAAGAATAAAAGCAGCAAGGGAGAAGCAGCAAGTAACATACAAGGGAAACCCCATATGCCTAAAAGCTGATCTTTCAGCAGAAACTCTGCAGGCCAGAAGGGAATGGCAGGATATATTTAAAGTACTGAAAGGAAAAAAATCTATAACCAAGATTACTGTACCTGGCAAGGATCTCATTCAAAATCGATGGAGAAATAAAAAGCTTTTTGGAAAAGCAAAAAGTTAAGATAATTCAGTACCACCAAACCAGCTTTACAACAAATGTTAAAGGGACTTATATAGTCAAGAAATACAAGAGAAGAAAAAAGATCTGCAAAATCAATCCCAAACAATTAAGAAAATAGCAATAGGAACATATATATCAAGAATTACTTAAAATGTAAATAGATTAAATGTTCCAACCAAAAGACAGAGATTTGCTGAATGGATACAAAAACAAGAGCCATATATATGTTGTCTACAAGAAATCCACTTCAGACCTAAAGACATATATAGACTGAAAGTGAGAGGATGGAAAAATATATTCCATGCAAATGGGAAGCAAAAGAAAGCTGGAGTAGCAATCCTCATATCAGACAAAATAGACCTTAAAATAAAGAAGATTACAAGAGATAAGGAAGGACACTGCATAATGATCAAGGGATCAATCCAAGAGGAAGACATAACAATTTTAAATATCTATGCACCCAACACAGGAGCACCTCAATACATAAGACAAACATTAACAGACATAAAAGGAGAAATTGACTGTAACACAGTAATAGTTAGGTTCAGTTCAGTCGCTCAGTCGTGTCCGACTCTTTGTGACCCCATGAATTGCAGCACGCCAGGCCTCCCTGTCCATCACCATCTCCCGGAGTTCACTCAGACTCACGTCCATCGAGTCAGTGATGCCATCCAGCCATCTCATCCTCTGTCGTCCCCTTCTCCTCCTGCCCCCAATCCCTCCTAGCATCAGAGTCTTTTCCAATGAGTCAACTCTTCTCATGAAGTGGCCAAAGTACTGGAGTTTCAGCTTTAGCATCATTCCTTCCAAAGAAATCCCAGGGCTGATCTCCTTCAGAATGGACTGCTTGGATCTCCTTGCAGTCCAAGGGACTCTCAAGAGTCTTCTCCAACACCACCGTTCCAAAGCATCAATTCTTCGGCACTCAGCCTTCTGCACAGTCCAACTCTCGCATCCATACATGACCACAGGA
This sequence comes from Oryx dammah, assembly GCF_014754425.2. Lineage (NCBI taxonomy): Eukaryota > Metazoa > Chordata > Mammalia > Artiodactyla > Bovidae > Oryx > Oryx dammah. Next base: position 2,562,337 of record NW_024070188.1, on the reverse strand, counting down.
AAAACCATAGCCTTGACTAGATGGACCTTAGTCAGCAAAGTAATGTCTCTGCTTTTGAATATGCTCTCTAGGTTAGTAGGAGACTTAAAAACCCTACTCACACCAATGGACAGATCATCAAAACAGAAAATTAATAAGGAAACACAAGTCTTAAATGATACTTTAGATGATATGGATCTCATTGATATCTTCAGGACATTCCATCCAACGCAGAAGAATACACCTTCTTCTCAAGTGCACATGGAACATTCTCCAGGAGAGACCACATCTTAGGTCACAAATCAAACCTCAATAAATTTAAGAAAATTGAAATCGAATCAAGGCTCTTCTCCGACCACAATGCTATGAGACTAGATATCAATTACAAGAAAAAAAGCTGTAAGGAACACAAACACATGGAGATTAAACAACACATTTCTAAATAACCAACAGGTTACTGAAGAAATAAAAAAGGGAAATAAAAAAATTTCTAGAAACAAATGACAATGAAAACACAACAACTCAAAACCTATGGAATGCAGCAAAAGCAGTTCTAAGAGGGAAGTTTATAGCAATACAAACCTACCTCAAGAAACAAGAAAAACATCAAATAGACAATCTAACTTTACACCTAAAGCAACTGGAAAAAGAAGAACAAAAAAACCCCCAAAATTAGTAGAAGGAAAGAAATCATAAAGATCTGAGCAGAAATAAATGAAAAAGAAATAACAGTAAAAATTAATAAAACTAAAAGCTGTTCTTTGAGAAGATAAACAAAATTGACAAAACTTTAGCCAGACTCATCAAGAAAAAACGAGATAAGAATCAAATCAATAAAATTAGAAATGAAAATTGCAACAGACAATGCAGAAATACGAAGGATTATAAGAGACTATTATGAACAGCTATGTTGCAATAAAATGGATAACCTGGAAGAAATGGACAGGTTCTTAGAAAAGTTCTGTCTTCCAACACTGAACTAGGAAGAAGTAGAAATTATGAACAACCCAATTACAAGCACTGACATTGAAGCTGTGATCAAAAATCTCCCCCAAAAACAAAAGCCCAGGACCAGATGACTTCACAGGAGAATTCTACCAAACATTTAGAGAAGAGCTAATGCCTATCCTTCTAAAACTCTTTCACTAAATTGCAGAGGAAGGAACATTTCCAAACTCATTCTACGAGGCCACCATCACCTTGATACCAAAACCGGACAAAGACAACACACAAAAAAGAAAATTACAGACCAATATCACTGATGAACATAGATACAAAAATCCTCAACAAAATTCTTGCAAACAGAATTCAGCAACACATCAGAAAGCTCATATACCATGATCAAGTTTGGATTATTCCAGGGATGCAAGAATTCTTCAATATACACAAACCAATCAATGTGATACACCATATTAACAAATTGAAATATTAGAAACCATATGATAATCTCAATATTTGCAGAAAAAGCCTTTAACAAAATTCAGTACCCACTTATGATTAAAGCTCCTCAAAAAATGGCATAGTAGGAACCTACATCAACATAGTAAAGGTCATATATGACAAGTCTGCAGCAAGCATTATTCTCAATGATGAAAAACTGAAAGCATCCTAACGTCAGGAACAAGACAAGGGTGTCCATTGTCACCATTGTTATTGAACAGAGTTCTGGAAGTCCTAGTTACAGCAATCAGAGAAGAAAAAGAAATAAAAGGAATCCAGATTGGAAAAGAAGAGGTAAAGCTCTCGTTGTTTGAGGATGACATGATACTCTACATAGAAAACCCTAAAGACAGTATCAGAAAATTATTAGAGCTAATCAGTGAATTTAACAAAGTTGCAGGATACAAAATCAATACACAGAAATCACTTGCATTTCTATATACTAACAATGAAAAATCAGAAAGACAAATTAAGGACTCAATCCCATTCACCATTGCAACAAAAAGAATTAAATATCTAAGAATAAACTTACCTAAGGAAACAAAAGAACTGTACCTAGAAAATTGTAAGACACTCTTGAAAGAAATCAAAGATGACATAAACAGATGGAGAGATATTCCATGTTCCTGGGTAGGAAGAATCAATATTGTGAAAAATGACTGTACTACCAAATGCAATCTACAGATTCAGTGTGATCCCGATCAAATTACCAATGGCATTTTCCACAGAACTGGAACAAAAAATTTCACAGTTCACATGGAAACACAAAAGACCCTGAATAGCCAAAGCAGTCTTGAGAAAGAAGAATGGAGCTGGAGGAATCAACCTTCTTGACTTCAGATGACACTACAAAGCTACAGTCATCAAGCAGGATGGTACTGGCACCAAAACAGAAATATAGATAGAAAGCCCAGAAATAAACCCATGCACTTATGGGTACCTTATTTTTGACAATGGAGGCAAGAATATACAATGGGGCAAATACAGCCCCGTCAATAAATGGCACTGCCTCTTCCTTCTGTGTTTGTGGTTCAGGTCTTCTAGGTTTATGCTTTCAGGTCTTATATTAATCTTTAATCCATTTTGAGTTAATTTTGGGGTATGGTATAGGAAAGTGGTCCAGTTTCATTCTTTTGCACGTGGCTATCCAGGTTTTCCAACATCATTTTTTAAAGAGGCTGTCTTTTCCCCCCTATACATTCTTGCATCACAAAACGTTTTTTTAATGCCCCTCCAAAATCTTTGACACCGGCATGATAACTTTAATGACTGAAGAAGACTTGTACCTTAAGTTTGGATTTCCACACGTTTCTATCCTTCATAACTGTAACATCATTTTCTTTCTTTACCTTCATCCAGCCTGTTTTGTTGCATAAACTGTGATAGGACATCTCCCCATTGACTGCCCTTGTGGTCTAGCTCAGTGTGTCTCAACCTCAAAGCAATGGACATTTTGTGTTGGATAAATCTTTTTTCCCTTTTTAAAAAAATTTTAGTTTTTTTTTTAATTGAAGGATAATTGCTTTACAGAATTTTGTTGGTTTCTGCCAAACATCAACATGAATCAGCCATAGGGATACATATGTTGGGTAGTTCTTTGTAGTGGAGGTTTCTTGTGTGTGTTGTAGGATGTTTGTGTATCCTTGGTTTTTACCCACAATATACCAGTAGCACTTCCCACTCTAAGTTGTGACAACCAAAAATGTCTTCAGACATTAGAAGAAATAACCTTTGAGAGATGAAATTGCCTCTGGTTGAGAAAGCTCATTTCTTTAGCTGATCTGAACTCAGTTGGTGTTAAAATCTTCATGAAACAGAATAGTGTAGGCCATTTCTTTTCTTCCAGTTGAGTTCTATCATTTAATAAATTTAACCAGAACATTCTGTCATATTCCAACAATAATATTTGTCGAATCCTAAATATGACTAGTTCTAACTTAGCTTCCAGTGGGACCTTGGCAGAACAAGAGATTTGCTTGTGAGGTAAAGTGCCGTTTTACTAGCAAGCATCAGTCTTGGTGAACATCTTACTTAAATCCTTTGGTGTTTGTGTCTCTTTATTTGTTTATTTTAAACTTTTATTTTATATTGGGGTATAGCTGATTAACAGTGTTGTGATAGTTTCAGTTGAACAGTGAAGGGACTCAGGCATACATACAGTGACTCTTTAAATGTTGTTCATCTTTCAAAGTCTATTAAAAAACCCAAGCCAAAAGCTAATTTTCATATGGCATTTGTCTTTCTCTTTCTCAGTTACTTCACTTAGTAAGATAATCTCTAGTTGCATCCAAGTTGCTGCAAATGGCATTATTTCATTCTTTTTTATGATATATATGTGTATAACTGAGTCACTGCTGTACAGCAGAGATCGGCACAACATTGTAAATCAACTATACTTCAGTTAAAAAAAAGAAACCTACACAAAAAAAACCCTACAAAAAACTTATACCTCACACTTTCCTTTGTAATAAATAGGACTTTCTGATTCCTTACCTTTGTTCCTTAATGGCACTTTTCATCTGGTCTATACATTTTGGCAAGTAATTATTTTCCATTTTGTATTTGACTTTGTACCTTCTTGTTTGTTTGCTCATTTTCACCTTGTTGTTTTATATTCCCATTTAATTAGAAGTTCTTGAAGGCAGAGATGTATCACCTTTGTTTTCCCTTACAAACTTGACATATGGCTAGACTACATGGAGTGGATACTCAGTAAATACAGGATATAATTCAGCTGCTTATGCTGCAAGTGGTTTACAAATTGAGTATTTTGGAATATGATGGATTCTCACCAAGCTTACCCCTAGAAACTACAGAAAAGAAATTCATTAAAATATATTAACTTTTCCAGTGCTTTCTATTTGTTAGTTATTGAACTTAGTATGGGCTGATGGCTCAGAGGTAAAGAATCTGCCTGCCAGTGAAATGCTGGTTAAATCCCTGGGTCAGGGAGAGCCCCTGGAGGAGGGCATGGCAACCCACTCCAGTATTCTTGCCTGGAGAATCCCATGGACAGAGAAGCCCAGAGGGCTACAGTCCATAGGATTTCAATGAATTGGACACGACTGAAGTGACTTAGCGTGCACATGCATGGTCTTAGTATTCCTGTGAAGTAAATGAACCTATTTCCATCTGTCAGTGAAAAGTAGGCTTATTGCTTGTAAACTGTGTCACGCGGCTCATGCTCTGACTTGAACTGTCCTACCTTAAGGAGTTCTTTTCTGCTCCACAGTATTTTCATTTTGTGAAAAAAATGTGGCCAACTGTCCCTCAACCATTTCAGAATGATGGACTCTGGATATATATCAACACTTGAAAGTTACCATAGCAATCAGCTGAATTTTTCTCTCAGTTGGTAAGTTTGGTTAATTATAACATATTATGGTTTTTTTTTCAAAAGCAGTGTTTAGCTTTCACCACGTCCAGGATATTTATGTTTTATTTTTTGTTAACTATAGAAATGGTAAGACATTTCTACACACTTTGACATATATAGGGATCATATAAAATTAAGCTGTTATCATGGCCAAATACTCCAGAGGAACACAAAATATATTTTGCCAAAATTTTATTTTGGGCCTAGTGAGAAAAAGACATTTTGTTAAAATTAACTACAAACTAGTTCTTCCAGTACCAAACTGGTAAGCTTCCTTGCAGTGCCTGTAGTATTTCAACAATAAATAGGTTTTTGAAATTAAAATCTCTATGTGAATGTAAATATGTCTATTCATTCCAAATGTTCACTAAGGAAATCAGGTGAAATTCTTTAATATGATTGGCGTGAAAATGTCTTAAGAACACATTTTTTAAAAAAAGGTTGAAATAGCTCTTAGTGAGTATTTTACTGAATTTGGAAGAAAGAACAGATATATTCTCCAAGACAGTATTTTTTTTCACTTGTCATGTAGCATTATGTAATTTTAAATAGAAACCAGTATAGTTATAAATGTAGTAACTGCAGAAATATATCTTGGGCAGGCTTGGGGCTTGGGCCTGTTGACCAGGGCTACACCTGGAAAACTGACCTTCCATTCACCTCGTCTTTATAAACTCAGAGAAACATGCCGGGGGTTGTCATCAATTATATGTGTACAGAGGTAGGTACTGTTCTAAGGTCCTGAAGCAGAGATTGGAAGAAACTGCACATTGCAAAGTTCAGTCTGGGTGGTATTTTTACTTTTCTCTACAATTATTCCAAAATTTTCCTACCTTTTCTAATTAAAGATTACAGCCCCCAGGGAAGGGAGTGAAGGCAAGAGGACATAAAACATCTTTAGAAATAGCAACAGGAAGCATCTTAAATGACCTCAGTAGAGCGGGGTACCTTTGTAGAGGTTGAAGACCAGGAAGATTGGTGCTATCACAGGGGAACCTCCGGATGCCCTACTCTGCACAGCAGTCTTCAAGTTCCTCAATTCCTGTGTTTTAACTTATATAAAAGAAGTGAAAGGACCATAAACCCTTTGCTTGTCCCTGTTGAGATCTTTTTGAATAAATCAACTTCCCATTTGGAGGCTGTTGTGATTAAAATTTCTCTGAGAAACTGTTATATGAAGGCAGGGAAAGTTCCTAACATTCAATTTCCACCTATATCATATTTGGCTATTGATTATTATAAGTAGAAATGGCTTTCAGGAGAGGTTCCATTATTTTCCTTTAAATGTAATAGTTAATAATAAACTCAGTGCTTCCATTTTAATTTTTTAAAAATTAACTTTCTACTTATTACTTTTCTATTACTGTAAAGGAGTTTCTTTTTCTTAAAATTCCATTGAATATTTAGTAATTTTAATTTGAATTTTGCTTTCATTATTCATTTACTTGTCACATATTTTTAGGACCTACAATGTTGTATCGTAAATAGGCACTTTGGAAACAGCAAAGCAAATTCAGATACGTCCTTCCTCAGGGATCTTCTGTTAAGTTAAAAGCAACACCAGCACATAATCTCATATTTAGTCATTTTGAAAATAGGCATACCTGATTTCTAATCCGGACTCTACTGATTGAAAAGGCCTGAAGCTCTGCTGTGCCCACAGTCTTCCCTGTAGAATATAGATGTTAGTTAGAAAGGTAAGAAAATATTGAAATAAGTGATGGGAAAAGGAAGGTAAAAATGTGGCTAAGACACTTCGAAATTTGGATATGTGCTGTTTCTTTCAATATCTACGGGGCTTGAGATGAGGTTTTTGGAAGAAGGAAGATTTATGATGTATTTTATATTTTGTCTCTGTGACCAATATATGTGTTGTGGAGATAATTTGATGCTTTTAGTTCTTTAAATATTTCTTCTTAAATAAATCCATTCAGTCCATTGACCATAGTTAATGTTTTCCCACTGGTTTACATGTCAGAGCTAAAGACCAATGTAGACTAATGGGGAAGGAGAAAGAAAAATGAGTACATTCATGAATTATTCTCTGTTCTCACTTTAGACAAGTTAATTTTCCTTAAATTATCAGGTTCTGTCTTAATCATAGGCCACTTGTGGTTATCAAGAAATAAATGTTTGTATGTCTGGCCTTCATGGTTTTACATTTCATACTAAAAGCCAAATTCAACCCGTTTTTTAACACCCTATCAAAAACAGTAAATGTGAGAGTCAGAATTCTAAAAAAACAAGTCATTCTTAAATTACAAAGTTTTTCTCCCAATGTATATTAAAGTAAGACTTGAGAAGGACTATTCTGTTAAATTAACATTCACATGTTATAATTGCATTGAGAGGATGACTCTTGCTTCCAGAGGAATCATATTAGAAATGAAAGAGCGCTTTCGTCACAGCATCCTGGGTGGGTAATTCAAACCTCATCCCGAAAACAGCCACAAAAAATAAAGCCCCACCCAAGATGACTTTTCATTTTTTTAAGGCCAGAGTGTGAAGAATATGGTGTGACATGAGGTTTCTTTGGGTCCTCTAGTACTGTGAATGAAAGGAAGAAAGATTAAATAAAGAAAGAAAAAGCCTAGATTTTAATGACTGTTGTTCCATTCATTTCACTGGTTTAAAGCAACTTAGTTTACAGCTTATTATAACTTTATCACTTCCACATTTGTGACGCATATTAAAAATAGACTGTACATTAAAAAATCGTTTAAAATTTCCTCAGTAGTAGATTCTCCTTGTTAAAAATCAGAACTTAATAGATCAAACGAAAGTACCTCTGATTAGTCCTTTCTCCAATGGCCCCCTGTCTTAGTCCTCTCCCTTGAAACAGTTACCATTAACAATGCTTCTTGATTTTTCTCCATGGGGTTGCCCCTATCTATGTGCATATGTATTTTAACATAAATGATGGCTCCATTATTTCACTTAATAATATGACTTAGACAATTTTTCATGTCAATACTTACAGGTCCACCTCATTTTTAGAAAGTTACAGCATGATGTTCCACAGAAAGGGTACACAGTTATCTACTTAGACCTTCCTCTTGTTATGAATATTTAGATTGCTTTGAATTTTTCACTGTTGCAAATAACATTCCAATGAAGATCCTTATATTTTCTTCCTTGGGCATGTAGCCCTCTGGAGGAGATATTAACAGTAGGATTTTAAGATGATATGTTATTCAAAAATCACCTCTTAGTGGCTGTCCTTGTACTTATATTCTCTCCAGCTGTGTATGAGTATGCTCACTGAATTTTAGTTTCCTCTGTTAAAATGAGGTTGAGAAACAGTTTATATAAAGCTTGACCATTTTTATTACTTCTTCTGTGAATTACCAATTTATATTCTTGGCCCATTTTTCAATTAGTTTGGGCTTTTTCTTTCTTTAAGTGATTTATTAATTCTAACCCTTTGTTGTTGTTTATGCTGCTTGCCTTCTAACTTTTAATATGCTTTGGTCATTTAGGTTTTTAAATTTTTAGTCAAATTTACTATACTTTCTTTTATGACTTTTCCTCTTTTGTATATTATTTCAGATGGTTTTTTTGACTCCAAGTTTGCACATATTTGCCTATATTTTCTTCTAACAGCTTCTTATATACACAGGCTGAGTAATGTTTGTATGTATATAAGTATATGTGCTCAGTCACTTCAGTCTTGTCTGTCTCTTTACAACCCTGTGGACAGTAGCCCGCCAGGCTCCTCTGTCCATGGGATTCTCCAAGCAAGAATACTGGAGTGGTTGCCAGGCCCTCCTCCTGGAATCTTCCTGACCCAGGGGTTGAGCTTGTGGCATCTCCTGTGTCTTGTACATCACAGGCGGATTCTTTACTGCTGAGCCACCCAGGAAGCCCATATGTATCTGTGGATGGACACATAGGTTGCTTCCATGTCTTGGCTATTACAAATAGTGCTGCTGTGAACATTGAGGTGCATGTATCTTTTCGATTAGATTTTTCATCTTTTCTGAATATACGTCTAGTAATGGGATTGCTAGATCACAAGGTAGCTCTACTTTTAGACTTTTAAAGACCCTCCATACTGTTCTCCATAGTGGTTGTATCAATTTACTTTCCCCTTTCTCCACACCCTCTCCAGCATTTATTGTGTGTGGGCTTTTTAATGATGGCAGTTCTGACTGGCATGAAGTGATACCTCAGTGTAGTTTTGATTTGCATTTCTCTCAAAATTAGGGGTGTTGGGTATCATTTCATGTGCCTTTTTGCCTTCATGTCTTTTTTGGAGAAATGCTTATTGAGATCTTCTGTTCATTTTTTGATTGGGTTGTTTGTATTTTTTGATATTGTATGAGCTCTTTGTATATTTTAAATTTTATCCTCTCGTCAGTTGCATCATTTTCAAACATTTTCTCCCATTTAATTGGTTGCCTTTTCATTTTGGTGACTGTGTCCTTTGCTGTGCAAAAGCTTAGTGTTTGAGTATGTCCCCTTTGTTTTGGCTTTTATTTCTTTTGCCTTGGGAGACTGAACTAAGATAATATTGCTATGATTTATATATGAGAATGCTTTGCCTATGTTATCTTTTAGGGGTTTAATAGTATCATGTCCTGTATTTAGGTCTTAAACCATTTTGAGATTATTTTTGTGGTGTTAGGTGTTAAGAGGTATTCTAATTTCATTGATTTATATGTAGCTGTCCAGTTTTCCCACCACCGCTTGTTGAAAATACTGTCTTTTTCTTCATGGTATATTCTTGCCTCCTTTGTCGGCCTAACTGAGTGTAGGTGGGTGGGTTTATTTCTTTATTTTGTTCCATTGACCTACAAGTCTGTTTTTGTGCCAGAATAAGGTCTTTATTATTAATGAGTACATGGTATAATAAATTCCCATTTGTATGTGGGTCTGTTTCTGGACTCTATTCTGTTTATATTAAACATTAATATCTCATAGTTCTAATTGCTATAGATTTCTAATATGCTTGATATCTAATGGGTTGACCAAAAATTTCCTTCAGCTTTAAGATAAAAATAAAAGACACATTTTTCATTTTCACTTTATGGAACTTTATAGAACAATGTATTCACCATTTTGTTCCATTGCCTTCTAATGTTTTTTCAGGCAACTTCACAATTCCATCTTGCCAAAACTTTTTATCTTTTTGAGCAAAAAATTGTTCCAGGTGCCTTTTACACTCTTCCAGGGCATTGCCATTTTTTCCACTAACAGAATTTTGTAAAGACTGAAATAAATGGAAATCTGAAGGTTCAATATCTGGTGAATAAGGTAATGAATCAGAACTTCCCAGCCAAGCTGTTACAGTTTTTGCCTGGTCATCAAAGAAACCTGGAGTTTTGTTAATACAAAACTTCCCTGATGGAAGATTATACATTTTCTGTTGACTAAATTTGGGCACTTTTCATTGAGTGGTGCTTTCAGTTGGTCTAACTGGGCAAGTACTTGTTAGTTAATCATTCAGTTTTCTAGAAGGAGTTCATAATAGAATTCACTTCAGTTCAATTCAGTTGCTCAGTCATGTCCGACTCTTTGTGACCCCATGAATTGCAGCATGCCAGGCCTCCCTGTCCATCACCAACTCCCGAAGTTCACTCAAACTCATCTCCATCGAGTCAGTGATGCCATCCAGCCATCTCATCCTCTGTGGTCCCCTTCTCCTCCTGCTCCCAATCCATACCAACATCAGAGTCTTTTCCAATGGAGAGTGGCTCCATCCTCTTGGGTAACTGCACCCATCCAGGACATCCAAGATGGTGCTTTGCTTCTTTGACCTAATTTCCCATACTCATTGCTTTCAGCTGAAGGCAACAATTGTTGTTTCTGCTCTTTGACTCAATAGTAGCCTGGGTTGGTAGAGGGGGTTTGCACAGTCCAATCTTCTTGCTATTTGTGCTACTGTTCTCTGATAGTCACACTGTCTGCTGTCCCCAAACTCCCTTGTCTTTGCTATTCATTCCTAACATTTTTGGTAGCACTCTTCTATTCGTGTTTTAAGCTGTGGTTTTAAATCTTCATTTTAATCCCATCTGCTTTCTGTCTTCCAGTGTTTTCTTAAAGTTTATGATCCTCCAAATGTTGATACTATTTTCCAGTTATATGGATTAAAAAAAATCCTTTCTAAAATCTTAAGTTTGCAGTGAGAACAGGCTATAATCTATTCCCATTCTGTCACCTTGAAATGGAAACCAGCATGCTTTTTAAAACCTTAGGAGGATGTTTTAAAAATAAGTTTAAGAGGCCAGTTTTCAGGACTGCCATTTATGGTTGTGTGTGTTGTTCACTGTATGAAGGCTCTGGCTGAGAAGGCAGATGAGAGCTGAAGTTGAGCTCACCACTTTTCACTGTAGTATGTTTCCTGGCAGAGAAAATGTGCTCTTTCCCCCACTGTACACAATGATGTCCTGTGGGTCAGCATTGGTGCTGGTCATTTGAATTTTAAAATATATATGGTGATGGTTCACTGGATATATACTATGTCAAAACTCATCAAATTCTTCTCTTGAAATATGCACAATTAATTGTACTTCAATTACAATACCTTGGTAAAGCTGTAAAATAAAGTTAGAAAATTAAATTATGTCATGCAGATAGTGAAGCAGATAGAATGTGCTATTGGGTTTAGAGGGTAAAGCCTGAAGTTTTCATGTTTTATAAACTGATTAGTATATCCTCAAAACTCAGTTGACAAAATAACAATAATTGTCAAATAAGAGATATTTATGAATCATAGAAATAATATAAGTGATAGTAACTAATTGCTAGTCATCTTTTATGAGAGAAAGAAAGTAGTAGAGCTAACCATCTGCCTTGGGTATCTTAGGGAAAGTTCTAGGTGGAGGTAGAGGGACGAAATAGGGTGTGCCGTCCACTGTAAGACCCATTAGCCACATGTGGCTGTTTAAATTTAAATTACTTAGCACAGAATAAAAATTCAGTTCTTTAGTCATGCCAGTTGCATGTCAAGTGCTTAAGTCTATGTGACTCGTGGCTACTGCAGCAGACAGCACAGATAGAGACCATTTTTGTCATCACAGAATGTGCCATTGGACAATTCTGAGCTAGATAACCTCTTCATTTACATTCTTTCCATTCCAGTAGTTTTATCTCTGTAGATTAGTATATCAAATATGATCCCAGAGTTTTGATTGTCTAAGGGGGAAATGAAGTATGGCTACACACTAAATTAGACTAGGTACTGGGTGCTTGGGTCTTCCCAAGTGGTGCTAATGGTAAAGAACCTGCTGGCCAGTGTGGGCAAAGTAAGAGACTGGGTTCTATCCATGGGCTGGGAAGATCCCCCTGAGGAGGGCATGGCAACCTACTTCAGTATTCGTCCTGGAGAACCCCAGGGACAGAGGAGCCTGGTCTGGGCTAAGGTCCATAGGGTTGCAAACAGTCAGACATGACTGAAGCAACTTAGTATGCACACACACACACACACTGGGTGATTGACAACATTTTTGGCAAATGAATGTATGAATGAATACAGATATGAAGAATAGTGGTGAATTTTATAAAGCATAGCATTCGTTCATCCACTTATGAATTCAACAAATATTTATCAAATATCTGTCATGTACTAGTTACTGCTTCAAATTCTTGGAATATATGAGTAACCTAAGCAGACAAATATCACTTTCCTAGTGGAAATTGTATGCCAGAATGTGAGGGGTAGTAGAAATAATAAGCATAATAAATAAGTCATATCACAAGGTTTAAGGTGACAGATACTATGAAGAACAAAATATAAAGCAAAGTAAGAGGAATCCGGCGGAGAAGGCAATGGCACCCCACTCCAGTACTCTTGCCTGGAAAATCCCATGGACAGAGGAGCCTGGTAGGCTGCAGTCCATGGGGTCGCTAAGCGTCAGACACGACTGAGCGACTTCACTTTCACTTTTCCCTTTCATGCATTGAAGAAGGAAATGGCAACCCACTCCAGTGTTCTTGCCTGGAGAATCCCAGGGACGGGGGAGCCTGGTGGGCTGCCGTCTATGGAGTTGCAAAGAGTCGGACATGACTGAAGCGACTTAGCAGCAGCAGCAAGAGGAATCAGGAGTGCTGGGTGTGGGTAGAGAAATATGGATTTTAAATAGGGTGGTCAGGATATGCCTCACTGAGAAGGTGCCATTTGAGTAAAGGCTTGAAAGAGGTGTGGAGTAAGGTACATGAATATTGGGGCAAAGAATATTCCAGACAGAGAGAATACCAAGGCACAGGCCTGTGCTGAGGGCACGAGCGTCATGTTTGAGAAATAGCAAGATAAGTGGCTCTGGAGTGAGACGGTAGCTGGAGAAGGGGTCTGAGCAGTAACAGATGAACAGATCAATAGGGTCTTGCAGGCCATTGTAAGAACTTTGACTCCAAGAAGGTTGGACCAGAGAAGGAACATGATCTGAAGAGTTTTAAAACATTCAATGTAGCTTCTGTGTCAAGAAGACACTGCAGTGGTACAAGAACAGAAGCAGAAAGACCAGTTGGAGGCCGTTGCAGTATTTGAGGTGGGGTTGCGGGGAAGCTGATGGTGGCTGGGGCTAGGGTGGTGGTGGTAAGAAGCGGTCAGACCCTGATGTACTGTGTAAGTACGACAATAAATATCTGGACGAGTTAGAAGTGGATTTGGAGAAAGGGAGAGGTCAGTTAGGATTCCAGAGTTTTCAGCCTATCTAGCAACCAGAAAGATGGAGATGCCATTCACAGAGCCAGGGAAAGCTGAGGAGGAGCACCTTAAGGGAAAGACCAGAAACTGAATTTCGGACATCCCACGATTTAAGATGTCTGTTAAAGTAGTTGAACAGGCTACTGGATAAGCACGTCCTGATTGGGAGAACAATCTGGGAGGGAAATAGTGTTACTGATAGGCAAGGAAATATATTCTCTGTTTATGAACTAACTGCAAGTTTTTGTACATCAGAAGGTGACAATTTGTCAGCTGTGAGATGGGATAAAAATGTCATCATTTTGATCTTAACAAGAGCTAAGAGAAGACCTGTCCATAAATTTTGCTTTGCAAACATTCACAAAATATCCAGGCCTTAATTTTGGCTTTAAAAAAGGAAATGTTTCCCCACAGGTGGGGATGTACCAGCATGGAGATGTGCCCTCTCAGGCACAGGGTTTTTCTGTGATTTTTGCAGAAAGCACTTTAGCGGTTTTTTGTTGTTGTTATTATTGTTAATGTTGATGCCATATTAGGATATATACTGGTATTTTTTTCCTCCCAGTCTCATAATATTTTTAGCAGTTAAACCCAAATTACTGTACTTTAAGTATATTTTATTTATCATTGCAGCATAAATTTTTTTGAAGTCATAGGGTAGAGAATTTTGCTGTTAATTTGAAAGAATGAAATAATTGAAGGTAAGTATTTGAACATCAGTCCTGAGTTAGTCGAAACTGTGGAGCCTTATAACCTTAAAAGGATGACATCAGTGGTCTGATGTCTTGGATTCTTATGAGCAGACATGAAACAGTCCATCATCTATGCCAGAATGACCTCTATGAAGCATATTTCCTTTTAAATATTTAGACCTCAAGATAGTTTTCTGTAGCTTTAATTGATAAAACATGGATTAAAAAAAATACAGCACAGAAGCACAGCAGTTTTTTCAGCTGTCCTCTTTCTCCACTTTGCTTTTATCTCTAGTTTGTTGTTAAATAAATACTCACCAGTCCTAATATGAACAACTCAATTAGCACCTTCTTTCAGAAGTGTGGCCATTTATAAACATCTCTGGATAAGGAAATATAATAAGAAAAATTTCATCAACTCTCAGAGTCATGAGAGCTAAAGCAACTAATATGAATAAACTAAGATAAACATTAGAGAGTTTATTCTGGGTTTAACTCATAATGCTTTTACTAATGTTTCTCTTTTGTTAAGACTCATGTTTTTTGGCTGTTTTCTAAATCAAATATATCATAGTGGCCCATGTCATGCACAAGGATCCTTGTTTAATGATACCCTGAAAGCTGTTTAAGTTTTGGAAGTTTTAAAAGAATCATAAGTTAACATAGAGAACTCCTTCAGTATGTTTATTTTCAGCTGATTTGCTTTCTTAATTGCATAATCTCAAACTAGATATTTATGTTAAAAATATGTTTACTAAATTTATACTGAAGCATAATTAGCTAACTCTTTTTCTTTCTCTTTAGGCTCACCCCTAACCCTCCCCACACTTAAAATCCACACACACTGTGGCCAGTTAGGTTATAATAGAACAAGATAAGTCAGTGATTAGTTGCTTATTCTGCATATTGGATGTGTGTGTGTGCAGGCATGTTCAATTCTGTGGCCCCGTGGACTGTAGCTCACCAGGCTCCTCTGTCCATGGGATTTCCCAGGCAAGAATACTGGAGTGGGTTGCCATCGCCTTCTCTAGGGGATCTTCCCAACCCTGCCCTTGGCAGGCAGGTTCGTTACCACTAGCGCCACCTGGGAAGCCCTTACTCTGTACCACACATTCAATATTTTGACTGTACTTTTCTCACATACAATGTGCTCATTTTGTTTGTTTGTTTTGCCACCCTATAGGTCACGTGAGATCTTAGTTTCCCTACCAACGATCAAACCCACAGCCCATGCAGGGGAAGTACAGAATCCTAACCACTAGACCACCAGGGAAGTCCCACAATGTGCTCATCTTTTATTCTGTTGCCCCTGTGAAGCTCTCACATACAGATGAGGTCATGTGACAATGGAAAATAACCAAACGTTCGAGTAGCCACCGTCTGTAACCCTCTCCCACCCAGTAGCCCCCTCTCCTGAAGCCTCCTCTCACCACCTAGCTGGCTCTAGAGCTGCTGCGGACCCGATGGAGGCGGAGGAGAAGAGGGAATGCCACACGTTCCTAGAAGGGAGGAGCGAGTAAAGGGGTGGTGGCCACTGGTGTGAGACTGTCCCACCTCAGCACCCCAGATAGCCGGGGTGACAGTAGAGTGAGAACAGAGCCTGGTAGTAGGCTAGGCTTGCGTTTCAGAGAGAATTTTCTAGAGTTTAGAGCGAGGGCAGAAGGGGATTTTTTTGAAGCAGGTGCTGTGTGCAGCTATATATATTCATGTCTACTGGTCTGTGTATGCACATATATACATGTACCCACAGATGTGTGCTTGCATGTATATGATTTAACTGATAAAGATTTAATCTTTTCAATTATTTTTGTTCTTGGCAGAGTTTATACTAAGTTGGTACGTGCTAGGACGGGTGAACTGATTGTTTACAGCTGCTGTCTGTTCTAATGGAGCCAGTGAGCTCCCATTTGGCTGGTGACCCTGCCATTGCAGCTGTGCGGCCCCTCCCTCAAGAGTCTCTGGGCCTCTCTACGACGCAGAAACAAGAGCATTCAAACTTAGGCTGCAGGGAGCCTCAGAACCTCATTTCAGCTGTGTAGCTGGCATCGTTCTGATTGGCGGTTAAATGTTTCAAACATCACTTCTGATTGTAATGCATCTGGAGCCGGGCCCTAAAGAAATGAAATATTCAGAAAGGGCAGGTCCTTGTGGGCTTCACACTGGTGGGGCGAGAAAGAGAAGCGACAGGAAGGATTGTGCCAAATGTGGGGCGTGAACAAGGAGACTGAGGGTGCAGGCAGAGAGAGAGGTAAAGATGCACAGATTGGGAAGGGGCACTGCCGACAGCTCATCACGCCCTGATTACCTTGGGGCTGCCATGTGCCTCTGCACACGCCACTATCCCCCACTGCCCCCCGAAAGTTCATATAGGTGCCTTCTGTCACCCTACCTCATCATTCACACCCTGTCTTATCTTCCAAAAAGCCCCTCTGTCACATGCGCACACTCAGTAAGAATTCTTCACTGCTTGTTTTCCAGTGTGTGTGTCCAGGCACCTCAGTGCAAAGAATCTGGAGATTATCTCATTTAACACCCTTATTTTGAAAATCAGAGAATAAAAGGGGTTCAGAGAAATTAAATAATTGCCCATGCCCCTAGGATCTAGGATCAAATTCTAGTCCAGTCATGATTCCTATTGGGCTTCCCTGGTGGCTCAGAGGTTAACGCATCTGCCTCCAATGCGGGAGACCTGGGTTTGATCCCCTGGGTCGGGAAGATCCCCTGGAGAAGGAAATGGCAATCCACTCCAGTATTCTTGCCTGGAGAATCCCATGGACAGAGGAGTCTGGTAGGCTACAGTCCACGGGGTCGCAAAGAGTTGGACACGACTGAGCGACTTCACCACCACCACCACCACCATGATTCCTATTATACCATGTTTCTCAGACTGCAAGTTTCCTGAGGGAAATGATATCCCAATCGGGACAAGCTTCTCAATTGGCTCTGTGCTTTAAGAATAATAGATGTAGTTTTTCTCTTTGTTCTATGAAGGCTTTGAAAAATATTCATGATGTTGTGTTGAGTTAAAAAAATATCCCATTATATGTAAACATAATTTTAAACAGAGGGAAAATTCTAGGTCCAAGTCAAGAAATATTCTTTTGTTATGTTGTTTTTGTTCAGACACTCAGCTGTGTCTGACTCTTTGGGACCCATGGACTGTAGCATGCCAGGCTTCCCTGTTCTTTACCATCTCCTGGAGCTTGTTCAAACTCATGTCTATTGAGTCAGTGATGCCATCCAACCATCTCATCCTCTGTTGTCCCCTTCTTCTCCTGCCTTCAGTCTTTCCCAGCATCAAGGCTCTTTCTAATGAGTCGGCTCTTCGCATCAGGTGGTCAAAGGCTCTTCACCTCAGCTGAAGCTGTAGCTTCAGCTTCAGCATCAGTCCTTCCAATGAATATTCAGGACTGATCTCCTTTAGGATGGACTGGTTTGATCCCCTTACTGTCCAAGGGACTCTCAAGAGTCTTCTCCAACACCACGGTTCAAAAGCATCAATTCTTTGGTGCTCAGCTTTCTTTATGGTCCAACTCTCAGAACCTTACATGACCAGAGCTTTGACTATATGGACCTTTGCTGGCAAAGTAATGTCTCTGCTTTTTAATACCTTTTCTGGGTTTGTCATATGTTATGATGTCATATGTCTATGATGTTAAATAGGCAGTAAAATAATGGACTTTGGAAACAAACTACCTGGGTTTTAAAGGACTTAACTTCTCTGTGCCTTAGTTTCCTCATCTGGGTAATGGCACCACTTTATAAGCTAGCTCTGATCATCATGCAAGATGATTTAGCTTACGGCAATGCCTAGGGCATAGTAAGGCTGTATGTGTTATTATTATAAATTTTTGGTGGGTTGAAGTTCTCTAAAAACTATATTCAAAGAATAGGAGAGGGGGACTTCCCTGGTGGTCCAGTGGTTAAGAATCTGCCTTCCAATGGAGGGGACATGGGTTCAATTCTTGGTCAGGGAACTAAGATCCTACACACCACAGACAACAAAGCTCATGCACCACAACTACAGAGCCCGGGTGCCGTCAACTGAGACTTGATGCAGCCAACAATAAATAAATATGTAAAAAACGGGCAGAGGAATTAAAGAGATTAAAAAACCCACAAAGCAAAAACCAGAGAGGAGAGAACTGATTTACTGGAACTGGGTCTGTTGAGATGACTGTAACAAAGTTGTAAGTTCAGATAGAAAGGGAAGTGGGGGGCGGCTATTACAGTTAACACCGCATGAGTTATATGCCCAACATCTTGGCCACAGAAAAACTTGAAAGTACTAAATAATTCTTCATAAACCAGCTTGTTTGGACCAGTTCTATTTTTACCAACTCATCTTATCTCTCTTATAAATAAATCACGTCCACAAAAGCTGGAAAATTAAAATGCTAACAAGTATTCTAATTCAATGATTTTTTTTTTTAACACGCAGAAAAGCTCAGTCTATGAATTTCAGTATACTGAATTTGGCCATATTGCCTTCATTATCTTCTGAGATGACGTGTATAAAAACAGTTATTTTCTGGGGTTCACAATGGCATCTCAGAAATAGTTGATGAATTTTCATTTTGGAAAGAATTTTTCATTTAGGTATTGAGTCAAGCCTTACTGGAAAATGAAAATCATTATCAATTATTCTGATAATTACTTCCCTCTAAGATAGCTGAAATTCTAAGGTATTTGCTTTGTAAAATAATTTGTTGATACTGAATTCTCAACTTCAGAAGTAATTTAATGTCTAACGTTACTCCTGGACAAAATTCAGCTGTTTGCTTAGGACATGACAGATTTTCCTTAGGGCATTATTTCTTTTTAAAAATATATAAATGTACATGAAATGATCTTAAGTCATCAAAAAAGTGTTTTAGGAGTTGAGTGTCTTTAGAATGGCTGGAAGGTGACTTTCTCCAAAAGGTATTACGTTCTGGGGAAGTAATTTAATGTCTTTAAAATCTTTATATATTTGCTGTGTAGCAAAGAGGTATGGCAGTTCTACTCAACTTGATGGTGCCTCATATTCTTTGAAGAAGGTTATGTTGTGGGGATGCAACAGATACTTGTGATTCTTAGCAGAGAATCATTAGACATGCTTTAATCTGTTGGGCTGGGGAGATTTCCTATTGTCTTTTAGGTCCAGAGCCACTGGCAGAGGCAATTCTGGGGGGCTCCTAGTCATAGGACCACTACCTTCTCCACTGGCTGTATTGGCGCCCAAGTGTTTCCCAAATAAGATGAAAATTAGAACCATGAGTCAGTAGCATTTACTTCTCAAAATAACATTTGATTGGAGTTAATGTAAATATTTGGAAATGTTGGCTTCTAGGAAATGCATAACTGTCTTGAGGGGTCTGAAAATTATCTTGTATTTCTCTTGGGAATGCAAAGTATACAGGTAACCTAAATATTAAGAGACAAGAACCATCTGACAATTGCAAAGCTGCTGTTGAAATGCATCCTATTAAAATGCACTCTAGTAAAAAAAAGGAACTGGAAATTTGTCTGTAAGGAAATATGGGGAGCTTCCCAGGTGGCTCATTGGGTAAAGAATCTGTCCGCAATGCAGCAGACACAGAGACACAGGTTCGATTCCTGGGTGGGGAAGATCCCCTGGAGGAGGATCTTGGCATTCTTGGCATGGTAACCCACTCCAGTATTCTTTTTAAAAAAAAAATAATTTATTTGTTTTTTAATTGAAAGATAATTGCTTTACAGAATTTTGTTTTCTGTCAAACCTCACCCTGAATCAGCCATAGGTATACATATATCCCCTCCCTTTTGAACCTCCCTCCCATCTCCCTCCCCACCCCACTACTCTAGATTGATGCAGAGCCCCTGTTTGACTTTCTTAGCAATATAGCAAATTCCCATGGGCTGTCTATTTTATATATGGTAATGTAGGTTTCCAGGTTACTCTTTCTGTACATCTCACCCTCTCCTCCCCTCTCCCCATGTCCATAAGTCTATTCTGTTTCTCCAGTGCTGTCCTGTAAATAAATTCTTCAGTACCATTTTTCTAGATTCCATATATATGCATTAGAATATGGTGTTTATCTTTCTGTTTCTGACTTACTTCACTTTGTATAATAGGTTCTAGGTTCACCTGGAGAATGCCATGGACAGAGGAGCCTGGCAGGCTACAGTCCATGGATAGCCATGCAGAGAGGTGGACACAACTGAAGTGGCTAAGCAGGGCACATAAGGGAATGTGGATGTTAATATAAATAACAGTGACAGAGTGAATGCTCCAAGCATATTTTAAAAAGCAGTTGATTCAGAAGTTAGTTGTACCAGGGCTGGAAAGGGCAAAGATAAGGCAAAGTTTTAAATTTTCGTTTGCAAGCTTGACAACGAGCTGAGCAGACTGGGAAGGAAGTGAGAAACTCCCCCAAATCTCCAATAGTATGTGCCTTTCTTAAATTCATTTTTATGTTTCATGTAAAAATTCTTTTTGTAAGATGAGTATTTCCTTAGTTACATGATGTGGTTAAAGCAATTGCTCCTCTTCAGACCTGCCAAAAAAACATATTAATAATTAATAACATGCTGAATGAACATTTTTAAAAACTGCATTCGAGAAACCTCAAGTCATAATATAAGGAAAAAATTTTCAGTAAGCCAGTGGTGGGGAATCATCACAGACACTCACAGAAGAGAAGCAATAAAAATTTGTCTGTTAAAATACAACCAAGCAGGATCAGAGACAGAGTATAGTGTCATTAGATTCTTAGGTCATTGGATTATCTTGGCTGACTCTGCACTTAGATGAGACATGCTGCTTGCTTTGGGGCCTCCAGGCAAACCTTATGTGGCAAGAATTGACGTCTGAATACATTTTCAGTACACCGCTTCGTGTTATTCCACAGGCCTCTGACATCTGGCCACCCCCCAAATAATCTCTAGTAAGTTTCATCAATAACCTCATTTTCCCTTTGTAACGCTTAATAACTAACTTCTTTGGGTTGCTTTCCATTTAAGCCATTTCCCCTCATCCAAGAGCAGAGAGATCTTGAAAAAGGAAAGTTAAGCTCTCTCCAGGACTCAGACAATGTACCTTTGTAGGTCAGAGAAAAAGTGAGAGTGGGGGTGGGGAGGGAAGAAGCACAATTGTAACTCATTCCAAGCCAGAATTTTCACTCGTCCCTTCCTTTCCTATAAATAAAATTAAGTTTGGGGAAAAAGATCTGGAAAAATATTTGAACAAAAATTTCGTCCCAAGCCCTATACCTCCTTTTCCTCCCAGCCAGAGGCCACCCAGGGGCTTGACTGGTGTTCTCTATTGGAGAAGCCTGAAGGAATACACTTGGAAGGCTTAAGTGTATCTGCTTTAGTAGGTAACATTTCCGGGCCACACAGAAATGGAACTAGTGTTCTGGCTGTGCCTCCAAGTTGACCAACTTTGCAAGTAATTAGTGGTGAGGCTTAGAGCTTGCGTCTTGAAGTCCCCCTGGTCTTCTGTTCCTCTCACGCTAAAAGAAGACAGCAGATTCGATGTTCTGAAAGGTGATTCTAGATCAGAGTTTTTCAAGCTTAAATCTACTGCCGTTTTGGACTAGCCAGTTCTTTGTTGTGGTGGGCTGTCCTATGCATTGTAGGATGTTTAGCAGCCCCGACCTTTACCCATGCCAGTAGCACACTCCTTAGTGGTTTTTTGTTTTCCACTGATTTTTTTGGGTCCACACAGTGCTGCATTGGGATCTTAGTTACTTGACCAGGATGGAACCTGTATTTCCTGCAGTGAAAGCATGGAGTCATAACCATTGGACCTCCAGGCAAGACCCCATTCTTCCTGGTCTTTTTTTAAAAATAATTTTATTTATTTTGGCCATGTTGGGTCTTTGTCACCATGCAGGGTTTTCCCTAGTTGCAGTGAGCCTGGGCCACTCTCTGGTTGCAGCACAAGGACTTCTCATTGCAGCGTTTTCTCTTGCTGCAGAAAGCAGGGTCTGGGGCACGTGGGTTTCAGTAGTTACAGCCCCCAGGCTCCGTAGTTGTGGTGCGTGGGCCCAGCTGCGCTGCTTCTCAGACCCAGGGTTGAACCGGTGTCCCCTGCATTGGCAGCCAGATTCTTTACCACTGTGCCACCTGGGAAGCCTCATCCTCCCTAGTCTTGAAACCCAAAACTATTTCTAGACTTTGCCAAATGTCCCCTGCAGACAGTTAATCAGCTAAAACACAGGATGCTGGTTTCATTGGAAGGACTCATGCTGAAGCTGAAGCTCCAATAATTTGGCCACCTGATGCAAAGAGCTGATTCGTTAGAAAAGACCCTGATGCTGGGAAAGGTTGAAGGCAGGAGGAGAAGGAGATGACGGAGGATGAGACAGTTGGATGGCATCACTGACTTACTGGACATGAGTTTGAGCAAGCTCCGGGAGATGGTGAAGGACAGGGAAGCCTGGCATGCTGCAGTCCATAGGGTCGCAAAAATTCGGACATGACTGACTGACTGAACAAAAAAAGCAACAACAGTAAAATCTGAACATTAGATAAGAAAATGAATGATTTTTAAATATGTGTTTCTGAATGGGACGTATTTATATTAAAAACTTTATTTTGATGACATGAGGAGTATATTTTGACTTGGTAAATATCAGAATTTTCAAGCCACTGGACTCTGAAGTCAGACCTAGATTCAAGTCCATTTCTTGTCAGCTTTGAGTCTGAGAAAGTCTGTTTAACCTCTCGAAGCTCCATCCATGCATCGTGCGCGTGTGCTAAGATGCTTTAGTTGTGTCCGACTTCGTGTGACCCTATGGACGGTAGGCCACTGGGCTCCTCTGTCCATGGGGTTCCCCAGGCAAGAACACTGGAGTGGGTGGCCATGCCCTCCTCCGGGGGTCTTCCCCGCCCCAGGACCACGCCTGTGGTTCTTATGTCTCCTGCATCATGAGGTGGGTTCTTTACCACTAGTGCCACCTGCAAAGCCCATACCTATCTTTTAAAGTTGTTGTGAGAGTAAATAAAAATAATTTCATATGAAGTGCTTATTTAAAATCCCTTTTTGTTCTTTATCTGAAATTCAGATTTAACTAGGCCTCCGATATTTTCATCTGCTAAATGTGGCAACCCTATCTGGGAGCAAAATCACTTCCTCTCCTTCCCCCCACTCAAAATCTCTGTCTAGTAAAAACTTTAATGAAGATGTGGTTCTGTTCTCCCTAGAATCTTTTGGATTAGTTATAAGGATAGGCCAGGCACCCAATAGAATAGAATCTTACAAATATTTCCTATTTGGTTAATCTTGGGTTCATAGAAATATTTGTTCTAAAAAATAATATTTTTCAGCTTTGTTAGGGTAGAATCCTGTGGACAGAGGAGCCCGGTGGGCTGCTGTCCATGGGGTCGCAGAGTTGGACATGACTAAAGCGACTTAGCATGCATGCATGCATTGGAGAAGGAAATGGCAGCCCACTCCTGTGTTCTTGCCTAGAGAATCCCAGGGACAGAGGAGCCTGGTGGGCTGCTGTCTATGGGGTCACACAGAGTCAGATATGACAGAAGTTACTTAGCAGCAACAGCAGAGTAGTGATGTTAGACAATGACCATTCCTTCTGATTGTTGCTGATTTTCCTCTGGGAAGACTAATCGTATGCTGAGGGCATTGTCAAAGCAGGGGAGAGAGAGAGAGAGAAGAAGAAGAGAAAGAGTGTGCCAGAGAGAACATGAATTTAAGAGACAGAGAGAAAGGTTTTGTTTGAAGAATTAGATATTTTTTAAAAACAAGAGTGTCTTACTTTGAATTCCAGACAAGAGTAGGGTGAAGTCTCATCAGAGCTGAGGATATTGTGAAGTTTTTAACCCTGTCCTGCTCTGGGGAGACTTTATCCTACATCAGGCACAGCTGAAGTTGGGCCATTGCCTCCTGAACTTGACTTTTTCTCTGTTCTATTCCAGTCTCTTGAGGGATTGTTCAGGCAGAGCAGAGTACTGTAGTGAACTGTGCGCGTGGGAAAAGGGATGACCAAATGAAACAAAGCTTTAAGGCCATGTCTTTGGATTGTGCCAAACTTAACACTGGTTTTTCAACTTGAGCCCAACTCTTTTCACCAGTTTAGGAGTCTGGCATTTTTTTTTTTTTTCATTAGCATTTCCTATCTTCATGAAAGCAGGGAGGGCTGAAGATATAGCATAAAAATGAGGGAGTCTTGAAGATGTTGGAGCTGGTTAGACATGGCAGTGATAACTCTAAGCCAGGGTCCTCACTGGTACTGAAGAGTGAAGTGTATTTTTTTTTTTTTTAGATTTAGTTTTTAATTGGACGAAAAGTGCTCTACAGTGTTGTGTTGATTTCTGCTGTACAACAACACAAATCAGCCCTAGTTATACATATGTCCCTTCCCTCTTGAGCCCTCCCCACCCCCCCGCCTCCATGTCATCACAGAGAGCCAGGCTGGGCTCCCTGACCTATATGGCGACTTCTCACGAGCCTGGAGAATTCCCATGGACCGAAGAGCCTGGCAGACACAGTCCATGGGGTTACAAGAGTCAGACACAACCGAGCAACTAAGCATAGCACAGTTTACCTAAAGCCTGTTGTACAGAGTGAAGTGAGTCAGAAAGAGAAAAGTATCATATATTAATGCACATATATGGAACCTAGAAAAAAGGTACTGATGAATCTATTTACAGGGAAAGGATGGAGATGAAGATGTAAAGTGTATTTTAACACTGTTCTTGATAGAGTTTTTTCAGGGCTTGCTATAGGGATGAGATCAAACATGGAAGGACATGCTGAACAGCAAGAAGTTGTTCCTCTCTTTTACAGACTTCCAAATCACTTAGGAAAAGTATACATGTTGACAGAGAAAGTAGAAAAAGAACACAAAATATATGCTAAATGCTAAAAGATTGTTTACACATTCCGTGTTATAGGAGTTGAGAGGGGGAGCTTTGACTTTATTCTCATACAGGGTGGTTTGCCCTAAGCATTCTTGACATTTTGGGCTGGAGAAGTCTTGGTCATGGGGGTGACCAATGCATTATAGGATGTTTACCACTAGCCTTGGCCTTTACCTATGGAAACCAGTAGCACCCTCCACCCATTATGATCATCAAAAATGTCCCCAGACATTGGGAAATGTCCCCTGAGAAGGACATTTGCCCTTGTTGGGGACCACTGGTCTAGTAGTGTTTGGGGAAGCATCCTAAAAGAATGTTCAAGCTATGTTGGGAGGATGGGTAAGGGTTTGAAAGAGGTAGTGAAGGAGGAGAGCATTTTAGGGGAGTGAGATGGCATGAATAAGATGCCAAGGTGGAAAATCAAGGTTTTCAGCTTAGAGTGTAGTTAAGCAGATGAGTTTAAATAGAGTTATTGCTCCTGTGGGAAATAGAACATATTTTAAGAAATAAAAAAATTTAGTGATTCTGCCTATGCCCACAGCACCTGAAAAAAAAAATGAAGTGAAAGTGTTAGTCACTCAGTCGTGTCCAACTCTTTGCGACCCCATGGACTGTAGCCCACCAGGCTTCTCTGTCCATGGAATTCTCCAGGCAAGAAATCTGGAGTGGGCTGCCATTCCCTTCCCCAGGGGATCTTCCCAACCCAAGGATAGAACCTGGGTCTCCTGCATTGCAGCAGATTCTTTACCATCTGAGTGACCTCAGTAGCTGTTCAGTAATTAATTGGTGATTTGACGTTAAAGATAATCTGAATCAAGATGAAAAAGACTTTAATGAAAATTTAAAAGATTTAAACTTTTTTTTTCCCCTGCTAATGGGCGATAGGTAAGCCTTGACAGTTCTTAGAATAGGGCAAGGAAATGATACTGAGAAAGTCAGGCTATTCTAGAGTCAGTTATCTCATTGATGAGATAAACAAGTTGGAACTGAGCATAGTAATTGCAACTATCTTTAAAAAAATTTTTTTTTCTGCTTCAAATTCACAAAACACCTCTGCCCACATTTTCTAATTTGATTGCCTCCCCAAATCAAATATCAACTGCTGAAAATTTTTCTTCTTTACTTATCTTTCCTCCCAGCTAACAATAGTGCCCAGACATTGCAGAGGAAATGGACTGTGAATGCATTTCACGCTAAGGAAAAAAATCCCACAGTTTTATTTTCTTCACCCCTCAAGATGTGATGTCATTTACAGGCCTGGGTGGCTGGTTCATCTCATGGGCAAGATGAAGTTGAGTGGCACTCTGTTCTTGGCAGGGAGGGGTGTGAACCTGGGCTCCTTTCTGTGTCTGGGATCAGGGTTGAAAGCATTTCCTTTTGCCTTCTCAGATGAATAAGTGGCACTGTATAAGCATTAAAGAGCTGTCTGTCATATGAATTTGGCATTGTCCCCTCCACAATCTCTTGAAAGTCTGTTTGTGGTGCCATGGGATGAGTCGTTGACCACTCTGTTCTTTCCATTCCCGAAGAGGCCAGACAGCGTTCTCTAATGCTCCCACATCCCAGGTGCTCTTTTTATTTACCGCAGGAGCTGATCTCGTCTTGTGGAGAAATTGCATAATTCAGTGTTATGAGGTAACACAGCTCGAATTTCCTTGCCTGCAACACCCTCAGACAAACCTCTCTTGTTCCTTGGGTTTCTCAGCATCTCACGGATGTTAGGACAAAAATGAGAATAAATTAGTTGAACCAATAAAATTGAAATTTAGGTAATTGAGAGAAAACTCAGCTATGGCTCAAAATGGTTTCTGCTAATTCAAAACATTGACAAACAAAAGGTCACCAATGTGTTCTAGATCCGGTTATCAGGAAATCAGGCTCATAGCAGAAATGTTTCTCCTAAGAAGAGAAAACACTGGGATTCAGTTTAATTTCTTGAGTCCATATCTTGACTCCTTTTCAGTCTGGAGTATTCCATACACTTGTCCTTTGTTATTACTATTTGTGGTAGGCAGAATGGCCCCCAGAGATGTCTACACCTTAATCTCTGGCTCCTGTGAATATGTTTTGCTATAAGGCGAAGAGACTTTGCAGATGTAATTAAGGTTATGGACCTCAAACTGGGGAGATTATCCTGGATCATTCAGGTAGACCTAACTTCATCCCATGCATCCTTAAAAGCAGAGACATTTTTTCCAATGGGAGGCAAGAAAGATGCAGGAGAAGATGTCAGAGAGAGTCCAAGTAGGAGAAGGATTTAATACACTGTTGCTGGTATTGAGATGTAAGGAGACTTGTGCAAGAATCAAAGAGAGTCCTTAAGGCAGTTAAGAGCCTCCAAGCAGAAACCCAACAAAGACACAGGGACCCCACTCCTACAACTTCAAGAAACTGGATTCTGCCAACAACCCGAATAAGTTTGGAAGTGGATTCTTTCCCAGAACTTCCAGTAAGGAATGCAACCATGCTAACACCGTGATTTTATTCTTGTGAAACTAAACAGAAGACCTGTCTGAACTATACCACACCTAGATTTCTGACCCCAAAGCTCTGAGCTAATAAATGAATGTTGTTCTGTGTTAAATTTTCTGGTGATTTGTCATGACAGCAATAGGAAATAAATACCTTGTTCTTTGTCATTTCTGTCTTCGTTACTTCATTTAGTTCAGTTCAGTTGCTCAGTCGTGCCCGACTCTTTGCGACCCCATGAACCGCAGCATGCCAGGCCTCCCTGTCCATTGCCAACTCCCGGAGTTTACCCAAACTCATGTCCATTGAGTCGGTGATGCCATCTAACCATCTCATCCACTGTCCTCCCCTTCTCCTCCTGCCTTCAATCTTTCCCAACATCAGGGTCTTTTATGAGTCAGCTCTTCGCATCAGGTGGGCAAAATATTGGAGTTTCAGCTTCAACATCAGTCCTTCCAATGAACACTCAGGACTGATCTCCTTTAGGATGGACTGGTTGGATCTCCTTGCAGTCCAAGGGACTCTCAAGAGGCTTCTCCAACACCACAGTTCAAAAGCATCAATTCTTCAGCACTCAGCTTTCTTCACAGTCCAACTCTCACATCCATACATGACTACTGGAAAAACCATAGCCTTGACTAGATGGACCTTTGTTGGCAAAGTAATGTCTCTGCTTTTTAATATGCTGTTTAGGTTGGTCATAACTTTCCTTCCAAGGAGCAAGTGTCTTTTAATTTCATGGCTGCAATCACCATCCACAGTGATTTTGGAGCCCAGAAAAATAAAGTCAGCCACTGTTTCCCCATCTATTTCCCATGAAGTGATGGGACCAGATGCCATGATCTTTGTTTTCTGAATGTTGAGCTTTAAGCCAACTTTTTCACTCTCCTCTTTCACTTTCATCAAGAAGCTCTTTAGCTCTTCACTTTCTGCCATAAGGGTGGTGTCATCTGCATTTCTGAGGTTATTGATAGTTCTCCTGGCAATCTTGATTCCAGCTTGTGCTTCATCCAGCCTAGCATTCCTCATGATGTACTCTGCATGTAAGTTAAATACGCAGGATGACAATATACAGCCTTGACGTACTCCTTTTCCTATTTGGAACCAGTCTGTTGTTCCATGTCCAGTTCTAACTGTTGCTTCCTGACCTGCATACAGATTTCTCAAGAGGCAGGTCAGGTGGTCTGGTATTCCCATCTCTTTCAGAATTTTCCATAGTTTATTGTGATCCGCAAAAATAGATGTTTTCCTGGAACTCTTGCCTTTTTGATGATCCAGTGGATGTTGGCAATTTGACCTCTGGTTCCTCTGCCTTTTCTAAAACCAGCTTGAACATCTGGAAGTGCCTGGTTCACGTATTGCTGAAGCCTGGCTTGGAGAATTTTGAGCATTACTTTACTAGTGTGTGAAATGAGTACAGTTGTGTGGTAGTTTGAGCATTCTTTGGCATTGCCTTTCTTGGGGATTGGAATGAAAACTGACCTTTTCCAGTCCTGCGGCCACTGCTGAGTTGTCCAAATGTGCTGGCATATGGAGTGCAGCACTGCTTGCATTATGTTGTCCCGGTTTGTTGCAGACTGCACTGAGTATGAATGGCACCAGGTATCCCACTAGACTGGGGGGGGGGGGCTCATGTGTAGCACATACTATGTGCTCATGAGATATTTCTTGAAGGTCTAAATAGGGCTACAAAAGAATTTTCAATATTCTCCCTTTCTTGGTGGAGTTTAAAAATCCAGCTGGGGCATCAAATCTCCAAGGTAAGAAAAAAGACTGAAAAACAGGACAATGAAGTTTAAGTGTAAAATGAGAGATATAGACAATGTATACTCTAGATTTCTAGTGGAAGAGTGGCTGCAGTTCATTGATGTGCATAAAGATTTCATGGGGGAGATGAGACTTCAAGTAAGAAGAGAACTTAAGGAAATAGAGTAGGAGGAGAAGAACGAGAGAAGACCAGATAGCCTAAACTCTACACGGAGTAATTCCAGATGGCCAGGTGCTGATTACTCTTGGCTTTATTGTGCTGGGAAGACTGCTCTGTCATCACACATGCCTTGCTGGGAATTACTGTGCACATTTTATAATGCATTACACCAGAATTTCAGTCATCAACATTCCTTGTCAAGAAATTCTCTGGTGGTCCAGTGGCGAGGACTCTACACTTCCAACACAGGGGGGATTGGGTTCCCTCTCTGCTCAGGGAGTGAAGATCCCACATGCCAGACATGACCGGAAAAAGAGGCACGGCAGAACAATGCAATATTCTTTGCGAGTCCTTTCATCCTTCTGTTTGTCCCTCTCGCTCATAATAATATGACATTTTCATATCTTACTTTCAAAAGCTACATTTTAATGCCAAAGTAATATATATTTACTCTAGACTCTTTGGAAAAAATAGGTACAAAGAAAAAAATCATGCACAATTTCACCACCCATAAATAATTGCAGAATAATCTGATGTATTTCCTGAATTCTATGCTTTTGAGTAACTTAGCTACTATATTCACAAAATTAGCATTACACTATAGATACAGTTTTATGTGTAATTCTTATTTTATGAATTAATGAACCTTATCACTCAATAATAACCATAATTTACAATCAATCAATTATGATTATAAATCATAATTTACAATCAATAATTTATCAAATAATTCACAAAATTAGCATTATACTATAGATACAGTTTTATATGTAATTCTTATTTTATGAATTAATGAACCTTATCAATCAATCAATAACCATAATTTACTTAATGGTGAGTAATTTGATGACCACATTATTGGTCATCTATTAATGAGTCATCTCTACTGCTCTGGGATTTTGAATCTAATACTATTACAGAAACACTGATAAGAATCCTTGTGAATAAATTTCTGGTTGCATCTTTAATTATATCTTAAGAATAAAGGCTCAGAAGTTGGGATTATCAGATTAAAATGAATGACTATTTTGAGACATCTTTATACAGTTTGTCAAGTTACTTTGCAGAAAGAGGAAGAGGAGATTGTTACGTGTACTACCTCATATCAATTTACATTTTCCTGACTTGTGTATGAGTACTCATCTCACCATAGCCTCACCAGCAATTAGTTTTCTAACTCTTTCTCTGTTAATTGTATGTTCTTGTTGTTCTGCTGTAAATTTCCCTAATTTTCTAAACCTACTTTTGTATGTGTATAAAATTAAATGTATTTTCATGTTAGAGGAGAAGTTCATTTATTCTCTTTGTGAATCAACTGTTGCTGCTCTTTTCCTACTTTTTAATGTATTAGTGTTTTTGATTTATAGGAGCTCTTTAATAATTATCTTTAATTGTTGATATTATTCTCATATTAATAATTAATAAGTATATTAACGACATATTTGTACATAGTACCTGCAACTAATGTTTCCATTTTGTAGTTTGCCTTTGAATTTTGTTTATGACATTTATGCAGCATCCACATTTCAAAGTAATAAACCAACCTAAACGTAGCAAGTCAATGGCTTTTTAAGAAAATTGTCCCCAAGCATGTTTTTCCCGCTCATTCCGTGCTGCCTCTACATGGAACAAAAAGTCTACTAGTGGGACTTCATGTTACTAATTTGGACTTATATTATTCCAAAGTGGTATAAATTGATCACATTAGTTAAGAGGTGGTCTATAAATGTTTTATGATTTTTAATAATGCCACCAGTGAATTCTCTTTTAGAGTAATTCGATATATCAACTTAGTACTCAGAATTATGTGCATTTTATTCCAGAGTAACAGGTTCTAACTGGTTATCGTATTGCTCTGAGTGAAATCCCAGACTCCACTGATGATTCTGAATGAGTCATCAACCTTCGTAACTTCAGCGTTTGAGTTAGATATAAGGTGAGATCTGAAGATACAGTGATGCATTCTGGGGAGTGTCTTTCTCTCTCTTTTTTTTTTTTCTAGGACATTCCATTAAAGAGTTCATCCCTTGGTGCCACATAACCATCAGCTCCAACTCTAATTTTCACACCACATGACTGTTGTTTGTTTCTGTGTTACACATTATCCCAACTTAGCAGAGAACCCAGGTAACCAAGGCTCGAATTCCTGACCCACAGAAAAATAGATGTGTGTTGTTTCAAGCTGCTGAGTTTATTGAACTTCACAAAATTGTTCACTGCTGTACCCCCAGTACCTATAATAGAGAGGCTTTTCTTTGTTGAGAGGCTTTGACTATTGATTCTTTCTCCTTACTTGTTATGGGGTTGTTTAGAATTTGTTTCTTCATGATTCAGTCTTGGTAGACTGTTTTTACATGAATTCCTGTACAGTACAGGAATAATAAATAGAATGTGCCCATTTCCTCTAGATTGTCCAATTTATTGGTGTGTAATTGCTCATAGTGGTCTCTCCTGATTCTTTGTATTTCTTCAATATCTGTTGCAGTTCCTCCTCTTACATTTGTATTTCATTTTTTCTTGCTTAGTTCCGCTAAAAGTTTGTCAATTTGTTTATTCTTCAAAGAATGAACTCGTAGTTTTATTTTTCTTACTTATTTCGGTTCTGATCTTTATTAGGTAATTTCTTATGCTACCTTTGGGCTTAGTCTATTCTTTTTCTGGTTCCTTGAGATGCATGTTAGGCTGTTTATGTGGATCTTTCTTACTCTGGGGAGTGTCTTTCTCAGAACTTTCACCACAGCAGTCAAATAAGCATCACTGTTTCCTTCACTATTGTTTCCTTGGTGAGGTTTGATCAGCTTTGTGTTTAGCCAGACTACTTAGGCATCATTTTTAAAAATTTTATTTATTTTTTAATTGAAGGGTAATTACGGAATTTTGTTGTTTTCTGTCAGCCTCAACATGAATCAGTCATGAAAGAATTTACTTGCTACCTAATTTACAGAGTAGTAGCACATAACAGGGTTTCCCAGGTAGTGCTAGAGGTAAAGAACCTGCCTACTGATGCAGGAAATGTAAGAGACATGGGTTCAATCCCTGGGTCAGGAAGATCCCTGGAGGAGGGCATGGCAACTCACTCTAGCATTCTTGCCTGGAGAATCCCATGGACAGAGGAGTCTGGCTGATCATGGTCCACAGGGTTACATAGAGTCAGACACGACGGAAACGACTTAGCACTCACACACACAGCACGTAGGAATTAATCACTTTTATTTTAAAGGAATTGAGAACAGGAATGTTAAACATATATTCTGTGACCAGGAACTCTCATCTGATCTAATCGACTAGTCGAGGTGGTTCAGGTGAAGTGTTGCGAATTCCAGGAATGGATTCAGGCTCAACAGCCAAAAATGCCACAGCCAATTCGTGATCTGGGAGAGAGGTCTGACAAAACTCATGCTGTGTATTTACCAGCCCAGGTTAAAGGAAATGTAATTACTAATTTGAAAGTTGAAATACACGCTGATTTTCTAATTTATTTAGTTTCTGGAATGTTGTCTTTGAAATAAAATTACAAAGATATTTTTTCTCATTTGTTTTAGAAGGTGTTACTCTGCAGAGAACAGCTCTCTGTAGAAAGAGTTCAATATTACAACTATTTAAATTCTTTTTCTATTTGAAAAATGTTGAAGAATGCTGAGAAAATTCGCTTTCTTCCATATTGACGCCTAGTTTGATTTCCTCAAGAACTCAGTCTTCAAAGAATTGGAAGAGAGGCCCAATTTGCATCTGTGACAATATCTGGGTCTGTGTAGATTTAAAAATACAGTTTGTTGGGGACTTCCCCGGTGGTTTGTGCTAAGTTGCTTCAGTTGTGTCTGACTCTTTGTGACTGCATGGACTGTAGTCTGCCAGGCTCCTCTGTCCATGGGATTCTCCAGGTCAGAATACTGGAGTGGGTTGCCATTTCCTTCTCCAGGGGATCCAATGGTTAAGAATCCACCTTACAATGCAGGGAACATGATCCCTGGTTAGGGAACTAAGATCCCACATGCCTTGGAGCAGCTAAGACTCTGTGCCACAACTAGAGACGCCCATGCCACAGCTACTAAATCCATGCCACAGCTAGAAAGTAAGCGAGCTGAAAGATCCCACATGATGCAAGAGAGGTCCCTTGAGCTGCAACTAAGACCTGGTGTAGCCAAACAAAGAAAATACTTTGTTCTCAAGATGAAGATTTAGTTCATGTTACCTCACATGGATGCTTACCTGAGGGCACACCCAAAAGATCCTGGGCCTTAATTATAACATAAAGATCTTTTCAAAGCTTCCTTGATCAAAGCCCCATAACACCTATAAAACAGAAATAACTCCAGCTCCTCTTAGGTCCCATTACTAGCTTTCAAAATCTACTATTCCTTATTCCCTAGACAACTACCTTCGTCTTTTATTCTGTCCTATGAATATTGAAATTAATATCAGCTTGATAAAGCAGATCTCAAGTCTGTAAGCCCAGGGATGGGATCCTCTTCACGTGATTGGTGGAACTCAGGTTTCTCTGTTATACGCATGCGTGCTTAGTCTCTCAGTCATATCTGACTCTTGGCGACCCCACGGACTGTAGCCCTCCAGGCTCCTCTGTCCATGGGGATTCTCTGGCCAAGAATACCAGAGTGGGTTGCCATGCCCTCCTCCAGGGGATCCTCCCAACCCAGGGACTGAACCCAGGTCTCCCACATTGCAGGCAGATTATTTACCATCTGAGCCAATATCCTTACCTAATTGAAACCTGATTTTAGCTTAAAATATGTACAGTATAGGTTCTTAATGAACACTGCACACATCTGTAGGCCAGCTGTGTTCATACCAGCTTTGTGCCCCAGGCATTCTTTTTCAGTTCTGACCAAACATCGCCTCAGCATAATATGCTACTTTATTTGGAAGCAAGTTGTCTCCTCCCTGAGGTTTGGTGACTTCATTTGATATGACACCAACGTTAACCAAGGGAATGAACACTGAACAGTAAAAAACCAAAAGGGAAGGTGTTTTAAATCACTGGGCAGACACTTGGCACCAGTAAAAGCAACTGGCTCCATTAGCCTCTCCAGGAAATATGCCATATTGTGTGTAGAGAATCTAACTCCCCGAATTATAGAACTGGTAGAACGTTGTACACTGAGTTTACTTTGCTGGGTAACGTCATCCTTGGCTCAGACGCAATGAAAGATTCATCATCTTCCCAGGTGACGCTGGGGCAAACCAAGGTTTAGTCTCCTTTTATTGCCAGGGAGAGATTGATGGTTGTGGATAGAAAACTATGCAAAAGTTGGCAGTTCTAGCTCACTGGAACTTTCAGGTTTGTCCAAGTGAAAGTCAAGGGTGTGAACCCAGGTAAACTAAATGTTTACCACTAAAGCAGCCACTGTGGACTGGAAACCGCTGCGGTGCATGGTCCTGTTCACAGACAGCATGCCATTCTCTACAGCCACAATTTTCTCCGTGAATGATTATGAAACGCAGGTTAGCTCATTTCAGTTTTGGGCTAAACATGCAAGAGGGCGATTTCACCAAGGTAGGTAGTGGTTACATCTTCAGAATTTAACTAAGAAAAAACACAGTTATGTCACTGTAAAGAATTCAGGCGTTGGCTCGTTTAATGTAAGAGTTTATTATATTTTATAATGATTGCAGCTGCAAACACTGCTTCTCCGTCGTGGTTAGCAGAGTGCATGCCTTTAGCTGTGAAAAGATTTAAACAGTGAATGGAACAAGGAGGGGACTTTCATAAAAATTGAGCTGTATCAATAGATTCAGAAAACAGAAATTCTGTTTTGTTTTTTTTTTAGAACTGGGTGATTATAAGTAAAACCTCTTAATTTTTAAATCTTTGTTATCTAACTAGTCTGATTATATATTTTTAAAGTAATTCTCAAAGTACTTCGTGGCATAATCATCCTCTAAATTTCATAACAAATATACTATGGATGCTTAGAAAGTTTCATGTTGTAAGAGTCAGCAAAATAATGATCTCACTGTATTGATGGGATAGCACCGTTTGTTGTTGTTAATAGATATTAAGCACAACAGATGAACTGCCCCAAAGGAATAAATGAAAGTAAAATGTATTTGAAATGAAAGATGTGCAGAAATACACTGTTAATTAGTTGTAGTGGTAATAAGAACAGGCTTATGACTTTACAAAATGGAATCTGTAAATATATAGGCCATGGAAACAAAGCAGGTTCATTTATTCAATATTCAGCAAATATCCAGTTGCCTACAATATGCTTAACACTGTATTAGGCGCTTGGAGTAAAAATATTTAAAGATTCGGTTCCTGCTTTCAGGAAGCTCACACATAGGCAAATAAACATCGTGGTTGCCATAGTTATGTGTGAACAACATTCAGGAGAGTAAAGAAAGAGGCAGCTAAGTTTTCCTAAGGGAACCACGGAAGAGAGCAATGCTTGAGTTGACACTTGAAGGAAGAGTGGAATTAACGGCGGGGAGAAGAGGTCCACAGGCCTGGAGAAAAGGTAGTGTGTTCAGGAAGAGAGCTGGGCTTGGTTCTTTGAGGGCAAAGACAGGAAGAAGATGCAGAGAGCTTGTCGGGGTCTAGGTCATGCAGGACTGTAGGGTTTATTTTTTGTGTTGTGTTAGTCACTCAGTTGTGTCTGATTCTTTGTGACCCTGCCAGGCTCCTTTGTCCCTGGAATTCTCCAGGCAAGAATACTGGAATGGGTTGCCATGTCCTTCTCCAGGGCATTTTCCCAACCCAGGGATGGAATCTAGGTCTCCTGCTTCACAGGTGGATTCTTTACCATCTGAGCCACCAGGGAATCCTGGGATCTACTTTTGGGTAATAGCAAATGACTTAAGAGTCTTGAGCAGGGGAGTCACCCAAAGACACTTCTGTGTTAAATCTCTTTCTCTGAGAACTCTGCAGAGTATGAGTTGGAGGGACTGACGCTTGGGGGAGGGTGTTCATTGTGCATTTGGGAGGAGAGGAGATCCAGTTAGAGGATGCAAGTCTGACCACGTTGACTGTGGGCTTCCCTCTGGCAGCCCCATTGCCGTCTGCCTCAGTTTCAGCCTTCAGCTGGGCTGAAAGTCAGAAGAATGCCACATGCTCTGAGGTCACACCCAGTTGTGGGTAAAAATCCCAATCAAACAAACTCTGAGAAGGGTACAGATTATCTTATTTTTCTTATATTTTTTTAACCTAAAGTATTATTGGATAGAAATTAGAAGAAAAATTTTTGCAACAACTGTACACATACAGTAATGTTATGTGTGTGTCAAAATTAACTTGGATATGAGTCTTTAAAATATGGGCGCATCTGTGGCGATCACATATGGGAACAGGCTGGCTTTGGCTCCAAGATTAATAAAGCAGTCTGATAGATGAAGTGTGTGGCTGAGGAAATGAGCTAGTGAGTGGCAGGGTGACTCACTGTGTGTGAGTGACTTTAGAGTAACTTGAAGCAGCAGGGACACTCTGA
Organism: Oryx dammah; assembly: GCF_014754425.2. NCBI lineage: Eukaryota > Metazoa > Chordata > Mammalia > Artiodactyla > Bovidae > Oryx > Oryx dammah. Next base: position 2,525,517 of record NW_024070188.1, on the reverse strand, counting down.
CAGATGCTCCCGTGGGAGCTCGCTCTCTAGGGCTCACTGGTGGCTTTTGCATGAAAGAGAAGCCCAGCATGAGCTCTCTGTTACTTGTGTTTAACAGTAATAACTGATGGTACACTGTGTACCTGGCAAGAGCAGTAAGTAGCATCAAAGCTTATAGCGAATCCCGTATTGACAGCTAGTTCAATCAGAAATGGGGACTGTGAGAACTCGAGACACTTAACATTGTTTTCTTTACATTGCTGCATCTCATTCAGGAATCTCCACCTGTTTATTAACTGAGCAAAGTGTATCTGAAGATTAGAGGCAAATAGTTGGTTTGGGATGGGACCAATGGTGCACTTGGAAGAGAGAAGCAGAATGTCAATGGTGATTTAGGTTGGATCGGCCATCAGAGAAGAACTGAATCTGAGTCATTATGCTCTTACCTCTGCTGTTTATCAAGCACGTTTTACGTGCATGGAACTGGGTGAAGCAGTCACCATCCACAATTTCATACTGTCCCTCCAAAGCTCAAGTGGTAGTCAAAGGTAATTATTATCCCCATGCTCCAATAGAGCTGACGCTTAGAGAGGTTGAATGGACTTTTTGCTATATTCATGCATGCTAAGTCACTTCAGTCATGTCTGACTCTTTGTGACCCTTTGGATCGTAGCCCTCTGGACAGGCTCCTCTGTCAGTGGGATTCTCCAGGCAAGAATACTGGAGTGGGTTGCCATGCCCTCCTCCAGGGGATCTTCCTGACCCCAGGAATCGAACCTGCAACTCATGTCTCCTTCATTGGCAAATGGGTTCTTGACCACCGTCGCCAACTGGGAAGCCCTTTTGCTATATGACTCACCTTCAATGTGGAAATATTAGAGCTGAAAGAAACTTGAGGTCATCTATTTCATCAAGAACTTAGTTGCTAAACAGGCAGCTAAGGATTAATAACACAGAGACCCAATGCCTTATCTGCAAAGGACAGCTGCTATTCAGTGACAGCCTTTGTTGCCACATGAGATGTAAGCTCACTGTTGCTGACCTTATAATTTTATAGCGAAATCAGGAGTTTGGATTTGAATGTGTCATTCTTACCAATTTTTAAAACACGCTGGGCTAAGAAATTACGTCCAAAGACTAGATCTGGCCCAAAGGGTTCCAGTTAACAACTTCTAATTAAGCACAATACCATTATTTTACAAATGAGGCACAGAGAGGTGAAGTGAGATGTCCAATGTCACACCACAAGTCAGTGGTATTTCTGGGAATCAGCATGCAATATATATTTCTTCCATTTTTCCCCTTGAAATCACATTAGATTATAAGTTACCAAAACACTGCTTTACATTTTTCAGAAAAATTTGAAGCATGTAGCTGGGAAATGAGCTAGCAAATGACAGAGAATAAATTGACTACAAATGTTTGAAAGGCGTTTACAGATTGTTTAGTTTCTTAATATGGTATATTTAAAATTGATACTTATAATTCTAATGCTTTTAACATAAATATTTGCTTTTCCTTCTGCTGATTGCTTTTGCATCGTGATTTTATAAAGAACTTCAAACAGTGTAATTTGGAGAATAGAATTTCTTAGAAAAACACCTATGAGTTCACTTTTAATTTTTGTTTAATGGATATCTCAGGAGCATAATGACTTCTAACTGCAAATCTTCTAATAGTCTTCATTTTTAATTTGATCTAAAAACTGGAGAAATGAGTTAGGGAATCATTTTCCCAAACAATTAAGAAACTTTCCACTTTTATTTAATTAGTTAATTTGTTTTTGACTGCACTGGGTCTCCATTGCTTTAGCGGGCTTTTTCTAGTTGTGGTGAGTGGGGGCTACTCTCTGGATGAGCTGTACAGGCTTCTCATTGCAGTGGCTTCTCCTGTTGTGAAGCCTGGATTTTACAGCGCATGGGCTTCAGGAGTCGTGGTGTGTGGGCTTAGTTGCCCTGAGGCGTGTGGGATCTTCCTGGGCCAAGAACGGAACCTGTCCCCTGCATTGGCAGGTGGACTCTTGGCCACTGGACCACCAGGGAAGTCCAGAAACTTTCCACTTTTATTTCAAAATTTCTCATTGTGGACCACACAATTATAGAGTCATTCTATAGCTTAACTATTACCATTTTATCTAATGGTGAAAAGATGGCTCTTAGGGGAGCTCCTTGGTCCTCTCTTCATCAGCTGGGTCTTCAAGGAATGCAGGAGGGGCTATTCCACTGGTAGCACTGGCTAAAGGTCTGCACATGTGCAGATATGAATTTACGTGGATGAGGGTTTTGGGAAAGAATATAAGAGAAATGGAGTGGAGAATGGAACAAGTTTCCCTTGTCAATCACATCCATTTCTTTTTTTTTTTAATTGAAGTATAGTTGATTTACAGTGTTGTGTCAACTCCTGCCATACAGTGAAGTGATTCAGTTATACATATATACATCTTAAGTATTATTTTCTATTATGGTTTATTACAGGATATTGAATATAGTTTTTATTATAGGATATTGAATGTAGTTCTCTGTGCTATACAGTAGGACCTTGTTGTTTATCCATTCTATATATAAACCTTACATCTGCTAACCCGAACCTCCCATTCATCCCTCCCCCAACCTCCTCCCCCTCGGCAACCACCAGTCTGCTCTCTATGTCTGTGATAAATGATGTCATATGTTGTCTGTCTGTCTCTTTCTGACTTACCTCCGTTAGTATGATAATCTCGAGTTCCATCCACGTTGCTGCTAAGGATAATATTTCATTCTTGTTTATGGCTGAGTAGTATTCCACTGTACATATATATGTGTCTTCCTTATCCATCCACCTGTCAATGGACGTTTAGGTTGTCTCCATGTCTTGGCGCCTGAGAATCATGGAGCCGTAAGCACAGGAGTGCATGTATGTCTTTTGAATCATAGTTTTGTCTGGTTATGTGCCCAGGAGTGGAGTTGCTGGATCCTATAGTACTTCTGCCTTCAGGCTTCTGAGGAATCTCCGTACTGTTTTCCACAGTGGCGTGGCTTCACCCGTTTACCTTCCCACTAGTAGTGTAGGAGAGCTCCCTTTTCTCCAGCATTCGTTATTTGTAGACTTTTTAATGATGACCATTCTGACCAGAATCACACCAGTTTCTTAAAAGAAGTCGGGGAGTCAAAGGCTAGAGTGACAAATTGGTGGCCAGGGATGTTCTCAGTGGGTCCTCAACATCATGGAGTCATGATTCCTGACTGCAGAAGCTGACCCTGCCTGCCATTACGCTATGTCGATGGGTCTCAGTCTTTCCCTGTTGCTGCTTGTGTGGCTTTTAAGGGTACACACGGTAAATATCTCCAGTAAGCTCAGCCACAGTGAAACCTCTCTTCATCTGCAATTTATCCTCTACTTCCTGCACTGTCAGAGGCCTGACAGTAAACAGGCTGACTTGTCCTGAAGGATAGGGAAGGCAGATGGAATCCTGAATTTCCAGGTTCTTAGAACTGTATTGACTTGGAGTTAAGCTCCAAGTCATAGCTCATTTTAGATCAGTTCGTATCTCATTTTTGCATTTAGAAGACCATTTATATCTCATTTTTGCATTTGCGACAATGTATTTTTTACCTTTTATTTTGAAATAATTTTAGATTTACACAAAAGTCGTCAAAAGAGCCCACAGCACATTTTCAAAATGAATTTTGTTTGAAAAAAAAAAAAAACCCTAGAAATGTTTTCCCTATCTATTTATGTCATTGTGTGTGTGTGTTAGTTGCTCAGTCATATCCAACTCTTTATGCCCTCATGGACTACAGCCCGCCAGACTCCTCTGTCCATGGGATTCTCCAGGCAAGAATACTGGAATGGGTAGCCATTCCCTTCGCCAGGGGATCTTCCCAACCCAGGGATTGAACCTGGGTCTCCCGCATTGCAGGCAGATTCTTTACCATCTGAACCACAAAGGAAGCCCATATTTTATCATTTACTTGATGTTATTATAATATATATTTACTTTTGACAGGAAAAGTAAACCATCAGAACAATAACATGGTCATACCAATTCATGTATTTTTTAAACTGACACAGATGAGAGAGGATGTCCATAGCACTTTGATTCAGTAGATTTTTAAGAAATATGTGTTGACTGGTGTATATAACAGGGAGGATTTGATGACACATTTCCCTCTTTAACTGAGAATTACTTAGCAATGGCCTAGTTTGTACTCCATTGTTAGTTCAGATGTGTGGTCCCTCTAACCCAGAGCTCTATTTGCACAGGGCTCCCTGTCTTAGTACAACAGAGCCTGGGTAGCTCACAAACAACAGAAATGTATTTCTCACAGTTCTGGAGGCTAGAAGTCCAAGACGCAAGTGACAGAATGGCCAGGTTCTGGTGAGGGCTCTCTTTGGAGTTGCAGACAGCTGACATCTCCCTGCTGATTTGTTTCCATGTGGAAGAGGCTGGGGGCTCTGTGGGATCTCTTATAAGAGAGCACTTTTCTCATTTACCACTAGTGCCATCTGTGATGCACCAATCAGTGTATTAACAGGATGCAAAAAAGAAGGCTTAGCACGGCACTAGCCTTTGAGTGTAATACCAAGGGCTGAATCAATTCCACTAGTTCTACAGTGTTAGGATGAAAATGGAGGGCTCCATCTTCATGATATTAAAAGCAGAGACATTACTTTGCTGACAAAGGTCTGTCTTGTCAAAGCTATTGTTTTTCCAGTAGTCATGTATGGGTGTGAGAGTTGGGCCATAAAGAAAGCTGAGCACCGAAGAGCTGATGCTTTTGAATGGTGCTGTTGGAGAAGACTCTTGAGAGTCCCTGGACTGCAAGGAGATCCAACCAATCCATCCTAAAGGAAACCAGTCCTGAATATTCATTCATTGGAAGGACTGATGCTGAAGCTGAAACTTCAATACTTCGGCCAGCTAATATGAAGAACTGACTCCTTGGAAAAGACCCTGATGCTGGGAAAGGTTGAAGGTGGGAGGAGAAGGTGATGACAGAGGATGAGATGGTTGGATGGCATCACCGACTCGATGGACATGAGTTTGAGCAAGCTCTAGGACAGGGAAACCTGGCATGCTGCAGTCCATGGGGTCGCAAAGAGTTGGACACAACTAAGCGACTGAACTGAACTGATCTTCATGATCTATGCACCTCCTAAAGGCCCCACCACCTAACTCTGTCCCATTGACATTATGCTTCCCTGGTGGCTCAGACAGTAGAGAATCCACCTGCAATGTGGGGACCTGGGTTCAATCCTTGGGTTGGGAGGATCCCCTGCAGAGGGGAATGGCTACCCACTCTAGTATTATGGCCTTGAGAATCCCATAGACAGAGGAGCCTAGCAGGCTATAGTCCATGGGGTTGCAAAGAGTCGGACACGACTGAATGACTTTCACTTTTCACTTCTGGAATACAAACATTCAAACCATAGCAGATCCTCAATGACCTTTCCAGAAGGGTGTGGCAGTTGCTTTCTAGGACATTACACTCACAGACTAGTGCCATGCATAGCCTTCTTTTTAGCATCCTGTTATCCACTGATCAGGGCTTCACAGGTGGTGCTAGTGGTAAAGAACCTGCCTGCCAATGCAGGAGAAGGAAGAGATGTGGGTTCGATCCCTGGCTCAGAAAGATCCCCTGGAGGAGGGCATGGCAACTCACTCCAGTGTTCTTGCCTGGAGAATCTCTCTGGACAGAGGAGACTGGCAGCCTACAGTCCATGGGGTTGCAAAGAGTTGGACATGACTGAAGCAACTTAGTATGCATGCATCCTCTGAACATCCATTTATTTATCTAAATCCTTTTCAAAATTGATATGCTTGACTAATACCAAGGGGTGAACATAGTCTACTAGTTCTACAGCGTTAGGATTAGCTTACTTTTCGTTGTTTCACAGCTCTCCTGCATACTTTAAGGACTTCTACTTTGTTTGCACGCGCTGATATTGTTCTGTATTTTAAAAGACAGAGAACAACAGGTTCGCACATTCCAGTCATAACCATAGTGATAGTGAAAGTGAAAGTTGTTCAGTCCTGTCTGACCATAGTGATAGTGATAGTGAAAGTCGCTCAGTCGTGTCTGACTCTTTGCGACCACATGGACTATACAGTCCATGGAATTCTCCAGGCCAGAATACTGGAGTAGGTAACCTTTCCCTTCTCCAGAGGATCTTTCCAAACCAGGGATCGAACCCAGGTCTCTCATGTTGCAGGTGGATTCACTACCAGCTGAGCCACCAGGGAATCCACAGTTGCTCATTATTCCCTTCACCTTTTCTCAAGAGCTTTTAGTTGTTCTTCTCTCAACAAGCTGGGGAACTGCTATGATGTAGGGCCTCTGGGTTAACATGCTGAGGGTGAGTATTTAGAGGTCTGGAGTATTTCATTTAGAGGGTATTTGGGGAGAAGGTAATATTAGCCGGGCAAGTTGGTCAGCAGCCTGTCTGTAATCCCCATCTCCAGCAGAGCTTTCCTTTGGAGTCATTCAAACTTCCTCTAGTTTCTGAACCTTTCAGCAACTTTTTGGCTTTCCTGTTTCTCTGTAATATTTGAGAAATCCTGTAAATTCTCCATCTTCTGAATGAAGAGCTCATGAGTAGAAGCATCATTCTACAGGGTTCTTACGATTTCTGAGGACTTTTTGAGACATCAGTCTACATTTTTTTTTTTTGCTTCCTTCAATTTATTTCAGCCAGAATGGGGCCAATGTTTCTAGGAGATCAAGCAGAATAAGCTGATGCCCATTGCATTTTCTCATACCTTGCCTTTCCCCCCGTTCTTTAAATTCAATTACACAAAGATCTATTGCTCATGAATTTTGTGTAAGCCCTGTGCTAATTGCTTCAGGGTTTACAAAAGTGAATTAGCAAGTTTTTGCCCTCAAGCAATTTTTGATCTTGTGGGATCGTAAGTATACCAAAGCTGTGATATGCAGACAAAAATAAGTATAATTTTCATTTCTATTTTTATTTCTGTTTCTGTTTTTATTCTTTACTTGGGTTAAATTTATCTAAAGCTTTCTAATCAAAGCCCTGTGGAATAAAGGAGAGGAAGACGAGAAAAGCAAAGTCTCTGGGCTGAATTTGCTCATCATGTGCTGTGAATAGTCTCGCTCTAAAGTATGAAGTCCAGATGTTGGGTTCATCCCACAGCTCAGTGAATGACAAAGATTCTAAGGCTATATCTTCTGTAGCTTCACTATTGACAAGTAGCCTATGATGAAGCATTAACCCTCTTTGATTAATATTTTGTGCCCGAAAGGATCTACTGGCAGGCATACAACCTAGCACAGCTGGAAGAAGCGTATTCTTAGGTTCATGGCAGTAAAACTGGCTGTCTTTGGACTGTCAGCCTGCCCCAGTCGTAGAACGTCAACAGAGATAATGCAGGAACCGTTACAATGTGACTTGGCTAAGACAACCATCGTACATGGGGCCCTGTCTCTAAAAATCTATCCTTTTAATTAACAAATAAATAAATTAATTCAGGAAATAATTAATTCAGGAAATCTCATAGCTTACCCCTCTGAAAAGGATAACAGCTAGTGATCTGCTGTCTTAGATGGAGAAACTGAGGCACAAAGCAAGTAGTTACGTTTTTTGACATGTTCTGTGAGCAGTTAATTTCTTTGGAACGTCCAGTTAGCTTCTTAGCCAACCTTCCTGATGACTAATTCTTGGTTCTTGACCACAGTTCTTTCCCAGCTCAAATATATCCTCAGCAAATCATGAAGCTCATAACCAGTGAACACTGCTCTGCAGAGTCCTTCAGATGGCCTTCAAGGTCACTGTTTGCTTGTACATATCTTTGATGTCATCTTTTGGACTGTGCTCGAGGCAGTTAACTCACAGTGAGCATCTCCGTGGAGACCCCTCGCTGCGTCAAGACATCAGAACTGTTAACAGAAGTATTACAGACTCGGGCTTTCCCATGAGGCCTCTCTGGCCAAGAGGACTGCTGAAGCAGAGGGGTGTGAGGAAGATGAGAGAGCCAGTATCCTTATGAACTTAGCTGTATTTCTAATAAAAGTGAACAAGACCAAAACATTGACTTTAGTTCAAAATCCAGCTCATTTTCTTCACAAGAGGCCATTTGCTTTAATTTTGTCCATACAAACTCATGTGTTTTCTCCCTAACTTACTGTCAGATGCTTTAAGAAAACAAATTCTTCTCCTGATCGTTCCCCCTTCCTCCTGCTTCTCTGTCTGCTTTGCAACACTGCCTTCCTGGGACTGAGGCTTAGCTGGTCAGAATGTGCTTATTATCCTTGTCAGGCATACAGAGGGTCCATTAAAGGCAGTTCATGCTAGGTCTGTCTGATAACCGGTTGCCTTCTTACTCACTTCTTACTTCTGCCTTCGTCATATTTAGCGTAGGAATGCAGGGAAATTTTTCCAATCTAATTCTGCCTGCAGGGAGAAGCAAGAGCCAGGGAGTGAGGCTGTAGCAGTCACTTGGCCTTTCCTCAGTCCTATGCTGGAGCCAAGTGGCACTGGCTGTGTTCAGTGACGTGATGTTGGTACCTTGAACTTGGCCCTGATGGGGGAATTTACACCATGGAAATCTGCAAATGCTACCTACGAGTCGAGGATTTTTTTCCCTTTCACTGAAGAGTTGGCGTACCAGCACATTACTGCTTTTTGTCCTTAATCTATATCTGAAGGATTTCTGCCAATGTCCAGCAAAACCTCACCAGATGTCGGACACATTGTGGACACGTGTGAAAGTGTTAGTCGCTCAGGCATGTCGCCTCTTCGCCCCCCCATGGTCTGTAGCCTGCCAGGCTCCTCTGTCCGTGGAACTCTCCAGGCAAGGATCTTGGAGTGGGTTGCCATTCTCTTCTCCAGGGGATCTTCCTGACCCAAAGATCTAACCCAGATCTCCCACACTGCAGGCAGATTCCTTACCATCTGAGCCACCAGGGAAGCTCATTGTGGGCACAAGATGACAATCCAAAAGGAGCTAGAAATAGATGATTTCTCCACCTGTGCCATCATCAAAAGGTATTTGGGGGACAGGGCTTTATCTCACGTGTATTCTCCGTGAGCAGCCCTTTAAAGAGGCACCAAATAGGAATCAACATTATAAACCCTAAAAGTGTGTTTTTTAAGCAAATGCAGCTTTATGATGTCGCTGGTAACCCCTGGTTCCCACTTGCAATCAGGTCGCTCCCACTGTGTCCCCTGTTGTCTCAGGAGACTCCCTTGCTCCCAGCGCTGGTGCATCCACAGTCCCAACTGTGGTGGCTTTGTGTGCAGAGGCTTCTGTGACTCTCGGGGCCTCAGTGATATAAGGACTTCCAAAGCATCAGCGATTCTGACTCTACCATTGCCTTCCGTGTGTGGGAAGTTTGGTTGGTACCTGAGCATTGGGGTTAAAATTTGAGGCTTATGCTCTTCCTGCAGTCTCTCCTTTGTGGCCTTTGAGAACTTCACAGCAGCTTCACTGACGACAGCAGAGGCCAATGGCAGCAAGAGCAAGACACAGGGCAGTGTCAGCAAATCTCCTGCTAGCTATCAGAATAGTGCTGATGAGCTGTTACCCACCCCTTCCACTGGGGACTTCTAGAAACAGCTGAGCAAGAGTCTTCGAAGAGAGTGTAGAGATCCCCAGTCATGAGTGGGAGCAGACTTTGAGAGGGGACAGTGCGCTGCCACGTTACTCTCTTCCACGGGACCTGATTTTAAGTTCTCTGTCTGTGAAATGGCAACAGCATAGAAATGTGGAATCTGAATTCAGTGACACATGATTTACCTGTTGGTTAAGCCCCGAACAATCATCTATCTACTCCTTCAAATTCTAAGATTAAAAAAAAAAAAAAGCAAAGAAATCCCCAGTGTCTTAACATACTCCTTGGGAGAGAAGAGGACAAAGTTACAGGAACCACTGAGTCACCAGTGCATGTATGATATAATTTTGTGCCTTGAAAATATCAACTGCTGGAATACAGAGTGCCTTTTTCATGTTCTGAAAGGTCTTTCTCTTTGAGCCACTGTGGATGAAACCTATACTGCCTTGCATGGGGACGGTGCTCAGAAACATTTTTGTGCAATTGACTTTGAGATAGAAATGTTGACTCTTTTTTTTTTTATATTAATATACTAAATTTTAAAAAATTGACCTGGAAATAATTCAGCCAATTAGATACCATAGGTGAAAGGTCTTCCTAGTTTCTCCAGCTGCCTCTGTGACTCACCCACTCAACTGGACAACTTCACTAGACTGTGAGTGCATGATGGCACAGACGCTGCTAACAGGCCTCTCCTTTACCCAGGCCTGGCACCGTGGAATTGTGTAATGAGTATGTACTGAATGAAAATGAGAAAGCGGATCCTGAAAATAATTTCACTGATGGCGGTAACATGAATTCTATCTTTAAATTTAGTTTTGAAGACTACATTTTAAAGTGACAAAGAAAGGTCAGTTCTACAATTTCCTTTTCAGTGACACACTCATATGTAGGGTGCAGCGTTTATAACTGTACAAGTGACAAACGATTCCATGAGAACAGCGGGGTTGTTTTGGTAAAACCTAAACAGCCTGCCAAGTATAGGTTGTGATTGGTTTATAATCTAAGTGAAATCTATAGAGACATAGATAATCTCTAAATCTGTGTTCTTGGTGAGGCCTTTTGTTTAAGCAAAATCCAGCTATTTGTAATCCTTTGAAGAGAAACTATTTTCACACAATTCACTCTGTTACCGTCTTTTGCATAAAGTGTTGTGAGAGATTTTTCAGAGGTAAACTCTCTTAAAATTTCTCTTCTGAGGTCTTGACGTTTCCTTTTCTTTCTGTTCTCTATTCATTCTTCTGTCCCTGCTAGTCCTTGGGCACATTTCCTTTGAGCAGAGGTGTGGAGAGGCCAGAGCAGCATCAGGCCCTTCCCCTCAGTTGGCCCTGGAGTCCCGTCATCAGGCTCTTCTCTGCCGGGACAGCTGGCTGGGCCCTGTGTGGGGGAGAACCCGGGGTTCACAAGCTACGTCACCTCCCCACTCTGGTGTGTCAGCTGCCTGGCACATCTCTGTCCTCGGCCACAAGTGTCATTAGATGAGAGAATATGGGTGACTGAAAGCAAACACATCACCACTCCTAGAAAAGCAATTCGCAGTCTGTGTCCTGTGGACGGTGAGTCATGCTAGTGTACAAAGAACAGAGGAGGACAGAAAACAAGGGGGAGGAGGGCGAAGGACACCTTCCACCCTCCCTGGTTACAAATTTGGAAAATACTCACTTTGGGCATTTTTGTTGGCTTGAAAGGCAGCTGATGAAAATGAAACACCAACGAAATAAGGAGGTTGTATTGAATTACTGGGAAAGTATTTTTTCTCATGACTGCATGAGAAACAGACTTTACTATTTATGTACATCTTAATTTTCAGACATGAAAATCATAGGAACAGAGCCAAAATTAAAAATAACCTGTGTTTTGTACTTTCTCCATGCATAACTGTAGAACAGTCCTTGACCTTCCAATGCCCTCACTCCCACTACTTAGTTACCATGGCGATCACCAAGGTTCACTTTTATTTTTTCTGATGTGAAAGAATAACAGTGTCATGCGAGGGACAAACTGAAGGCTGAACATGCCAACACAGAGTGTAGTCTTATTGTCAGATGGGACTCACCTGAGTTGACCCGTTACGTTTTGTGACGCACATAATTAGCATTGTGCTGCGTGTGTTCTCCAGTTTGAAGTTCTCCTGAGTCCACATCAGGCCACTGAACAGCTACGGACTTTTGTTTATACTCTTTCCTCTCCCTGAAAAGAGTGTGTTCACCCTCCTGGGCCCGCTCAAGCACCATGATCTGAAAAGTGGTTGGTCCTCATAGCCTGTCCCTCTGTCCTGGTTAACCGTCTCATCTGTGCACGTTTCCAGTTTGTTCATGGTCGAAGGAGTTATTCAGGATCAGTCACTCTTCAGATCTAAGATGGCTATTAAAGCCTTTCCTAAGCTTCCTTTTATTTATTTATTTTTTTGTTTTTTATTATTATTATTTTTTACTTTACAATTCTGTATTGGTTTTGCCATACATTGACATGAATCTACCACGGGTGTACATGTATTCCCAAACATGAACCCCCCTCCCACCCCCCTCCCCACAACATCTCTCTGGGTCATCCCCGCGTACCAGCCCCAAGCGTGCCATATTTCCTTTTATTTTTAAAATCTGTTTAAATATCTGTGTGGTAGATCAGTTATCACATGAGAAGTCACTAGGGTATGAGCTTCCATTATATTTACTGGTAATGCTTGTTGTTTGTTTAGTTAGGTTTTTTCTATGTTGGGATATGATTTACAATACGCTCAATACATTAGAAGATTGGCATGAGACATACGTTTTAGATAAATATACAAATGTTAGGATAAGTGACTACATTTTTAAAGAATGGATTGAACTGTTAAAAAAATTATAGACCACTATTTTGGACCATGACATTCTTGAGGGAAGGAACATGTTTTTCTGTGTGTGTGTGTGTGTGTGTGTGTGTGTGTGTGTATCCTGGCACCCAGCATGGTTTTTGTGTGCTTGTTATTTGGTATAGCGGTGCACAAAAAAGTCTGTGGGATGAAATATAGCCCAAAGTTCTCAAGCTGAGTAAGCCAGGGAGTGAATAGTATGAGATCAGCGTGGAATTTCCTTGTCTCAGTTTCCACCTAAATAATTGCAGATGGCACAGTGGTGAAGAGATGTGGGTTTGATCCCTGGGTCAGGAAGATACCCTAGAGTAGGAACTCGCAACTTGCTCCAATATTCTTGCCTGGAGATTCCCATGGATAGAGGTGCCTGGTGGGCTACAGTTGATGGGGGCATAAACAGCTGGACACGACTGAGCATGCATACACACACAGTTTCTGAACCTCCTCCCTGCTCAGCTTAACTCAAGGGGCGGTCCCCTGGGGTGAACTTTCAGGGCCCTGCTGTCCTGCCCCTGAGACGGCCTGACTGTCTATTGATGCCTCTGCGACCTCTGCTGGTTCCACCAGTGACGCTGCCGAAGTTCCCCAGATCCTCCCTCTGCCTCCTGCTTTGCTGGATCTCAAAGCAAGGCCCGAGCTCCTCACAGATCCTCTCCTGGTTCACGTCTTTTTTCCCACGCATACCTTCACTGCAGCCCCATCGGCTACGACTTTGGCTGCATGTCTGTGTCAGCATCGTGGGGGCATATTCCCGCCATGCACAACATTTTCTTTCCCCTGGCTAAGTGACCTTGTCCTCCATCAAGCTTGTGATGTCGCAGCTTCTTCTTTTTGGATAATTCCTTTTTAGATAGTTTTTTTGACCATCCCACTCAAGAGTCTGCTTCCCTGTCCAACCCACCCTGCCGCCAATAACCCGAGTGTCTGGACTTTAGATTGATTTAACCTATATTTGCTTTTTTAAAAAAATTTATTTACTTGACTGTACCAGCACATGATCTTCGTTGTGGTGGGCAGGATCTTTCGTTGTGGCATGTGGGATCTAGTTCCCTGACCAGGGATTGAATCCAGGCCCCCTAACATTTGGAACATGGAGTCTCAGCCACTGGACCACCATGAAATTCCCAAGAGTCTGCTTCTTGTCTCTAGTCCCTCCCCGTGCATTTCTGCCTGCCATCCAGGCTTATCCAGTCTAGACTCAGACTCAGATGGATTCAGAAGACAGGTGGGTAGAAACAAGTAAAGCTAGCAGAGTGTTGGCATGTTCAGCCATAGGAGTAGTCAGTACTAAATATTTGTTTTCTTGAAACATGAAACTTTCTGGATGTAACTCTCTTTTCCTTTGGTACTAGAAGAAAAAGAGTGCAACTACAGTAATAAATATATACCAATTGACTCCTGGGTCTCAGGGTTCAAGAGGTAATGGAAAGTGGTAAGGACATGTGTGACCTAGTGAGTAAATTCCTCATCTCTGTGGGTCAGCCACCACTCAACCCCAGCTAAACGTTGATATGTGAAAAGAAGGCTCAGTAGTGCCAGATCTTCTGATTTGTTTCAGTAACATCTGAAAATGTAGACTATTCGTGAATCTTCTGATAAAAAATGTCTTGTTAAACATACACACACACCCTATATCTGCAAAAGGGTTTTGGCCTCCTTGTAACCCCACAAATCTAAATGCTCAAACAGGGCCTCTGTTGGAGGATAAATGATAATCAGCCATGTAATCAGTCATGTAAACAGTTACAAGTAACATTTTTTCCAGCCAAGTCAACTATTTCTAGTTTAGTTATGGGAAAGCAGAGCATTTCTAGCTGAAGTCGGTAGATATTCTGAGGCCACTTTGCAATGTTCTGGGCCCGTCTTAGCCCTAGGGCGTGGGTGCTCCATGTGTGGTCCTGGGGCCAGCAGCAACAGCATTGCCTGGGATGGGTTAGAAATGCGAGCTCTCAGGCCCATCCTAGGCCCGTGGAAGCAGAAGCTCTGGACATGGGGACCAGTAGCCTGGGTGTTAATATACACTTCTGGTGATTCTGAAGTGTGAGAGTCGCTGCCCTGGACTTGCAGAGGAGCTCCTCTTCTGGCAGTGTGTTCCTGGAGCCCTGGCCGCTGGTACGACCCTGGATTCCACGCCTCCCCCGACCCCTCTCTCCCCCACCCCCTACCCCCCACCCTAGCTTCAGCGCCAGGTGTTAGGAGCCAAGACCTGTCTGCTGTGTCAATGTTGGGCTCGTCTTGGCTCTCCAAAGAAAGAATATTGGGCTAGGACACCAAAGAGGATGTTGGCATTTAGTAGTGGAGAAAAGGGAATTGGGTAATTATGTGTGTTCCTGGTGATTCAGGGGTAAGGAATCCACTTGCCAATGTAGGAGATGTGGGTTCAATCCCAGGGCTGGGAAGAAACCCTGGAGAAGGAAATGGCAACCCACTCTAGTATTCTTGCCTGGGAAATCCAGCGGACAAAGGAGCCTGGGGGACTACAGTCCATGGAGTCAAAAGAATCAGACAAAAGTTAGCAACTCAACAACAACAACAAGAGAGAGGAAAAAATATGTTCCCAAAGTGCTTCTTACCCTCCCTCTGCCATGACTTATTTTATAGAGGAAAATCACCTAGCTGTTTGGTTTAAAGAAAAACTGTCAAAACCTTCAATCAAATCTTTTTAAAATGACTACTTCCCTTAATTTCAAATGTTCACTAGGGTTAATAAAGACTGACAAATATAGAGTTAGGTACTGATGCTGCGATGGCCCATCAGCCAGGTGATTTCTTGACTATGTCCTTCGAACCCAGAAGACTTGGCGTTTGATGGCTGGGTCAGGTTTGGGATTGGGGAACAGGCAAGTCTGGGCTGGGAAAGCCCCCTATGGATCCGAATAAGATCAGTAGGGTCTGATTTTTATAATTTCAATGAAAGGCACAAGGAGGAGCCTACTGGGAAAACAGGAAAGGTGCCTAGAGAGGGAAGTGAAATGTGGGCAGGGAAGGCAGCGGGGCCTCAGGACAGAGCTCCCTGCCTGTCTCCTCTCTACATCCGTGCTGTGTGATCTCTTCTTTCCTGGAAGACTTGAGCTCTGGCTCCCCTGCCCTTGTAAGAGTCTATTCCCTGCTTTTCTTTTTCAAAACCAGAGCAGGAGCAATAACAATGTGATTTAAAGGAAAATTCCTTTACACATAATGCCCCAAAGTCCTGTGGTACTTTATGGCTTATAAAACTATAACCAGCGTTATATTTCACAGCCAACATACCTCATACAACTCAAGGACGTAATTCTAATACTTCATTTCATTGTGACTGAACTCAGCTTTCCTTGCTCTTTGGTTCCCTCTTCTCATTCTCCTTGCCTCCCATTCCCACCTGAAGCAGAGATCTTAACCTGGCTGTTTCCTGCTAAATTCAATTTTATCCGGTGAATTTATTTTCTGGTAAATTCAATATGATGGCTAAATCCTGGAAAGAATCAGAATTCCATTTCCGCCTCTCCTTTCCTCCAGCTGAATGTTCCTCCTTCATATTTGGTGTCCCACAGACACTGCGCTTCCTCTGGGGCTGTGGGGTGGCAGGGATCTGCCGGCGTTCACGCCTGGTCCAGAGGGATGGCCCTGCTGCTGGCAGGACTGGACGGAAAATTTAGGGGACCCAAGACATAATGGAAATGTGGGGCTTCAAGTTTAAAAAAATAAGAATTTAAAGGCAGTAATAGCAGAACATTAAACCCAAGTAGAGAAGTTCTATACAGTCATCAAAAATAAGACCTGGAGCTGGCTGTGGCTTAGATCATCAGCTCCTTATTGCAAGACTCAGGCTTAAATTCAAGAACGTAGGGAAAACCACTAGGCCATTCAGGTATGAACTAAATGAAATCCCTTATGATTATATAGTGGAAGTGATGAGTAAATTGAGGGGATTAGATCTGGCAGACAGAGTACCTGAAGAATTATGGATGGAGGTTCATAACACTGTACCGTAGGGGATGACCAAAACCATCCCCAAGGAAAAGAAATGCACGAAGGCCAAGTGGTTGTCCGAGTAGGCTTTACACATAGCTGAGAAAAGAAGAGAAGTGAAAGGCAAGGGAGAAGGAAAAGTATACCCAACTGAATGCAGCATTCCAAAGTATAGCCAGGAGAGATAAGAAAGTGAAAGTCACTTAGTTGTGTCCAACTCTTGTGACCCCATGGACTACACAGCCCATGGAATTCTCCAGGTCAGAATACTGGAGTGGGTAGCCGTTCCTTTCTCCAGGGGATCTTCCCAACCCAGGGATCGAACCCAGGTCTCCCACATTGCGAGCAGATTCTTCACCAGCTGAGCCACCAAGGAAGCCTGGAGAGATAAGAAGGCCTTCTTAAATGAACAGTGCAAAGAAGTAGAGGGAAACAGTAGCATGAGAAAGATCAGAGATCTCTTCAAGAAAATTGGAGATACCAAGGGAACTTTTCACACAAGGATGGGCACAATAAAGGACAGAAATAGTAAGGACCTAATAGAAGCAGATGAGATTAAAAAGATGTGGCAAGGGTACACAGAAGAACTGTACAAAAAACGTCTTAATGACCCGGATAACCACAGTGGTGTGGTCACTCACCTAGAGCCTGACATCCTAGAGTGTGAAGTCAAGTGGGCCTTAGGAAGCATTACTATGAACAAAGCTAGTGGAGGTGATGGAATTCTAGCTGAGCTATTTTAAATCCTAAAAGATTATGCTGTTAAAGTGCTGCACTCAATATGTCAGCAAATTTGGAAAATTCAGCAGTGGCCACAGGACTTGAAAAGGTCAGTTTTCATTCCAGTCCCAAAAAGGGTAATGCCAATGAATGTTCAAACTACTATAAAATTGTGCTCATTTCACATGCTAGCAAGGTAATGCTCAAAATCCTTCAAGCCAGGCTTCAGCAGTACATGAACTGAAAACTTCCAAATGTACAAGCTGGATTTGGAAAAGACAGAGGAACTAGAGATCAAATTGCCAACATTTATTAGATCATAGAGAAAGCAAAGGAATGCCAGAAAAACATCTACTTCTGCTTCACTGACTACGATAAAGCCTCAGACTGTGTCAATCATGACAAACTGTGGAAAATTTTTAAAGAGATGGGAATGCCAGACCACCTTACCTGTCTCCTAAGAAACCTATATGTGGGTCAAGAACTGGACATGGAACAACTGACTGGTTCAAAATTGAAAAGGATTGTGACAAGGCTGTTTTCACCCTGTTTGTTTAACTCATACACAGAGTACATCTTGAGAAAAATGCCAGGTAGATGAATCACAAGCTGGAATCAAGACTGCTGGGAGAAATATCAACAACCTCAGACATGCAGATGATACCACTCTAATGGCAGAAAGTGAAGAGGAACTAAAGAGCCTGTTGATGAGTATGGAAGAGGAGAGTGAAAAAGCTGGCTTAAAACTCAGCATTCTAAAAACAAAGATCATGGCATCTGGTCCTATCACTTCATGGGAAGTAGATGAGGAAAAAGTGGAAGCAGTGATAGATTTTATTTTCTTGGGCTCCAAAATCATTGCCTGCAGCTATGAAATGAAAAGACTCTTGCTCCTTGGAAAAAAAGCTGTGACAAACTTAGGAGGTGTATTCAAAAGCGAAGACAGCACTTTTCTGACAAAGGTCCGTATAGTCAAAGCTGTGAGAGTTGGACCATAATGAAGGCTGAGCACTGAAGAATTGTGGTGCTGGATAAGACTGTTGAGAGTCCCTTGGAATGTGAGGAGATCAAACCAATCAATCCTAAAGGAAATCAACCCTGAACATTCATTGGAAGGACTGATGCTGGAGCTGAAGCTCCAATACTTTGACCACCAGATGCAAAGAGTCGAATCATTGGAAAAGGCCCTGATGCTGGGAAAGATTGAAGGCAACAGGAGAAGGGGGCAGGAGAGGATGTGATGGTTAGATAGCATCAGCCACTCCATGGACATAAATCTGAGCAAACTCTGGGAGATAGTGAAGGACAGGGAATCCTGGTGTGCTGCAGTCTTTGGGGTCTCAAAGAGTTGGACATGAGTTAGCAACTGAACAACAACAACAAGTCAAATCAAACTGGTACAACTGCACAGCTGCGGAGCCAGTTACTGTGCTCGTGGCTGTCATCTCCCAGCCGGGCTGCAGCTCTTCCTGGGCTGTTTCGTGTCTCTCTGTGACTCTCTCCGGTGCTGCAGATTTCCTGAGGGTAGCTGCGCCTGCCTTCTCATCCTGTTTGAGTGATCTGCCGTGAAGACCCCTGCCTCATGACTCTTCCGTTACTCCCCCAGCCGTCCCTCCTGGCTCTCGTGTCCACCGTTGCTGGGCACGTGTATCTCCACTTCTCTGTCTCCTCTGCACACTTAGTGGGCCTCAGTCTCCATCAGCTGAGCCCCCAGGGAAGCCAAGACTACTGGAGTGGGTAGCTTATCCCTTCTCCAGTGGATCTGCCCGACCCAGGAATTGAACCGGGGTCTCCTGCACAGCAGGCAGATTCTTTACCAACTGAGCTGTCAGGGAAGCCCTACTCACGACCTCAGCTTCCCTTGTGGCTCAGCTGGTAAAGAATCCGCCTGCAATGCAGGAGACCTGGGTTTGATCCCTGGGTTGGGAAGATCTCCTGGAGAAGGGAAAGGCTGCCCACCGTAGTCTTCTGGCCTGGAGAATTCCATGGATTGTATGGCCTATGGGATCACAAAGAGTTGGACACGCCTGAGCAGCTTTCACTTTTAAGTCTCCATCATCTGCTTAGCAGACACTTGCTGCTAAGTCTCCATTCTCTGTCTGTGTAACAGGACTAGCGCCAGGGGGAATCCTACTCTCAAATTTTAGCCTGTCAGTTTCTTCTGCCTTAGTTTCCTCAAACTTCGTGAAGGAAAGGCAAGGACCAGGTTAAGCTGTCCTTCCTCAACTTACCTGCAAGAGAGGGAGAGAATGGGTAGGGAGATGGCATAGCTACTACATTACTTTTTCCCTAATTTTTTTCTTCTCCCTTATTTCCATCATTATTTTTTAAAAATTTCTGTATAGGAAAATTTCTGAGTAGGGAGTAAGTTTCTCCCAGTTTAAATGCGACCATCAGTCATATTTGTCACACAGTCTAAATCAGGGTTGGCAAACTAAGGACTAGGGATCAAATACACCCCACCCACCCATTTATATATTGTCTGTGGCTGCCTTCATGATACAATCAGTTCAGTGCAGTTCAGTTGCTCAGTCGTGTCCCACTCTTTGTGACCCCATGGACTGCAGCACGCCAGGCCTCCCTGTCCATCACTCCTGGAGTCCACCCAAACCCATATCCATTGAGTAGGTGATGCCATCCAACCATCTCATCCTCTGTTGACCCCTCCTCCTCCTGCCCTCAATCTTTCCCAGCATCAGGGTGTTTTCTAACAAGTCAACTCTTCACATCAGGTGGCCAAAGTATTAGAGTTTCAGCTTTAGCATCAGTCCTTCCAATGAACACCCAGGACTGATCTCCTTTAGGATGGACTGGTTGGATCCCTTTGCAGTCCAAGGGACTCTCAAGAGTCTTCTCCAACACCACAGTTCAAAAGCATCAACTTTTTAGCGCTCAGCTTTCTAAGATTATAGCCCAACTCTCACATCCATACATGACCACTGGAAAAACCATAGCCTTAACTAGACGGACCTTTGTTGACAAAGTAATGTCTCAGCTTTTTAATATGCTGTCTAGGTTGGTCATAACTTTTCTTCCAAGGAGTAAGCATCCTTTAATTTCATGGCTACGGTCACCATCTGCAGTGATTTTGGAGCCCAGAAAATGGAACAGAGACCACATGGCCTGCAAAGCCCAGGATATTTAATATTTACCCCTTTACAGAAAAAGTTTGCTGACTTCTGTGATATGATCAGAACTGAAAGTAAAGTGCCTATCTCTGGTGGGACCTACAATGGGTCACTGAGAGGTGTTTGATGACCCCAATGGTTAATCTGCCATAAATTAATGCTTCCTGCTTTACCACTGCTAGTAAATACTTTCACACAGACAGAGAGTAAAACAAGCATTACGATTTTACATACACACAGTGGGTGGAACAGACATTAGTATCCTCATTTTAAAGATGAAAAAGAGTTCAAGGGATTAACAATGGGGAGTTAGATCTCTTGATTCCTTGGGGTTAATGGCAGACACCTTTGAGAAGATGCAGCATGTTAGGAAACAAATGCTGAGGATGTTAACATGTGAGGTCACTGGACACCTCTAGGCCCACTATGGAGCTGGGTGTTGTGCTGAGATAGGATGACTGAAGTGTGGAGAAGGGAGGGGGCTGGGGCCATTGTGCACTTGAGAAAATTATTCCGAAAGGTGGTGACTCATCGTCTTACATGCTTCCTGCCCACACAGTGAGTCTGAAACTTCTGCACTGTGGTAGAGTGGCATTTTAGATAGAGCCAACTTCTAATGCACCTTAATTAGCGAATCATAAAGTTCTCCTCTTGACTGTGCTTGCCAGCTTTTTTGCATAAGCGTAGCAACTAAGTTTATGAATTTGGTTGATCGCCATAGAACACATAGCCTCTTCACACAGCGTCAGAGTGAAGAGGATCTTTGACCATCAGGCAAACGTCTTTGACAATCATGGTGTCAGTTGCATTCACAGTGTATGTTTCAATAGGAATCATGTTTACTTTTCTCTTGGCTTGGTTTATAAAGTGCAATAGTCATGCTATTTGTTTTTAGTTCTGACTCCTTATACTCTGAATACCCTGATCTGTCCCAAGGAAGGGATGCTCAGGGATGTTAAGAAAAGATTGAAGTCAAGAAAAGTTTAAAACAGGCATAACCCATGAGATTTCAGGTTGTTCTTCTATGTTAAGAAACGTTCGAAACATTTAAAATATAATGCATTTAAAGGACACCTGAATACCATTGACATAGTACAGGCAATTAGAATGCATGAAGTCATCGTCAGCATATGGATGGGGTGATCTGTGCAATGTTCCATCTTCTCCCTTGTCAGTATGAAGCCATGATGTCATCCAAACCAGTGTACGTCTTTCTCCCCATGGAGTTTAACCCGTCTTATTAACATCCAGCAATTGTGATATGCCTTGGGTTTCTTGAAACATGCAGTTAAATTGTTTGAGAATATTTCTTGCATAAAGACAAACTTTTTGTTTCCTAACAGGAGACCTTGCACAGTTGGCTGACTAGAATAATCAGCTACTGTGCAAACTGGAATTTTTCCTGATTTGCCTAATTAAAAAAAATCATTTCAATTCATATCCAACTGTATAGTGTTTGTTGTATTCCTGGAGTCAGTGACTTTTCCAATTCAAGGTGTCATACGTCAAAAAACTGCAAGGGCAGAGTTACTTTCTCAGCTCTTTTGAGAGTCTCAGGCTCTGAGCAGGAGAAAGACAGTATCAGGGGAGCAGGGTGGAAAGAATGTGGTCTTAGAAGAACAAGGTATTACACAAGTAGAAATTGAAGAAAAAAGTCTGCTGAAATAGTAGAATTCTATATTAACTGTTGCTTGAGACTGTTTGCTGGATGCTATACCCTGTGACTAAATCTATATCAGCCCCAGGAAGGGAGGGCTACCAGTACATTTGTGTTGCAGTGGTTCTGATATGGAGATTAAAGCTGACTTTTGGGTTCTCCTTGAATGTAGACAATGGCAAACTAGCCTGTGTTCTTGTTCAGGCGTTCCCAGATACTGGCTATGCTATTCTGGGCAAATGTCTAAATGTCTCTAAGCCTCACTTTCCTTATCTTTTTAAGAGAAGTAATTATAGCATCTGCTTTATGGATTGTTATTGGGATTCTATGAGATGATACTAGCTATGACAGACACTTCACCGAGTGTTCAGAGCATAAGCTCCTTAGTAAAAGTCAGCTACTATTATTGTGAATAGAAGTAATATTTAAGAACAATTCATCACATATAGACTGCTGAGAGAAAGCCTAAGGTATTTTTTTTTCCTGGCTCTTTTGTGAGTGAAAGGAAATGACTGATTCTTGTCGTTTGTGGGGCTGGGCCTTTTCAGAAGTGATGAAATACAGAAAGGAATTCTAACTCTGGCTAACCAAGAGTCTGGTAATTTTCCAGAGATGTTTTCTTTGTCAGATAAAACAAATATTAAGCAACTTTAATTAAACTAAATGGTGACATTCTTCAGAGGCCACAGGTACTGTTTAAATGTCTAAACAAATTATAGTGGTCAAGTAGAGAGAATATAGGTAAAATTTACCAGAAAACTAGAGTTATCTTAATCACTTAAATTTGAAGGAAGGTCTTATATAACCTTCTTATATAACCAATACCTATATATTAAATTCTATGTCTAGTAGAATAGTGACATCAGAATTATAATAAAGTATTATGACTATAAAAATACTTTAAATGTATTTGAGGTTCAAGAATGAGTCATTGATATGAAAAATGTCAAAAACTGTTATATGTTACCATTACTTTATATAATAGTATATTTCTGGATATTTAAATGCTTTTCTCTTTTATACAGTTGACAGTAGCCTTATTTCTGTGAAGAAAAGAAAAAAGAAAAAAAAAAAAAAACTCAAGCCTTGTTATAAATGCTAGAAATTAGTATAAAGAGGTAAACCAAAACCCTCTTTTATCAACGTGGTGATAAGGGAGGCCAATCTATTTTACATTCAAGCTTTAACACCTTCAAATTGTACATCCTTTCAGATTCAATATATAACTAAAATTTTTTTTCTTCTTTCATGGCTGTTTCCTGATCTGTTCTTTTGTTATTTTCTGTTTTTGTTTTTTTCTGGAAACCTTTCCAGGTCTGCTATTATCTTCCTTGAAAAATATTAGGCAGAACTTCATAAAATATTGCACCATGGTTTTAGGCTAGAGTAGAATAATATTTTTCTATTTTGCCACAGTTATATTTTCCTCAAAGTTTTGGTTACAACATCACTGTAGTGACTCCAAGAGAATTCTCTTTCTTGAATTCTAATATTTTGTGAAATTATTTAGAAGAATTTTCAGTTGGTCTGGATAAGCTGTCCTAGTCGAATGAAAATGTCTTACATAAACAAAAGCCTTAGTTTATTTTGAGGATTTTATAAGTGTAGATAATGAAAAATGAAAAACCATTTGATGTGGCTTGCTACATAAATAGGATTATGAAAATGAAAGACAATTGTAAAGAAAATTTAAGGGCAAACCTAGAAACGTTTATTAACAATCTGTGCTGTTAGAATGAACAGTCTCCTGAGAAATGTTTGAACATTTCTTGAGCTGGAACATTTCTAGCTAGACTTAACCAAGTAACTAGATATACAGAGGGAACCATCTGGTACTGATAGAGGATAAACTAGTCGGTTTGATTGGTCTTTTGCATCTTAAACTTCACATGAAACTAGAACAATGTTTTCTTTTGCCTTTAATCTTGGGTGCTGTGGGTACTGTCATTTATGTCTAAAAGATCCAGGCTGATTTTCTGGAAGCCCCACTTGCAGGAAACTTTTTGCCAAGCTATACTGTAAAAAGTACACTTTCTGTGATTCTGTGCTTTCCCTTTTACTATATGCCATATTTATAATTCTATAAAGTAATTAAAAGTTGAAGTAATATAAATAAAATTTTTGTGCTGTATACTGGGTAGGTTCTTAAAAAAGAACATAAGTAAAATCAGGAACAGATAGGAGTTGGATACTTAACAAGTATAGGAATGATGCCAAGACCTAACTTGTGCAGAAAAGAAGTTTTTCTTGGTGGTAGGGATGGAGAATATTGTGACCAGTGTTGAATCGTAACATGGAAAGATAAACCTGGAAGTAGGAAAGAGTGGGAGTGAGACTAGTAAGGGAAATTCAAGGTCAAGTCTTATAGGCACTAATAAAGATGGAAGCTAGGATGAGTCTTTAAGTGCTGTAGACTTCCCTCTGTCATTCTCTCTCTCCTTGTTCAAAGGCTCTAGAAATACGTATTAGTTCCATACAAATTAGTCAAAATTATTATAAATATCTTCTGATTCCTAGGATATTATTCATCTGACAGTACCCGCTGACATAAAAGTCATAGAAGAGGGAGGTTGGGGATAAAATTTGGTCTTTTTTTTCTTCACATGCGAATCAGAAAATTCTATGCAAAATATTGCTGACTAATTACTAGGAAAGGAAGAGAAAGTGTATTTCATGGATTATGTTAGGATAATTTGCTTATTAAGTAGAAGACCCTGTGCCTCAAATAACACTGTTAAAAAAAAAAAAAGTTCCAAATCTGTTGTGAGTCTTGACTTTCTTGAAAGGATACACGCTGAGATGAACCAAAGGCATCCTTGGCTTCATTCAGAAAGTTTGCTATTTCCATGTCCCATGCTTGCAGCAATTAAACTGAAGGGGAGGGGGAAATTCTCTCTTCTCTCTTTTTAGGTTCTTTGGCTGGTATTTATTTATTTACTAAATACTTTTTTGGGAGGGTCTGGACCATTTTTTTAAAGCCTTGTGTTGAATTTGCTGCAGGGTTACTTCTGTGTTTTGCTTTGGTTTTTTGGCCACAAGGCGTGTGGGATCTTAGTTCCCTAACCAGGAATTGAACCTGTACCCTCTGCACTGGAAGGTGAAGTCTCAACTATTGGACCACATGGGAAGCCCTGCCTTGGCTTGTTTAGTAATGAAATTGATATAAGTAGAATGATCGGAGACAGAGGCTTCCCTGGTGGCTGAGACGGTAAAGAATCCACCTGCCAAGCAGAACTGTGATCTATCCCTGGCTTGAGAAGATCTCCTGGAGAAGCGAATGGCTATCCACTCCAGTATTCTGGCCTGGAGAAATAGGAGAAAACCAAGTTTAATGTTATATGTACAGTGCATGTGTCTGTTAAGTCGCTTCAACTCTTTTCGACCGTGTGGACTGTGCCTGCCAGGCTCCTCTGTCCTTAGGATTCTCCAGGCAAGAATACTGCAGTAGGTTGCCATTTTCTCCTCCAGGGGATCTTCCTAACTCAGGAGTCGAACCCGAGCCTCTTACCATCTCCTGCATTACAGACAAGTTCTTTACCACTGGCACCACCAGTAGTCCCATGAAAACCTGAGACTTCAACAGCAGCCAGGTAACTGAACCTTGCAAGAAATCTCGAGCTAAGGAGAGGGGTGAGCATCTGTGGATAAGAAAGGGAGGAAGACTATTCACAGGAAGGCAGAGGAAAGGTTTGAAAAACAGATTTTGCCATGTTATCAGTTATGTTTCTTTGGTAAAAAGGTATCTCTGGTGATAGCTCTCCTCCTGTTATAGGCCCACTTTCCAGTGTAAATTTAGGCAGTTGATGAGGACGAAGAGGGCTTTACCTGAATCTGCTGGGTTTTGATTGCCTTCAGCTCAAAATAATCCACATGTTAAAATGGCATATTTGGGAGTCATGCATTCTGCCCCCTGCCAACCAAATAGTAAGAGGCCTACAGAGTACCAGATGCCTTTTCTGTTACCTCCTGCTACCCCAGTGAGCATTAAGGATAGAACTTGGCCAGCTCTGACTAAATGTTTACTATTGTTCAGCTCTGGGACTTTTAACACATTAAGTCTGTAATGATCCCTGTTCAGACTGCATCCTGTTTTCATAACCTGTATCCTTAATAATTAGCCTAGTTGCTTCTCAGAAAGGCTTTTAAATGGTTCATCATTTTACAAATTCTTCAGCAGGTTAATGATTTTGGAAAGCGTATTTTTGCTTAGCAACCTAATTTCAGTGGCTGTGTGAGTTTTGCAAGAGTGCCTGTGGAGGAAGACAGATACACAGATTTCTCCAACTCTGGGATATAAAGTGAAAAAACATCATTTTAGAAAACACTTGTAAAACTTTCTGAGTCACCTGCTTCCCAGGGTGATCCCTCCCCTTCTAATTTACATCTGTTTAAGAACTTAGAAAAAAGCCATACAGAGAGTAGGTATTCAGAGTCACACATGGATTCAAATCTTAGGTCTTCTATTCACTAGGAGTAGCTGTGTGATCCAGAAAAAGATATTTAATCTCTTTAAATCTCAGTGACCTCATCTGTAAACTGAGAATAATAGCACCTACTAGTGCTGATGTGAATATTAATTTAAGTGAGATGCTATATAATGCAAAGTGCTTAGCACATTGTGTAACACTTAAGAAACAGTAAGTGAGAGCTGCTAAAATAAGGAAGATGCATCTGCATCGGACTCTTTCCGACCTCGTGGACTGTAGCCCACCAGCCTCTCCTGTTCAAGGGATTTTCTAGGCAAGACTACTGGAATGGGTTGCCATGCCCTGCTCCAGGGGACCTTCCTGTCCCAGGGATTGAATCCAAGCCTTCTGCAACTACATGGACAGGCAGATTCTTTACCACTGAGCCACCTGGGAACTCCAAGGAAGAGTATAAATATCACTAAATATGAAACATGAAAGTCTGTTCTTATCTGGATACTTTGTCTTACTGAGAGAATAAAGTGGTTTCAAGTGGATATTATTGAGGGCAGACTTGGTTACACTATGGAGAACTTAAGTTTTTTCCCTCTTAGATGTTGTCCAATTCTGTTCTAAAACATTTCTTGACTAGTTTGCTGTCTCTGAGTACTTTTGCAGTTCTGAGATAGAACAGGTGCTGACTGCTGATTTTGTTGTGGAGGTAAAGATAGAAGACCTTATTCAAAGTCTCACCTGGGTTCAAAGCCTAGGTCTTCTATTCACTAGGAGTAGCTGTGTGATCCAGAAAAAGATATTTAATCACTAGGAAAAGGACTAAAAAGGACTAGGATGACTAGGGAAGGACTAAAATCTGTGTGTACATGTCAAAGCAAAAGTAATTAATGTGACATTTCAGTGTCACAGAGAAAAAAATACTTGCTAAGACAGAAGTGCTGAAGAATTGATGCTTTTTGAACTGTGGTGTTGGAGAAGACCCTTGAGAGTCCCTTGGACTGCAAGGAGATCCAACCAGTCCATTCTGAAGGAGATCAGCCCTGGGATTTCTTTGGAAGGACTGATGCTAAAGCTGAAACTTCAGTATTTAGGCCACCTCATGCAAAGAGTTGACTCATTGGAAAAGACTTTGATGCTGGGAGGGATTGGGGGCAGGAGGAGAAGGGGACGACAGAGGATGAGATGGCTGGATGGCATCACCGACTCAATGGACATGAGTCTGGGTGAACTCCAGGAGTTGGTGGTAGACAGGGAGGCCTGGCGTGCTGCGTGCGATTCATGGGGTTGCAAAAGTTGGACACGACTGAGCAACTGAACTGAAGACAGAATTAACATCACAGGTCTAGTACATGGGATAGTTCATCAGTGAAAGTGAATTAATGCGAAAGAGAATACAGAACTCAAGCTTTTGACCTGATTAGTGATATAAAACAATTAGTTAATTCTAAAATATGTTTTTCTCTATAAAAATCCTACAACTAATTCAGTCTACAATCTTCATTATTTAATGTAATTCTGTTAATTTTATAAAGGCTAATAATACAATAAATATTTTATTTAAAAGTATTAATATTGTTGCTGAACTAACTCAAGGCCCCTTGCCCACTGCACAGCAAAGGCAATCTACTGACACTATTTTATGGTGAAGGAAAGTGCACATTTTTTGCAGGGTCCCACAGCAGAATGGGTGGCTTATGCGCAAAGGACTCAAGCTCCCCGATGGTTTTCAGGGAAGGTTTTCCTAAGGTAACATTTGGGATGAGCGTTGTAGGGTGCATTACTTTCCTCTGGTTGCGTGGTGGTGAGGTAATGGGGTGATGTTTCAGGAATCTTCATCATCAACCTTCTAGTTCTAAACAACCTGGGGTCTACCTGCTTGTGGTCAGCATGTAGTTACCACCCTCCACCTGGGAGTAGGGGGAGATCTTAGTTTCTACATAACAACTCAAAAATATGTATCAGATTTTCTGTGTGTCCCTTGAGGAGGAGCTAGGATTCTGTTTTATTGCTGAATTATTGTTTAAGATATTATTACTTAAAAAAAAATAGTTATTTATCTGGGTCTTAGTTGCAGGACACAGAATCTTCATTGCATCATGTGGGATCTTTCGTTTCAGCTCACAGACTCTTTAGTTGTGGGGTGTGGGCTCCAGAGCATGGGCTCAGTAGCTGCCGCTCAAGGGCTTAGGTGCTCTAAGGCGGTGGCATCTTAGTTTTCCAACCAAAGGTCGAAACTGCATCCCCTGCAATGCAAGGCAGGCTCCCCACCACTGGAATGCCAGAGAAGTCCCTATCATTACTTTTCTAGCTTAACTCTTTGCTTCTGCCATCCCTCAGTTCCCTAATTGGTTGAGTCTGCTCTTTGGCGCTCACGGAACGCCTAGGAGAGTAAAGCCTTTTTCTACAAACAAGAAATGGGGAACGTGAATGGACTTTTGTACCTGGGAAGGCCCCACAGGATCTTGCTTAGCTTTAATAATAGGTTGAGATTGTTTAGAAACAGTCAAATATAGAATTGCTGTGTGTGCTGTACTTAGTTGCTCACTCATGTCCGACTCTTTGCGACCCTGTGGACTATAGCCTACCAGGCTCCTCTGTCCATAGGGATTCTCCAGACAAGAATACTAGAGTGTGTTGCCAACCCCTTCTCCAGGGAATCATCCCAATCCAGGGACTGAACCCTGGTCTCCTGCATTGCAGGTGGATTCTTTACCATCTGAGCCCCCAAGGAAGCCCAAGAATACCAGAGTGGGTAGCCTATCACATCTCCAGGGGATCTTCCCAACCCAGGAATCGAACCAGGGTCTTCTGCATCGCAGGTGGATTCTTTACCAGCTAAGCTACTAGGGAAGCCCAAATATAGAGTTGGTACTAGGTAAATGCCATTTTCCGTGTGTTTGCAAATATAATTAAGGGCATGTACTATATAGATAGTTATGCATTTGTCTGATTTTACAAATATTCTAATGCCATAGATCCTATCAAAGATACAGGAAATCCAGGAATAAGACACAAGCATATGTTAGAGTCAAATACAAATGTTGTGTGTGATTAAGGCTGTGTATGATTAAGTTTAAAACATGACCACCTTGGGAAATACTGCCTGGAACTTCCATTAACGCGTGATCTAAATTGAAGTTGTTAGATCAATATTTGATGTTCCATCCCAAAGAGCCATAAGAGAAAATTGTTTCAGATCAAAGAAGTGCACACGTGGCAGGAGTCATGGGGAATCACAGTTCAGTTTGGGATACCCATATATCCTAGTTGTGATGTGTTAAATTTGAAACTGTAGGGGAGGAAAAATAATTTTTGCTTTACTCTTCTAAGGTCTTTGGCTGTTTATCCTTGTATTAAAAAGACAGATTAATAGGAGGAAAACAAATACAAGTTTAATAACATGCATACCTCCTATTTACATGGGAGAGACACGGGAAAACCGAGTAACTCTCTGAAATGACCCAAGCCATTACCTTATATACCAGCTTCAGTTAAAGGCAAAAGAAAGATGTTGAGCCAATTATGAGAGGTTACCAGGAAAGCACAGTAAACAAGGAAAGCATAGTAAATACAGATTTAAGTCACTGCCTTCTGCATTGGTTAAGAGTTTCTAGAGATTTTAGAGTTAATAGTTCTCTTCCTGGTATAGCCAGGGAGACACCCTTACAAATGGAGGCTTTCTTTATAAATGTAAATATGTCTTAGGAAAGGGTAATTTCTACCCAGGTTTCAGAGCTTCACAGGTCCCTGTTGTTTCTTAAAAAATAATGAGCTTAAAGTCATTAGTATGCCAAAGAGGTATTTTTTGGGGTGGTGTAACGTGCTCCCCTTCAAAACTATTTGTCACATCTTTTTATTTTTTTGGCTTGGAACTTAAGTCAGCCCACTCTGCCTGCAAACAAGCTGTGATGAAATACAGTAGGTCTGTTCTGAAGTGCTCTGGCTTCCGTTACAAAGAACATCTATTCTTTGTTCACCAAGGAAGCACAAAGGATTCTCTAAAATTTTAGGACCTAATCACTGAATGAAGCAGAAAACAGCGCTAGTGTTAAGGACCACTTCTCAAGTTTATAGTCTTCAAAATTAGGGTGCTATAGAAAGTTCACACACACACACAAAAGGGTCCATTTTGTTGTAAGGGTTCAGTTCAAAAAAGGAGCGTGAATGTAGATTTCAAGATTTGTTAGAAGAATCAAGTGTTCGCTATCTAAAAGGAAACATCACACTGTGTGTGTTTATTTTTCTATTATAAGCCTGGCATTTTGAAAAGCTTTTCTTGGTTTCTTAACTATGGTTGGGTTCATAAAGGAAATTTACTTCCAGAAAAGAAGTCTCTGTATTTTATCTGGAATGGGTAATGAAAACCTTGCTGCTGAGCTGTTCAAGGGAAGAACTATTTATACTGTGACTCTTAAATAAACCCATGCACTAAGCTCCTGTATTTAAGGATTTAGGCAAATTTTGTAGTACAGCCCCCAGGATATCAGAGGGCTCTTCCCTGAACTTAGATTAGAGGCCTTGCCTTTGAGTTCAGTGTGTTTGTTTGTAATGTATCTGTTAATCAAGTTCTTTTGCTTAGAGACTGCATAAACATTCAAAATAGAATGACTCAAGTGAGTTCCCCATGGACAAATTAATTGCTGTTTTGTTTTTTTCTTTATTTTACCTCAACATATTTTTTAAAAATCTTGATTTTGAAGTTGGGCTTTTCCTCCCAATTCTTTGTACTTTTATTACTGTAAAATGACTGACATTAAAAAAGAACAACAACACCACCCAATTTTGAAAAAGAGTTCATGGAAAAGTAGAATCCCATATCACGCAAAACTGCCCTTGGCATTTCCCCTTTTCTCTCTTCACTTCAAGTCCCCTCCCCCGACTCCATGTGGATTTTTCTGCACACTGTGACTTCTGACTTGTTCTTGGCAGGGTTTGAGGTTTGCATTTTCTGATAGATAATTTAGAATCACTTTAAAAAGTAAACTTTTTATGTTACAAAAACTTGAGATTCACAGAATTCTTGCAAAGATAATATTGGGGGATCCCATAGACCCCATACCCAGTTTCCTCTCTAATTAAATCCTCATGTTAGTATGGTACATTTGTTATAATTAATGAACAAATAGTGATGCATTACTATTGACTACAGTCCATGTTTTATTCATATTTCCTCAATTTTCCCCTAATGTCTTTTTTCCGTTTCAGGATCCCATCCAGATGCCACATTACGTCATTTAGTTGTCATGTGTCCTTAGCTTCCTCTTGGCGGTGACAATTATTCAGATTTTCCTTGTTTTCGACGACCTGAATAGTTTTAAAGATCACGGGTCAGGCATTTTGAAGAGTGTTTCTCAGTTGGGACGGGTCTGATGTTTTTCTCATTATTAGCCTTGGGTCATGCTTTGGGGAAGGGCGACCACATAGGTAAAGTGCCATTGTTACCCCATCCTATCAAAGATACATGCCATCAGGGTGAATTAGCACTGCTTGACGTTTATCCCTATTACTTAGCTTTGGATGTTTGTGACGTTAGAATCACATTTTCATTTTCCCCTGAAGACTGGTCAACGTATTTTCCTGAAGTTTCTAATGATGCGATCATTAAAGCTATAAGGAAGCTGACTCGGGATTGATCTCCTGGTTCTTCTTTCTTTTCTTTCTTTCTTGTAAAGCCGCTATTCATTTCTAAGCAGTTAGGCAAAACTCATGTCAGTGGTGGTAAAGACATCTCTTTTCTCATGTGCTGTAGGTGGGAATGCGATCCCGAAACCAGGGCGGTGAAAGTTCATCCAACGGGCATGCCTCCTGCCCCAAGACCTCCACTGTCAGCAATGCCGCTGATAAAAGTCTCTCAGAAGATACGAAAAAGAAGAACAAATCCAACAGAAAGGAGGAGGATGTCATGGCTTCAGGAACTGTCAAACGACACCTAAAACCATCTGGAGAAAGTGAACGGAAAAGTAAGAAATCCTTGGAGTTGTCCAAGGAAGACCTCATCCAGCTACTCAGTGTGATGGAAGGGGAGTTACAGGTACAGTGACGTTTTCTCAGTTGCTGTGTCTTTACTCTGCAGCTGTAAAATAAGAGACCGTGAGCCTGTCTCCCTCCCTGGATTGTGAACTTCGTGCGGAAGTGAATGTTTTTTCTTGTTCATTCCTAAGCCCCTAGCGCCTGGCGCAAGTTTCACTGAATACACTCCTGTTGAATGAACGGATAAATGGATAGAGCTGATTTCAATGTCAAGCTTCTCTAGAAGCAGAAAATTTTTTCATGACACTGTTTTTTTTGAGCTTTTTAATTTGCATGGGGGTATAGCTGAGTAACAATGTTATGATGCTTTCAGGTAAACAGTGAAGGGACTCAGCCATACATACAGAATGTGTCCATTCTCCCCTAGACTCCTCTCCCATCCAGGCTGCTACGTAACATTGAGCAAAGTTCCATGTGCTATACAGTAGGTCCTTATCAGTTATTCATTTTAAATACAGCAGTGTGTACACAACCACCCTAAGCTCCCTAATTACATGACGTCTTTTTGGTAATAATTTATTAATAGCACTTGGTAGTAGGTAATCAATGAGGTTATCTAATTTAGGGCCACTGGCTATGATTGCAAACCGAGGAAAAGTCATGATTCTTGTTTTTTTAAGTTATTTTTATTTATTTATGGCTGCTCTGGGTCTTTGTTGCTGAGCGCAGGCTTTTCCCTAGTTGCATCTCCACTTTCGGTGGGTAGGCCCCTCGTTGCAGTGGCTCGCAGGCTCGAGGGTGAGCAGGCTTCAGAAGTTGTGGCATACCGGCTTAGTTGTTCTGAGGCATGTGGAATCTTCCTGGACCAGGAATTGAACCTGTGTCCCCTGCACTGGCAAGTGGATTCTTAACCACTAGACCACCAGGGAAGTCCAAAGTCATGACTCTTAGAAGGCAGAGCTAAGATCAATTGTTACTTTTGCTTTTTTCCAGGAGGTAGGGTAAAAGAGAGATAAAGAGACAGAGGGAAGAAGAGAGGGAGAGAGAAAGAGAAGGAAACTTCATTTAAAGCAGTCTTACACTTTTCTCATTTGGGGGGTGACTTTCAGCTTTAATTTTCTACAGTGTCATAGGAGTTGAGATGCACTCAAGTAAGCAGAACATAGTGCTGTGAAAACCTAATCCTTCCACAAAGCATTTTCAAGTCTATTGTCTCTCTCATTTGATCTCAGTAAAACTGTGGGTGTCATTATCTATAATTTATGATGAGGAAACAGGCCCAGAAGGGTTAATGGGTTGGCCAGATGTCATCTTAGGCCTTCTGATGCTTGATCCTGGGCACTTAACACTGCCCATCCTCCCACCCTCTGTGGCTGCCAGGTCCCCCATTAAGAGAATGTTTTTAAGCACTCAAAAGGGAGCTGGGATTCTCCTGAGTTTCTGAACCCTGGAAAATTATATTTCTGGAAGTGGGAAAACAATAACTTTTTTTTTTTTTTTTTTTTTTTTGAGGAGAGGATGACTTAAAAGTGAGGTTGCTGTTTTCCTTCTTGTTTTTGTTAGGTTCTTAGCTTGCCTAAGCCTTGAGGGGAACAATAAACAATTGAATGAGATGAAGCCTTTGTTTGGTGCCGTTAGTACCAGACATATTATTTGCAACCTACCCTAAACCAGGGGATCTGATCTGTTCCTGTTCTAATCTGTGTGTGCCCTCAGATAAGGAAACCCCTGGGGTAAAGAGAAATGGAAAACATGCAAAACTCAAATTAAAAACAATCGTGCATGCTTGAGCTTACCATTTATGGGCTGAGAAAAATCACCTTTGCATTTCAAAGCAAAAGATGAAATTTTCCAGAGCACCACCATTACTAAAAATAGCTTCACCACTGCCAGAAATGTGGTTATTATTCAGCCTATTAATGTTTATTGTGTCAGGAGACAGAATATATTAGTCCAGATTTTCAAGCTGCCCCCAGAATACAGCTATTGACCTGAGCGGGAGGTACAACAGTAATCTAAGAAATCATTACAAAGGAATGTCATCAGTTTATTTCTTCCAGACCTGGTGGTTTATGTGAAGCTTATGGTTTTTCTAGACTCTAATAATTTCTGTAGAAGGCTGTTATATCATGGTAGACTGTGGACTGTATTTAAGATTCATGTGGCTTTTATGTTGGTGGTATTTCCAGATATAGTTCTAGAGCCTAGGTATGCAAAATAAAAGTCCTCACACCTGGGACAAAGAAATTAGTCAGAAGGCTACAAAGAAATGCATTTTGCTCTCCCTTAACCTTTGTGAATACAGGGTACCTTACCTTACACAAGATGTATTCCTGAGCAGCAATAAATAAGGAAAGGGTGTAAGATATTTGTAGGAGAGGCAGTGGAGGAAGAGAGAAATGAAGAACTTGATATTGTTAGGAATGCGATGGTGAATTCATTTGCAAAGCAAGTAATCCACCCCCATGTGCATTTCTGTGCACACACATGAAACATAAGCACATGCACTTTTAAATGTAGATTTCACAATACTAGACTTGTTAAAAATGAGAGTGTTCCTTTATTTAGAGCTCCTGTCACAGGAGAGTGAGTGTGTGTTGTAGCTGAGAGTGGGAGGCAGTCGGCATCAGCAAATGTGAGTGGGCTGGTGGAAATGTGACAGCTACGTACCAGGTTTGCCACACTAGAGACAAGGGGTAAAAAAAGGGCTATCTGAGAAAAGATCTGTTGCTGAGAAGAGAGGCAGAGAGTTTAGGGACCCACAGCTCAGGCCTGTATGCTCTGCCGCTTGATGAGTATTTTATGAGCTTTTAGTGAGTTGTCCCCCAGAGCTTCAAAGGCTACCTATCACCCTCCCTTTATGGAGCAGCTGTGAAATGACTCAAACACCTTCCTCTGCAGGTGGTGGTCCAAGATTCTGTAAAGTATCAGGGCTGACAAGCAGCTCTGAGGTGTCTCCCCACCTCCTTTATGTTACAAATGTGAAACTGACACTCAGATGAGTTAGGTGACTTGCCCAAGGTCGCACAGCAGTTTAGTTAACATTTACTCCAAATCTAGCTTCCCTTTCTCTCAGTCCAGTGTCCCTCCTTTAATATTCTTTTCTAATCAGGGGACGTGCAAGTGGGGTATCCAGGGCCTTCGTATTATTCTTCAGTCTCCAGGATTTCTTTCAAGTAGACTCACTGAGAGGTGCAGGTTTGATGCCTGGGTCAGGAAGATCCCCTGGAGGAAGGCATAGAGACCCACTCCAGTGTTCTCGCCTGGAGAATCTCACGGACCGAGGAGCCTGGTGGGCTCCAGTCCATGGGGTCGCCAAGAGCTGGACGCGACTGAAGCGACTTCGCCCACTGCCTGTAGAAGGTGTACCTTGGAAGTGACTTGCAGGCAAAGGAGATGCTGTTTCACTCCTAAGCTTCATGCCAATTTTCTCTTTCTCAAACTTCTTTGTGATCTCTCTCATTCTCTTCATCTCTGCAGCCAGGGTTCTGAACGCTATAGACAATTTTCTGTGTTTTCTGGTATCAGTGCTCTGTAGCCTCTGGAATCTGTTGTATGTAATCTGTGGGAATCTGTTGAAGCAACCTATAGACAGAATGACCTTTATTGTTAGCGCTGGCTTTTTGCAAAATTTGCAGACTTGCTGGGTTTTCCTTGTTGTTGTTGCTGTTTGTTTGCTTGCTTTTTGCCAGTAAGGAGGTGTCCAGGGAACTCATGAAGTTCAGTCTAAAGGTGTACATTAGAAACGGAGTTGCCCCTCACAGGGATTTTTGCATTTTAAGGAGTCTTGTCTGGAACTGGTGATGTCATGCCCCTGGTCAACAGGGACAGCCTTCCAGACTTTTCAAGCCACACCTCAGCAGATGCAAGCTTGTCATTTTAGCACAATGTTAGACGGCATTGCCTGCATAGAAGCAGCCGGAATAGTTTCCATGATTACACTTCTGTGCTCGACTGCTTCCAGTAACATGTACTTTCTAATAAATTGAAACATTTTTACTCTCTGGGTGAAAAACTGGTTACATATTTCCCAGGCTAAACTGAAAATAATGAAATAGTACTCCCAGGCCATCATTTGGGCATCATGATTAATTTCCCCTTGTATTTGTCCAAAAATAGCACTTTTAAGAAGCCAGTCAATTTGGCTGAACTAAAAACAACCAAAGTTCAAAGGAAATGGTACTCACATCAAAAAGCAATAATACAGAATACTTGGCAGAAGGATATTCTCGTAGGGTAATTCAAAAAGAGAATACTAATTATTTTTCTTGATGTAAAAAATAGCTAGCTTTTTTATACAGTAAATTCCTTTGACATAACCACTCAAATACTGTTAGGAAAACAAAACTCAAATTGGGTTTCATCATTTTTTTCCCCCTCTTGTCTATGTAGGTAGTTCTCTTCTACGTAGGTAGTTCTCTTCTACCTGTGTATGAGGAGGCTCAGAGAATAGGCTTATTAGATAATGTAACTCGACAAGGAACCCCTGAAACAGCACACCTCAGATTGGGATTTAAACCCATGTCCTGGGACTCAGACCCGGGCAAAACGCTTCATGGGACTCCAACCCACCGTCATTTAATTGGGATCACTCACCTGCTGTCTGGACTTACTGAGGCTCAGGTGCTTTGTGTCTCAGCATAGAAGGAATTCAGCAAGAGGCAAAGTGATAGAAAAGATATAGATTTATTAATATAGGTTGCTTGTAAGAGACACAAGTGGGCAGGTTGGGGAGCTCTGCCCTGAGGATTAAGTGGGCTACAGTTTTATAGTCAAAGGAAGTGGGGAGGGGGCGGCGGGGGAAGACCACTTTCTTCGAGGAGTGAAGCTTCTAGATACGAAGGAGGAGCTAGGGGTGTATCAGGCAGGAGAGTGTCTGACCCTATGAGGTCAAACTAGGATTTTCATTGTTGTTCAGTCACCTAGTTGCGTCTGACTCCTCGTGACCCCATGGGCTGCAGTACTCCAGGCTTCCCTGGCTCTCACCATCTCCCAAGTTTGCCCAAGTTCATATCCGTTGAGTCGGTGATGCCATCCAACCATCTCATCCTCTGTTGTCCTCTTCTCTTTCTGCCTTCGATCTTTCCCAGCATCAAGATCTTCTCCAATGAGCTGGCTGTTTGCATTGGGTGGTCAAAGTACTGGAGCTTCAGCTTCAGGCTCAGTCCTTCCAATGAGTACTCAGGGTTAATTTCCCTCAAGATTGACCAGTTTGATCTCCTTGCTGTTGAAGGGACTCTCAAGAGTCTTCTCCAATACCACAGTTTGAAAACATCAATTCTTCAGTATTCTGCCTTCTTTATGGTCCAGTTCTCACATCTGTACATGACAGCTGGAAAGGCCATACCCTTGACTATACAGGCTTTTGTCGGCAAAGTGATGTCTTTACTTTTTAATGCACTGTCTAGGTTTGTCATAGCTTTCCTGCCAAGAAGCAGTCGTCTTCTAATATCATGGCCGCAGTCACCATCCACAGTGATTTTAGAGCCCAAGAAAGGAAACTTGTCACCGCTTCCTTCTTTTCCCTTTCTATTTGGCATCTCTTGATGGCAAATACACTGGATGACATAATCTTATTTTTTTTAACATTGAGTTTTAAGCTGGCTTTTTCATTCTCCTCCTTCCCCCTCATTAAGAGGCTCTTTAGTTCTTCACTTTCTGCCATTAGAGTGGTATCATTTGTATTCAAATCAGTAGAAGGGTGGTGACAGTTTTCTTCCATCTAACGGCCTGGGGCATATCTCATACTTTTATCTTTGGCTTTATAGTTAAGCAAGCCTGTTTCATTCCATGACATTCCAACAGTTTTCTTGAGTGATCATTAACTTCTAGTGGTCTTCCAAGTTTCCTAGGTTTCCCTCTCTATCCATAGTCCCCTCCTGGGACTTCTGTAGCTACCTGCGTAATAACTACCATTGTTGTTCAGTTGCTCAGTCGTGTCTGATTCTTTACGACCCCATGGACTGCAACATACCAGGCCTCCCTGTCCTTCACCAACTCCTGGAGCTTGATCAAACTCATGTCCATTGAATGGGTGATACCATCTAACCATCACATCATCTGTTGCCCCTTCTCCTCCTGTCCTCAGTCTTTCCCAGCGTCAAGGTCTTTTTCTATGAGTCGGCTCTTTATATCAGATGGCTAAGTATTGGAGCTTCAGCTTCAATAGCATTCCTTCCAACAAACATACAGGACTGAATTCTTTTAGGATTGACTGTTTGGATCACTTTAAAGTCCAAGGGACTCTCAAGAGTCTTCTCCAACACGATAGCTCAAAACCATCAATACCATATTCTATCCCTATCACCACCATTCCCCTGGCCTTTGGTGTTCGCCAGGCTGAGTCAGAGGCAATCACCACACACTGAGAAATCTTTCTTCATTTGGATGCCTGGCAGAAGAAGTTGTTGTATTTCCAAAGTAATTTATGAAATAGATAATATGCTTGTGGATTGTTAGAAGTTTCCTCTATTTTCTCCTTTGGGGGTTCCAGCCATTTTCTTTACTGTTTACTCTCTCTTTTTTTTAACCTCTCTACTACCTTCTAAAGGACCTACTACCTACTACCACCTGTGTCCACTCTTTTTCTCACCAACAGAGTTGACTCATTCTTAGTGAAAGTGAAGTCACTCAGTCATGTCCAACTCTTTGCGACCCCAGGGACTGTAGCCTGCCAGGCTCCTTCATCCATGGGATTTTCCAGGCAAGAGTACTGGAGGGGATTGCCATTTCCTTCTCCAGGGGATCTTCCTGACCCAGGCATCAAACCCAGGTCTCCCAAAGTGCAGGCCGACGCTTTACCGTCTGAGCCACCAGGGAAGCCATTCATTCTTTAATTAACTAATTTAAAATTGATTGATCTTGCAATATTTAAGAAACATTGCCCTACTGGAAGCCTGAAAAATGCAAAAGGGAGTAATAATAATACTCATAGCTAAAATTTGATGAGCTCCTGCTATGTGCCAAGCAGGGTTTTGGCATGATTTTTCCTCATGGCAGTCATGAGGAAAGAGCTCATGATCTGGTAGGACTGATGAGAATGTACAGGAATAAATATTTTTTTAGGGTAGCTGCAATGCAAATTGCTGTTGTCATTGTTCAGTCACTAAGTCGTTCCCGACTCTTTGCAATCTTATGGAAGGCAGCACACCAGGCTTCCCTGTCTTTCACCGTCTCCTGGAGTTTGCTCAGATTCATGTCCATTGAGTTGGTAATACGATCTAACTATCTCTTCCCCTGCTGCAAAGCATATTAGGGAGTACAAACATGGGAAAGATTGTGAAAATGAGTTAGAGATGAGTTAGAAATGAGGAGATGAGTTAGAAAAGCTTCACTGAAGAATTAGATCTCCAAGAACTGTAGGTCT
Source organism: Oryx dammah (assembly GCF_014754425.2). Classification (NCBI taxonomy): domain Eukaryota; kingdom Metazoa; phylum Chordata; class Mammalia; order Artiodactyla; family Bovidae; genus Oryx; species Oryx dammah. The sequence goes on along the minus strand of NW_024070188.1, from coordinate 2,485,929 downwards.
TGGACAGGCACAAAGGAGCACAGGAACTAACCTGGCAGAATCAAACAGACAGCAGGTGGACAAGTATGGGTCATGTTCATGGTGAATGGTCTCCCTTCTGTGGAGAAGTATTTGGTGGAGGTAAAACTACAGCTTTATTTGGAGACCACAAATAAGGCATCTGAAAAGCAACAGTCAGGAGGTGTGAGGATCCCAGAGGAGTGGAGGATACAGAAACCAAAGGAGCCAAGATTGTCAAGGAGAGCAGAGAGACTGTGTCGTCAAATCAGCAGAGAATCTCAGCTGGGTGCGACTGAAAGGTGTTTGCTGGGTTTGTGGGTCTGGAGGTCATTGGGAACATTTGCTGGAGAAGTTTCACTGAGTATAAGTCTATTGTCAGTGGTTTGAGAAGTGAAAGGAAGTTAAAGCAATAGAGTAACATGTTCTAATGAAAATCCTGAATTTTTTTTTTTGTCTTGAAGAGTTAATCAGATCTTTTTTTTGGACCCAGCCAAATAAGCCAAATTTCCCTTCTCTTTCACACTGTAGTAAATCATTTGTCTGGCACAGAGTATGCCGTTAGTACATTTGTTGACCTCCTGCTTTGAAATCACCATGTTGCTTTGCTCTACTTCTGGGCTTTAAGTGAAACATGGGAGTATTAAAAAGTAAAAGACTGAAACAGTGTGACTTGAATGAAAAGTCCTGCAGGGAAATGTTTGCTACTTGACCTTATTAGCATTGCCTCTGAGCTGTAGCTTACTCCCTGTCTGTGTGCGTGTGTGCACGTGTGACGGTAACCCACCAGGCTCTTCTGTCCATGGGATTCTCTAGGCAAGAATGCTGGAGTGGGTTGCCATGCCCTCCCGCAGTGGATCTTCCCGACCCAGGGATCGGAACCCACGTCTCTTGCGTCTCCTGCGTTGGCAGATGGGTTCTTTACCACTGGCACCAGCTGGGAAGCCCCCCTGTCTGTGTACTTTCCATTTTCTGGGCTGTTGTGGTGGTTACAGTCAGCCAATGTAGATATTATTTGGAAAACCTTAGGTAAGGAAGGAGGAGAAAGATAGAATGGTAGCTAGAAGGAAACTCAAGTGAAGGGAGTATTTTGAATGATGAAACAGACTTTACTGTGTTTTATGGGTTAAAGGGTTATGGGACCAAAAAAGGAGCAGGGTCAAAGATACAGCAAACAGCAAGGATTTTTGATGAACCAAAGTCTTAAAGGAGGCAGGAGGGACGGAATTAAAAGTATGGTTTGGAGGCTGACCTTGGGGTTTGCTCTTGAAAAGTTGGGTGAGACTTCCTCCTCTGTGACAGAGAGAAGGAAGAATGGGTGGGGATAAATGCACCATTTGTAGAGGAAGGGTGGACAACTGAAGGAGATATGCCCACAGCCTCAGTTTTCACAGCAAGGAAAAGACAAAGTGATATGCTACTGAAAGCAACGAGACCAGGGCCAAGCCATGGTCTTAAGGATAATGATGTACAGTGGCATTGCTACCCAGGGGAATGTTAGAGGAACGAGATTATGGACAAACAGGAACACTAATGATTGGAGTTGAGGACTCAGCCAGCAGAAAGACCGGGTGTGTGCAGTGGACTAGATGCCCGAGTGTACAGGGGCGCTATAGCTTATAGCTGTGGATCTGGGGTTGAAGTCGTCCCGGTGGATGCAGTGGAGAGACAGAAGTGAAAGGAAGTAGCGCGTGTTGGCAAGACAGCATCCAGCAAGAAAGTGACATTGGGAAGAGTAAGCATGTCCATGGGAAGATGGGCCAGAGAGGGCTGGAAAGACGAAGCTGGGCTATTCACCCTTAAATTTTCTGTGTGGTGTGGGTTTTACCAATGTACAGTCTTGGGTGCGGTCCTGGGAGTGGAAGTGAAGGCAATTGGAATGAATGAGGTCAAGGAATGGTAAAGTTAGGATATTGTCTAAAGTCATGAGTGTTGAAACCTCCTAGGATGATGGTGGGATTTGGAGTGGAGAGCTAGTCTGTTTCGTTTAGTAAGTATGAGGGCTGGAGAGCAGACGGTCAGCAGATAATTGCTGCCAGCCTATTTTCTGTAAAGTGCTTCTCTGATCGTGTCATGCAGGTGCTTAGGAACTTACAAGAGACCTCTAGACCCTATCAGATTGAAATCTAAATTGATCAGACTGGTCTGTAAAAATCTATTAACAGGCTTCCCCTCAACCATGAAAGCTTATCTTTCATGTTCCTTAACTTGACCCTGCCTATCAAACCAGGCAGTCTCCAACTGTCCCCCAGCCCTGACCTAGACACTCACATGTACAATCTCAAATACTATTGCCATCCCAGCCTTTTTCCACTGGCTTCTCTATATTTCTCCACCTTCAGACCACTTACAGAACAGATACGGAAGATCTTTAGGAAAACTGAGGACATGTACTTGCCCTTGTTCTATCCTACACTTTCCTCACGTACTAGTCAATATTTCTGGTTTTCCTTTTCTAATTAAAGATTTAATTTTTTAGAGCAGTTCTGGGGTCACGGTAAGATTGAGAGGAGGGTACAGTGAGGTTCATATATGCCCTCTGCCCCACCCCACGTGCATATCCTCCCATATTATCAACATCCCCCAGCATGGTTGCACGTGTTCCACTTGACAAACCTACATGGACACACATCACAACCACCCAAGGCCTGCAGTTTACCGGAGGGCTCCCTTTTGGCGTGTACGTTGGTTTGGAAAATGTATGATGGTATGCGGGCCTCCCAGGCGATGCTAGTGGTAAAGAACCTTCCTGCCAGTGCAGGAGATATAGAGATGTGGGTTTGGTCCCCGGGTTGGGAAGATCCCCTGGGGGAGGGCACGGCAACCCACTCCAGTATCCTTGCCTGGAGAATCCTATGGACAGAGGAGGCTGGCGGTCTATAGTCCATGGGGTCACAAAGAGTCAGACACAACAGAAACGACTTAGTATGCATGATGTTACGTATCTACTGTTATTAGCACCTTACAGAATATTTTCTCTGCTCTAAAAATCCTCTGTGCTCCACCTGTTCATCTCTCTCCCAACCTTACACAAATATCTTTTAGTTCCCATCACATACAGATTTCCCACGTGTGTTATGTATCTGTTGCCTGAAATATCTGTTGTGTGTTCTGCTTCTGTTCTGAGCCTCATTGCACCTAGAAAAGGGCTGGATATCATTGCTTATCTAGTGTTAAAGTGGAGAGTAAAAAAGTTGGCTTAAAGCTCAACATTCAGAAAACGAAGATCATGGCATCTGGTCCCATCCCTTCATGGGAAATAGATGGGGAAACAGTGGAATCAGTTTCAGACTTTATTTTTCTGTGCTCCAAAATCACTGCAGATGGTGATTGCAGCCATGAAATTAAAAGACGCTCACTCCTTGGAAGGAAAGTTATGACCAACCTAGATAGCATATTCAAAAGCAGAGACATTACTTTGCCGACTAAGGTCCGTCTAGTCAAGGCTATGGTTTTTCCTGTGGTCATGTATGGATGTGAGAGTAGGACTGTGAAGAAGGCTGAGCGCCGAAGAATTGATGCTTTTGAACACTGGTGTTGGAGAAGACTCTTGGGAGTCCCTTGGACTGCAAGGAGATCCAACCAGTCCATTCTGAAGGAGATCAGCCCTGGGATTTCTTTGGAGGGAATGATGCTAAAGCTGAAACTCCAGTACTTTGGCCACCTCATGCAAAGAGTTGACTCATTGGAAAAGACTCTGATGCTGGGAGGGATTGGGGGCAGGAGGAGAAGGGGATGACAGAGGATGAGATGGCTGGATGGCATCACTGACTCGATGGACGTGAGTCTGAGTGAACTCCGGGAGTTGGTGATGGACAGGGAGGCCTGGCGTGCTGCGATTCATGGGGTCGCAAAGAGTCGGACACGACTGAGCAACTGAACTGAACTGAACTGAACTAATGATCATTCTCAGAAGATCCTAATATTTGTACGCCCTATGAGACAGTCATAAGATTATTTTTTCGATGTCTGCAGAAGACTTTGAAATATATAAAGTGTGCATTGTTAGTATACCCAGTGTTACTGATTTAATAGTAATGGTCCCAAATGTTTATGATATTCCTACTACAATACTATGATTCTACCTTTCTGTCATCTTTAACAAGAAATGTCATAACTCCACTGGGGATGCTAATAGTCAGTTCAGATGGAATTACCAAGAGCACCCAAGCATGATAGGCTTATCCTACAAGAGTGCCACTTATCCTTTCTTTCTTTAGAGATGGCTTTTCTTTTCCTGAGTTCCATTTGTTACATGGTAGGACTTCCCATAGAATCTCTGTGCTTCTGAAGAATGAGGTTTTTAGTTCCTCTGCTGGCTTTTGAAATTGATGACTCACCTGTACTTAATATGCTCCATCTTTAGAATCTGGGGCTGAGGTCACTCTGAGAAAGGCTGCCCAGTGAAATCTCACACCACCAAAATGGTCAGCATGCTGAGAATGGCATGCCTTTGCTAAGTTTAGGAGGCAGCAAAGAGACAGGTTGCTCTCTGATTAAAATCAGGACCAGGTCTGATCTTTGTTGAATGTGATGGTTCAGAATCTCATGTATCCAGTAGTTAGTATTTTGGCAAAGAGCTTTGGCTGCTGATTTTCACTGTTAGGCAGAATATTTTTAGTGCTCCTGTTAGAATCAGAAATTTGCCTTCTCTGCAGTGAGAATAAGATACTCATTGATGCTATAGGGGAGAAGGGTGATTTTATGAGAAATGTAAAAAAAAATTAATGAAGAAAATGCCCTGTGAAATAAATCTTTTATTATTTATGACACTGTGGACATTGAGAAATACTATACAGGAGTAGTATGTGAAAGACACAGAATTCTCCTATAAATGACTATAGCCTGTATTTTTTTTTTTTCAGTGAAACTGACCTCATTTGTAAACAAACTATATCTTAATATCCAACTCACCTATGTAAATATTTCTCAATTATTTGGAGTATGTTCTGTTTTTCAGTGAAATCAGAGTTTATATAGATCACTGTAGTGATAAAAATGCATTGAATGGAGTAAGATTTGGGGCATAATAGATGTGTGATTCCAGGAAAGATGTCAGTTAGAATACTGACAGGTTCAGGGGAGAGATGAGGTCTAGACCTGTGGTGTCCCAAAGAGCTTTTTATGAAAAAGTGAAGTGAAGTTGCTCAGTCGTGTCCAACTCTTTGCGACCCCATGGACTGTAGCCTACCAGGCTCCTCCCTCCATGGGATTCTCCAGGCAAGAGTACTGGAGTGGGTTGCCATTTTGAAAAAGGAAATGTTTTATATCTATTCTGTCCTATATGGTAGCCACTAGCCATATTTGAAATATGGCTAAGATGGCTGAAGAACAGAAGTTTAAACTTTATTTAATATGATTCATTTAAATAGCCACATGTAATGGCTACATCATGGAAATGGGGCAACAAACAGGGCCCTCACCTGGAGAGAGAGTCGTTGAAGCCAAGGGATAGAGAACAAAAGAAAAAGTCAAAGACAGACACTGCCTTAGAGAACAACTATGATTAAGACGGCATACAATATGACAGTTCAATGTAACTCAAAGCAACTGCTTCGCATAGGTAACTTGGTAACAAGGCCATCATTCACATGAACCTATACAGTGGACTCCACTGGAAACCACATCTTTGCTTTGTCTTGTCATCCTGATGCACTGCAAGGCATGGCTATATTTATATATCTAATCCAATTGCAAATAGAAATTAATAATAGATATTGCTAAATAAATTACTGCATGGCAAACTAAAAAAAAAAAAAAAAGATGGGGAGAGAGAAAAGAACTGGCCAAAAACGAAGACAGGGCATGATTAGAGTTAAAGGAAGACAGACCTCAACCACCTGAACCTGATATCTTGTGGGTGCCAAGGAGAGCACTTCAGGAAGAAGACTTAGAGAGCAGCCCATTACTGAGCCAGCATTCAAAAGGTGCAGCTTTAAAGGAATGGTGAGTGTTGGTGTCAGATTGCTGGTGTCTGGAAGTGCCTGGGCCAACTTTGCTCATGACAAGTTCGTGGATGGGGAAAGATGGCAGGCCTAGCTCTCAGGGGATAATAGGGGTGTGGGGAGGTGTATCGTTTGTTTTGTTCTGTCTTGGAAGGGAACACCTGAATAGGTTTGTAGGTGTTAGACACATACGTCTTCCCCAAATATTCCCCCCGATGCCGTCCCTTTCTCCCTTGATTCATAACTCCCAGGTGCTCTGGCCTTCTCTCTTGCTTACACGATGGAGGTCTTCTCAAGTTCTCTCCATCCTCCCCCATCTCCACGCTTCACCTTCACTTTCTCCCCTTCCCCTTCACGCAGAGAGAAAAGGAAAGTGAAGTCGCTCAGTCGTGTCCAACTCTTTGCGACCCAATGGACTGCAGCCTACCAGGCTCCTCCATCCATGGGATTTTCCAGGCAAGGGTACTGGAGGGGGGTTGCTATTTCCTTCTCCAGAGGATTTTCCCAACCCAGGGATCAAACCCAGGTCTCCCGCATGGCAAGCAGACGCTGTGCCATCTGAGCCACCAGGGAAGTCCTCACTCAGAGAGAAGTGTCCTTTTATATCAAGGTTAGTTCTGCTGACTTGATCCTCCCTTCTTCCCAGATCGATTTATACACCTCTTTCCCCTCCCTGCCCCCATCCCTGAATCTCCCTCTCTGCCTTCCCACGATCTGCAACTTGTTGGGCGCATGACCACTTTCCACATAAGAGGAGCTAAAATAACCAGAGTTCCTGGGCTTCTTTAGACATGGAATTGTTGTCCGTCAGCATGGTCTCCATCCCCCAGGGAGTCTGCACATGGAATATTTAGGTCACTTATTTTCCGGTCTTCTCCTGACTACACCCCCACTCTCTTTTCTACTTCCACCCTATCCAGGTTCCAATCTCCTCACACAGATACGTTCACCTCCACCATTTTCTGTCTCTCTTGACTGTTTTTAACAAAACTTCTACTTGTCCACATTTTTTCTTTTTAAAAACAATCTTAAATTATAAATTCCTAGAGGATAAGACTCTGTAAAGCACTTGATAAATGCTTTTTAAAAATTACTTTTAGTCCCAATTGGGAAATATAGTTTTTTTTTAAGTGGATTACTATTTAAAATTTTTTTTTCTAAAAGTATTTCATGTTAAATCTTGGCTTTGGCAGAACCTTCAGCATAGTGCTCAAGAGTGAGGATATTCCAAGGAAACATCAGGTGATAGTGGACTTTGTGGTTTTGTTTTCTACCTTTCATGGTACCTTGTGCCCTGCGGTGCTTTATGCCTTTTCTCATTGGATATGCAGGCCGATACTAGTGGCAGAACCGTCTCTCCCTTGGGGACCAGGTGGTACCCTGAAAACCCCGTTGTCCTCAGCCCCTTATTGCTAGGTGAAAGGGTCTGGCATATCCTTTGACATGCTTCAGTTTCTCCTCCCCAAAAAAAGTATATAAAGAGGTGGATAGTGTTTCATTATAATAGTTCGTTCACTTTGGTGTATGTTTAAAACTTTTTAAAATAGTCAAATCTATGGCTTTTCCAGTAGTCATGTATGGATGTGAGAGTTGGACCATAAAGAAGGCTGAGCACGGAAGAACTTATGCTTTTGAATTGTGGTGTTAGAGAAGACTCTTGAGAGTCCCTAAGACAGTAAGGAGATCAAACCAGTCAATTCTAAAGGAAATCAACCCTGAATATTCATTGAAAGGACTGATGCCAAAGCTGAAGCCCCAATATTTTGGCCACCGGATTTGAAGAGCCAAATCGTTGGAAGACCCTGATGCTGGGAAAGATTGAAGGCAGGAGGAGAAGGGGACGACAGAGGATGAGACGGTTGGATGGCATCACCGACTCAATGGTTTGAGTAAACTCAGGGTGATGGTGAAGGACAGGGAAGCCTGGCGTGCTACAGTCCATAGGGTTGCAAAGAGTTGGACACAACCTAGCCCCCGAACAACAACATAAAATGAAGTTAAAAAAATGAATAAATGACAATGAAATAGAGAAAAAAAAAATCTATATTGCCCATTTTCCTTTCTGTGCTGCTGACTATATGCCAGAACTTTCATATTTGAGTTAATAATCACAATAGCCCTAAAGAGTTAGACAAGAAATAAATAGAAGCTTAGCTGGCTTAAGGAAACTCACCCAAGGATGACCTAGTAAGGTGTACCATGCCTTTCTGACCCTAAAGTCAGTGCCTGTTGTGTGCCAGAAAAATAGTATACCCCTGTTGTTTTTGGAGTCCAAATGGAAGAACAGACTCACTGGAAAAGAGGACTTCATTTTACAGATAAGGGATCAGAAGCATCTGGTATTTGCCAGCAGAATTATTTCCATGTAAAACAGTTAATTTTAAAATGTACAACTTGGGATAATTTGAGGGTCGCTAAATCACAACTTGAATTGATATTTAGGTTCCTTTCAGGGAAACCACACTGCTTCTTAGATGGGATTATTAAACCCAGCCAAAACTCAGACTGGGACTTGAACCCACGATCCCTGAGATAGGAGGGGACTTGAACCTACTGTCTTTTAACTGAAACCACTCACCTGATGTCAGGATTTACTGAAGGTTCTTTTGTGTAGTTGCGGAAAGAACTCGGCCTGAGGCAAATAGGCAAAGAGAAGGCTTATTAGCATAGGACAGTTATGGAAGATACAGGCAGGGAGTGCAGCCCCAGAACAAAAAGCTGCATTTTTATAACCAAAAGAAAAGTGAGAAAATCTTCCTCATTTTGGAGTAGACGTCAAGGCTTACATCATTAGTTTCTCCTTTGACCCTGTATGATCTAACCAAGACTGTCATGGCGCTGTTTAAATCATACGTATATTAGCAAAGAGTGGTAACATATGGGCTTCTCCAGTGGTTCAGCAGTAAAGAATCCACCTGCGATGCAGGAGACCCCGGTTTGATCCCCTGGAGGAGGGCATGGTAACCCACTCCAGTACTCTTGCCTGGAGAATCCCAGGGACAGAGGAGCCTGGTGGGCTACAGTCCATGGAGTTGCAAAGAGCTGGATACAACTGAAGCAACTGACCACCGTAACCTATGCTAAAATGTGGTAATTCGTCTCAGTTTGAGTACAATGTCCCCCTTTCACCTAGTTCCTTTCCCCTTTCACTGTATTCCCACACGCAGAAATGCTAGTCTTCAAGAACCATTAGATCCCTGACTTCACGTAACAAGATTCAGACTCCATACCTGTTGCTTGTGCTTTACCTCTCAGGGTTTGGGGCTTGAGTGTATCTGGCGCTTGGATGCACCTGGTCTTCCTTCAAGGTGGTATACTGGATTCTTTTCTTGAGTGATCATTAGCCTGCTGCTGCTAAGTTGCTTCAGTCATGTCTGACCAGGCTCCTCTGTCCAAGGGATTCTCCAGGCAAGAATACTGGAGTGGGTTGCCATTTCCTTCTCCAGATCATTAGCCTACAGCCTCCCAAATGCCCTTAAAATATCACTACTGTCTTTAACCCTCTAGTGGGATTTCTGAACTAATTATTCTGCTCTATCCCTATCATCAGGAGACTGCTTTATCTCCTCACCTGCCTTTGCTCTTTTTTCTTGCTTCTTGGTAGAATTATAACAAACTGAACAGTTGCAATCACTTCTAATGAACCCACTCGTGATGATGCCAATACCATCGTCTAGCTGGTGATTGGAAACATTTTTCATGAAAAGTCAAGTGAAATCTTCACTTTAAGTTTAGGTGCTTTTCTCTGGTTTATAAATTCATATAACACATTTTTATAGTTATTAAATGTTTTTAAGAGTCAAAAGCACAGCTGCATACCTATACCACATTGAATTTAAACTGATGGTGTCCAGATTAGTGCGATGTCACTGAAGCAGCACTGCTTATAACTGCTAGCAGTTTACAAATTCCCTGGCCAGCCTGTAACCTCTTTTTTATTCCCTCTTCTCTTCTGAGCAGTTATGGTGATACTTCTGAAACTCACTGGACAAAGACTTAGTGGATAAAGAGCGGCCTTTTTTAGGCACTTCCTTCCTCATCTTCCCTTGTTTCAGTTCCAGTGACCTTCAGGAGACCTTTCCTGGGGCAGTGGTGATGGTTCAGGGGGTTTGTTCTGAACCTCGAGTGACCTTGGCATCCTCAGGTTTGCCAGATGGGGTTTCAAGTACAGACAACGTGTGGAGAATTTTTCTTTACAAAGTTGACTGGCTCACTTGGGATTTGAAATCTGACTTCATAAGCATCACGTCAACCAGTCATAGACCAGTCTCAAAACACAGGAAGGGCTCAGAGAGACTCAAGTCACATGGCTGTCAACAGAGAGCTATTTGTCTCCAAACCATCTGTATGTAAAAGAGAAATCAGGGCACTCATGAGAATTGTTGAAATTATTTCACGGTGATATTAGTGGATGAGCAAAAGAAAGAATACGGACTGATTCAAGAAAAACGTTGTCACCTGGGTCTTTTCAGCTCACATGTAATCCTGTCTGTGGACACAGTCTTGCGCTTTGATGATGTATATTTTTGTACTGGCAGGAAAGAACTTCCATCAACCTTTCCAAGCAGCAGCCACTAATCCCTGGCAATACTTACTCCCATGTTAAACATTTCCTGATCAAGGGCCTGAAAGGAAACAAGGAACAATGTGCACAAATTTTAGTAGACTCTGCTCCCCCCTGCCTTTTAAAAATAGCAATAATGAAAGCACATTTGCAAGTCCAAGGCTCTGTGGGGAATAGGTAATTTAGGAGGAAAATCAGTGATAAACCAAGTGTTTGCAGGTCCCTGAGCAGATGTAGGAAATAGCCTAATGGGCTCCAAACCAACAATTGGACCAATGAAACTGACTGTCCCTTGAATAGTGGTGTTACTGTTTCTGAGCCTTAAATGGGTCTACCCTGAAGTGGAACATTATAATCCCCGCCATCCTGGAACTGTGAAAAAATTTAATATGTGATATATGTATGATGTGAATTACATACATGTAACGTTTTAAAAAAAAACCAAGATTTTTTTAAAACCTGAAAACAAACAATGTGTAAGATGAACTGTGTGCCAAAACAATCAAAATGTGCACGCCTTTACAAAAAAATGGAATGTAAATTCTTGGCTTTGAGTTTACAAAGGACAATCACTTGTGTGCAGATAAGATCAGCGTTGGCTACAGAGGGTGAGCCCTGAGTATTTATCTTTGCAATATTTGATATTACTTGTTTGTAGGTGGTCGTGATCTAACATGCCAGCCTGAAGTGCCAGATTCGCTGGCTGCAAAATAACTGGGCAGATGTCTCCTGAAAAGAAATTTACATGTCGTGCCCAAAAGGCACTTCTGAATCACTGAAGAGTGGAACGCAGGAAGCTGTGAACATTGCCCTCCCACTCTCCTTCTCCAGAGCTCTAATTGCTTAAGGGGCAGGGAAATAGGGTCCCCTTCTTCACCTGTGAGACAAGACACAGTGATCATAAGGTTCCTTATGCTCCTGAGTCTCTCTGCCTTGTACCATAGTACCCCACCATTGTCCTCTATAGCAGAGAGTGGATCAACAGCCTGGTCCTTCCCATGGACTGTCTACCACCGTATGACAGCTGCTTCAGCTGACCAGGGAATAACTGACAGGCAGTCATGGACTCCTGCCTGGGTAGTAGAGGGAATGCGAGGGGAGGAGTAAAGCCACAGGGTCCCTGACCTGAAATAACTGCAGGGACATGACCGTCACCGTCGGTGCCTCACTTCAGCATCCTTACCTCCGTTCACAAGGTTAACTGCAACAGCTTCCTAGCTGGTACTCCCTTCCTGCTGTCTCGCACCCACAGTTCTCCACATCATGGCTAGCATGAGCTTTTTAAAACACGCATCAGTGAAGTCTTTTCTCTGCTGAAAACACTCACACAGTCCCTGCTGCTCTGAGAGGCTTTCTTGCACAGGCATCTCCTCCCCTCTTCAGGCTCATCTCCCATTGCATCCCCTGTCTGTGGTCCTGCCCTAAAGACTTGTCTGCAGTCCCCTGAACATTTTCTGTCCTCAGTAATGGTTAGAGCCTTTTTTTTACTGAGGACTATTCTCTTTCATTGTGTGTTATGCAAATGATCTAAAAGGCACTAACATTCCACGTGTTTAAGGTTGGCTGATGGGAGCATTGCATTAATTGTATACATTGATTTTGTCCTACTCTGTTCTTCATATTTTTCCACATGGAGTGAAGGTCCTTAGCAGGGAAAGCAATTCTCCAGACAAACACCTGCAAGTTTGTGCTAAAAAGCTTATAACTTGTTCACATGTTTCCTTGAGGACTTTCTTGGGAGAGAAGTTCTGTTCTGTCCGGGTGTTCAGAGGTTTTTCTATTTTGATTGTGTCATTTCTTTGCCTCTTCCAAGGTGGAGTCTGATTGTAGTTACATGCTCAGCAATCACCTTTTAATTATAAAATAAGTGTATGCATGGAGCCATGACCTGATTCAGTAGTAAACCAGAGGTCCCAAATCAGACCAGGTATAGGAACATAATTCTAGGGGTAAAGTTCATATATTTTAAAAATATTATGTTAAAAATGCTTCTTGTATGATAGAATTATCTTTATTTTATCTTTATTATCTTTCATTTTTATTGTTATTGAGGTAAAATGGCATATAACATGGTATTGGTTTCAATTGTACAATGTAATGATTTGATATTTATGTCTGTTGTGAGATGATCACCACAGTAAATCTAGGTAACTTAAAAATATTTTATTTGAAAACTGGAACAGTTAATTCACACATGCGGTTGAAAAGCTAGAAAAAGGTATAAGGTATGTAAGTATGTATATATTCTTGTTTTTTTACACAAGTGGAGCATATAATATACACCGTTCTGCAACTGGCCTTTTTCAGATATCAAATATGCCTTGAAAATCTTTCCCTATTAGAACACTAGAACACCTTTCTCTATTAGAACAGCTTTCCCTAATAGAACATTCCTATTAGAACTAGCACTTTAGCTAGTAAAGAAATTTGTTCTTAGCTTATGATATGAGTAAGTAAAATATTTTCCCATCTCATTATTTTCATTTTGACTTTACTTTCAGCATGTCTTGCCATGAAGAATTATTAGTCTTATTAGTAGGACATCATCTTTTCTTTTACGACTTCTGGTTTGTATCAAACTTAGGCTGACTTACTCTTAGATTATGAAAGATTTCTTTCAAATTTTCTTCTAGTACTCCCCCCTGCCCCAGTTTTCCCATTAAAATATTTTATCCATCTGGAATTCCTCTTTGTTTAAGATGAGACAGTTCACTTTCATGTCAGTTCAGTGGCTCAGTCGTGCCCGACTCTTTGCGACCCCATGGACTGCAGCACGCCAGGCCACCCTGTCCGTTGCCAACTCCTGGAGTTTACTCAGACCCATGTCCATGATCACTTCTATCCTCTAGTATAATATTTAAATCGATTTCTGAGTTAGAGTTTAGTCCATAGATTTCTCCGTTTTATGCTACTAATTTCTCTATTTTAGTACCACAATGTTTAAATTATTCAAGGACTATACTTTCATATGTGAAAAGGCCAATCTTTTCTAATTACACTTTTTCTTATTTACTTTTAAAAGAGGCGACTCTAGGGACTTCCTTGATGGTCCAGTGGTTAAGTGGTTAACACTTCTAGTCCAGGGGATATGTCTTCGACCCCTGGGTCAGGGAACTAGGTTCTTGCATGCCTTGCAAGCAAAAGAAGTCACTATATGCAAAGGATCTTAAAGGATTTTAAAAACCAAACTCTTTGTTATTAAAAAAAAAAAGACATTTATTTTCTTTTGAATAATTGTTCATGGTAATCAGAACCTCTATGTATTAAGTATTGCCACTTAAATACTTGCAGAATCACTGTCATTTTAAAATGTCACTGTGTCTTCTTCCATTCCATTTCTGTGAACTCCAAGCCGGTTTTAGTTTTACTGTATTGACAGTGGTGTAGTGTATACGGAAAATGCCGAGATCTTTTCTTTTGTCAGCAGTTCCTTATCTACTGATCTGGGGAGCTAAGTAGACAAATAGAGACCAGAAATGTAGTTTTGCATTATGCATGAGATGCTGTTAGATATTCAGGTACAGAGAGACATCCAGTAGGTATCTGGATATACATCTGGAGATCAAGGGAAATGTCTGGAGTTATCAGTTTGGAATCACCTGTATGTGGGTGGTATTTAATGCCATGAAACTGGGTGAAATCATGATGAAAGTAAATTTAGATAGAAAAGATAAGAGGTCCAAGATTGAGCCCTCAGGAAAAGTTCTAGCACTGAGAGTTTGAGAAGATGAGGAGGAAGAATCAGTAAAGGAGAATGAGAATGAGCAGCTAGAGAGGTTGGAGGGAAATTAGCAAAACACTTTTCTGGAGTCAAAGTGAGCAGTTTTCCAAGGTGGAGAGAAAGGTCAGGTGTCAGATGCTGCTGATGGATCAGAGAAAATGAGGAATGAAAACTGACCATTGCATTTAGTAACAGGGAGGTCATATGTTTGATAAGAGAGGTGTCAGTGGAGTGATAGGAACAGAAACTTGATTGAAGTGGGCTCAAATGAGTGCCACTCATTTGGGAGAAGAGATTATTGGAGGCAGGAAGTATAGGCAACTCTTTCAATGAGTTTTATTATAGAGAGAAGGAGAAAATGAAATGGGAATTGTAGAGTCAAGAGAGGGTTTTATTATGATGGTAGAAATAACAATATATTTGCATACTTATGAAAAGAGCTAGTATGGAGAACATTAATGGTGGGCAAAGGCTGGAACTGTGTCCTAGTTCATAAAGAGAGGATAGGATCTAATGGATAAGTCAAGAAGTTTGGTGTTAACTAGAGACACAAACAGTTCACTTCTAGTAACAGAAGAGAAGGTTATGTGTATATGGACAAAGATACAGTAAGTGTACAGAGATGGTGGGCGATTATGGTGGTCCTTCTATAATTGTTTCAATTTTCTTGGTGGGCTGGGTAGCAAGAGGAAAGATGTATGAAGGATTTGCTACAAGAGAATTTATTAAATTGTACTGAATAAGGGTGGACTAGGAGATCAGTCCTGGGTGTTCACTGGAAGGACTGATGCTAAAGCTGAAACTCCAATACTTTGGCCACCTCATGCAAAAAGTTGACTCATTGGAAAAGACCCTGATGCTGGGAGGGATTGAGGGCAGGAGGAGAAGGGGACGACAGAGGATGAGATGTCTGGATGGCTTCACCGACTCGATGGACATGAGTTTGAGTAAACTCCGGGAGTTGGTGATGGACAGGGAGGCCTGGCGTGCTGTGATTCATGGGGTTGCAGAGTTGGACACGACTGAGTGACTGAACCGAACTGAACTGAGAGGGATATAGTGTAATCTCTTGGTAACATTAACAGCCTGGGTCAAGTTAGTGATCATGAATTGAAACTGAGATCAGGCACCTCCCTGGTGATCCAGTGGTTAAGACTCCATGCTCCCAGTGCAGGGCACTGGGTTTGACCTCTGGTCAGGGAACTAGGTCTCACGCGCCACAGCTAAGAGTTGGCATGTCACAACTAAAGATCCCGCATGCTGCCGCAGCAGACAACTAAGACCTAACACAGCCAAATCAATTAAAAAAAATTTTTTTAATGAGATCGGTTGGCATGATGTGTTTTTTCTGCCTACGAGTACCTCAGAGATGGAACTTAACCGAGAATTAGATTTAACCAAGGCCATGATCTGACCAAGAGAATACAAGGAAGTGAGAGAAGGGGCATGAAATTGAGGATGGTATGCAACTGAGTTTGAAGCTGGATCAGAAGGAAAAGGGCACATGTAGGGAGGGTATATAAAGGGCAGTGACTATATGATAAAAATCAGTGGATCTAGTTGGTTGCAATTTTTGGTAATAATGACAAGGACTATAGATGACCATGGAAGTGAGGGGTTGAAATAGTATGGAGGACAGAATTATTAGAAGTCTGGGGAGTTGGGAGGTTAGGGTATGAGAATAATCATCTAAGGGAACACCGAAATCAGCAAGAAATTTGACAGAGTCAGTGTTAGAGCGCATAACAGCAAACCAGGAGCTCACATCTTCAAGGAAGGAAGGGAAGTGAATGCTCTGGGGCTGTGAATGGCGTCATTACAAACAGAAAGATACAAACTGATATTGTCATGAGATTCAAAGCTAGGATATTTTAAGGAAAAGGGAGAGAGAATGATGTGGAAGTGGTGATGTGGAACAAGGAGAAATTTAAGGAAAGTGAGAGAGAAACTTACCCACTTCTTCTGAGGGCCCTTACAGAAGTCGGGTCTTCAGGGAAGAGCCAGGTTCTCTTAGGGAAGTAATTTGCAAACTTGGCTGCAAATGGTCGGGCCACACCCACACCAAATAAATAACAACCACTGGAAGTGGAAGACAGGAATCAGTACTTTTTAAAAGGCTTCACATGATTCCAGTGTGCTGTCAAATTTGAGAATCACTGCTTTTAGAGCAAGGAGGTGATGGGAACATTTTCAGAAGAGTCTGTGAACCGAGAAGTGGCTTGTGCATTTCAGAGAGCATAGTGAAAGAGTCTCAGGAGATGGGGATTTGGTGAGATACAGCATTATCAAGGATGCCAAAAGCAGTCTTGAGTTTGAGTGGTAAGGGAGATGAGTTTTCTCTGGGTTTTACTTGTGGTACCTTAAGTACCAAGTGCCTTCACTTTAGCAGCTGCAATATCAGAAGGTCACAATTGTTTTCTTTATTTATGACTTTAGTGAGTCCTTAGGAGCCACACCAGACACGTCAGGAAGACATTCTTCAAATGGTTTTGCTGTGGTTAAGTCATCTCGGGATGGAGGCCTTTCAACTGATCCCCATGCAAATGACCCCATCTGGAAGATGACCACGAGGGCTTCAGCTGGAAAGAGTGAGCCCATACTGCTGCAGCTGCGTGGTGTTTTGCTTAATTAGTTCTTGGGATTAAGCGTATGTGAAGAGTGGCTATAGAAAGAGGCCATTCAGACTACAAAGTTGGAAATCTGGGGATATTCCCGTCATATTATTTAAGACTAACCACTGTAGAACATGAAATGATGAGTTCAGCATTGAGCAATTTGGCAACACTGCTTGTCTGATGTCATCCACCTGCCTCTTCTGTTTAGTCATCTTCACCATGCTTCCATCTGACCACTGGCTTTTGGATGATGAAGCCTGATAATGACAGCTCAGATAAGATTCCTAACCACAGAAACTCAGTAGAGGTCAACACAATTGTCTGAATCAACAGTGTTTGGCCATTTGGTAACTACAGATAAGCAGCAGCGGACTGAAGTAGATGAGGGGACCATAAGCCATTTTATTCACTCTTACATAATCAAAGATTTTCCCCTGGAAGTTCCCAGGAATTAATATGAATCTCGGCCAGGTGTTTTTGGTCATTTATTATGAAAAAGCTGATATAATGGAAACATTATACAAGTTAGTAAGGCACAGATTTTTAAACAACAGAATCAATGTCATGCTGTCAGATCAAGTTCAAGGATAGGCAATCATGAAAAAAAAAATCCTAAGGGACTGCAAGTAATGAAACAATGATATATAACATGCTTAACCAGAGTGCTCTCCACTTTGATTGATGATTGGTTATTGGCAGTAGTTGTTGATAATATAACAAAATCAAGTTTTCCCAACATCTCTCAAGAGGACTATAAAAAAAATTTGTTGATGTAGAAACTGCACATGGGAAGAAGCATGCTATAAATAATACTTTATATATGTACTTTCTGATCTGATAATTAAGGTAAAATGTTGAATCCAATATTTTGAGCTCAATATCAATATTCCTATTGCTAGTGGACAAATAATTTTTGAATATTTGAATACATGAACAGATATTTGAATATATAAACAAATTTCAGGGAAATATCAAGTATTTTTTTAGGGCATTGATTTTATAGCATGCCAAGATTCCTTCAGGTGTGCCCAACAGCATTCACGTTTATTTAAAAAATTGATTTGGCTTAAAAATTGATCAGGTCACATTTTAAAAACTAATTAATTAGCATACGGATTAATTCCTACTTGAGATTGTTGCCACATAATTATTAGTGATTTAGTATAATGGAGAGCTCTCTGGTCTGAGAATCAAGAGACCTGGCAGCCAGTATACAATCAACAACCAATCAGTTGTATCCCTTGGGCAGGTCATTGGCTTCTCGGAACCTCTGTTTCGTTAGCTGTCAATTAAAGGGTTCGAAGTCTTTCCTACTCGAAATTCCTGTGATCCTCTGAATTAAGTGTTCTGCTATGGCTTGAAGCCATTTACGTTAGTCAAAAAACTGAAATTAAAATGCATTCCTCCTAATTTCCCTATGCTGTAGCACTTTCCTTCTACCCTTCTTCTCAAAAGGTAGCTCTAAGTTACCTTTCCAACTCACATTCCTTCTGGATTATAAAGTTTCATGCAAGAATAGGGTTATGTCCTACTCATGTGGGATTCATCATAACAGCTAACAAAATAACAAGACTTCCCTGGTGCTCCAGTGGCTAAGACTTTGAGCTCCCCATGCAGGGGGCTTGGGTTCGATTCCCAGTCAGGGAACTAGATCCCACATGCTGCAAATAAAAGATTCTTCATGCTATAACGAAGACCGGTGCAGCCAAATAAATAAATTAATATTAAAGCAAAACAACTTTACACATAGCTGCTAAATTAATAAATGAGTAAATAGAAAGAAACAAGGAAAGGAGGAAGGAAAGAGGGAAAAAAGACAATTACCTACTTCATCTGTGCTCTGTGCCCGTGTCAGTGGAAAAGAAGCAGTAACCAGGCCCTGCAGTTGTCATCCAGAGAAGGTAACAAATCAGAGAGATATTTGGTAAAGATTTTATTTAATTACTACAGGCATAATCAGAGTAGAGATCTGTATTTCAAACAAATTCAACACAGTGGAATTCTAGTCCAACACAATTTTCTGGTCTTTCCTTCGAACTGGTGGGGCGGGGCATAACTGGTGTTTAATTTAAACTTTGGGTTATAGATTTAGGTAGGAAAAATTAAGAAAACTGAAAAAGACTCGGTTGAGAGCCAGACATGTATAAATAGAAGAGACAATCAATTTATGGAAAAACAAATAAGCAAGACATAACTGTTAGTTTCAGTGAAATGAAAATTAGCATCACAAGAATGTTATTGTTCTTAAGCTTTCCATTCTATTTGAAAAAATAAAATGGTACATATATGAGAGGCTCTGTATTAATAGGTCCATAGGGAGAATTCATAAAGTGATGATTGCCAGTTCTGGAGATAGGCTGCCTAGATTTTTATCCTGATGCTACCCACTTTGGGCAAATTACCAAGCTTAGTACCAATTCATATCCCTCATCTACAAAATGGTGATAACAATATACCTATTTGTTAAAGTTATTGTGAAGTTTAAACAAGACAATGATTCCAAAGCACTTTGCACGTTTTCTGGCATATAGTAAGTGCTCAATTATCCTAGGGAGCGAGTGAGAGAGACAGAGACAGTGCATCTGTGCTGGCACTTACATTCCCATATTTATAGAGAAAAACAATCCTGAAAAGACCCACTTCAAATTATTCATAGAATTAGCCCTGGGGAGTAGAATTTGTAAGAAAGTGGCATACAGCTTCACTTTTCCTTTACTCTTGATTCTGTAAGATTGATCTTTACAAAATCATCAACATTTATTATAATTTTTAAAATGTTGACAGTAGATCTAAAGAGATACTTTACCAAACTAAAATAATTCAGAGAGAGCACAATTTAAACTAGTTTTTGCAGAATCAAGGCAGCAAGAGGCCATAAATAATAATTCCTCTGGGGGCGGCAACTGTTATATACACACAATCAAATCTTCAATCTTAGAAAATTCTTGGAGTCAGAAAGGATACTGCTCTTTCTACCCAAGTTGAGAAAGTTGAGACTTTCTGAATCTTATGTGATCACTCACCCCATGAAGAGGGGACCAGAACTCAGGACCTGGATACCTTCAGAGCACAGATATGTGCTGTCTTGATCCTTCTCCATGGAGCCCCAATTTTAAAGAGACAATAGCTCATTTACATAATCTTGAAACCCAGCAGAGTAGTGAGTGACATTTTCTGATGAACTGGCTAGTTTGCCTTATACTGATACCAAGACATAGGTAAAAACTCAAAATATATGATCATTCTGGTAACTTCCTATATCTTGTAAAATTTAAATATGTTGATGTTTCAGGCCTTTGTGGCTAATAAAATGAAACTTTTCACCTTGTGAATAATTTAACATGGTTCCTTTTGCTTGCAATCTCATTTTTCTAGCTTCAGATTCACAGGATCCCCCAAAGAGTCTATTCAGTAATTGTGATGCAGTCCTGTAGCCATTAAGACTAAGCCTAAAAGCTTTGCTTTGTATACTTGATCTGTAGCGACCTTTCGAGTTTGCTGCCTATTGAACCGGAGGTCTTCCTTGTGAAATCATAGAATCCTGCCCCAGTTCACTTTCTGTTACTTGATATCACTGAACAAAAATACCATTATCAGGGGCTGAGAAAAAAAAAGATATGGCACCCTGTCTCTTTAAAAGTTTAAGAATAGCAAGCACAGTAGAGTTAATTCTTTGGGGGCTGTGCCTTGAGAATGTTCTGGCTCAGAATCAGGCTACAGATAATTAATTATGTCAGTGAAAAGCTCTGATGGCCTGTTCTCTTCAGAGAAAAGTGACATCATCCATAGAATTCTCTGGCAATAAAGAACAAAGCTGTGAGTGCAGGAAATAACAGACAGATGTCCATGAGTGCATATTTTATCTACTTCAAAGGACACTGCAAGAAGTCAAACTCTAGGCTGTCTCCTAGCAGTAGTGGCTTGGCAAGGGGTCTTGGAGACTCAGAGAAGGAAATCTGCAGGACTGGGTTCACTGACCTCATGTACCCTGGCCTCAAGAGAGAAGTGTGACATTTTTAGGGAAGTTACTAAAAAAATGACAGTGCTAAAAAAATATTGGCAGGATCATGGAAAGCCAATCAAGTTATGTAGTGTGAGGGAACTGGACCAGATGGTGGTGGTACCATTTGTGGATGAATGTTAGTACAGGAACCATTGCCCAGAGAGTTTCATTCCAGGGTCTTCCTTGCTTTGTGTTTATAACATATTCTCACAGAAAACTGGTACTGACTCCCAGAGCAACTTGTAATGGAAGGAATAACTATTTTGAAATCAGATAACTCTGTTTCTTACAAATCATGTAACCTTGGGCAAGCTATTTAATCCATTGAGCCTTATTTTCTTCATCTATAGAATGGGTTTAAGAGAAATGAATCATGTCCATGAAAATAATTTTGTTCACACTTGGGTGTAATGTAAGAATTGGTTGTTATTAAATTCAACTCTATCTTCTTTGAAAAATGCATAGTAATTTCATATTAGAGACAGACATATTTGTGGGAATAGATGTTTACTTATATAAGCAATTTTAGATATGATAAAAAGATAATTCCTTCAAAATTTCAGGTACCAGTGTATGAGAAATTATACTATTAGAGATTTATTCTTCTGAGTTGATACTACCCATTCCAGAGCTTTCTTTTAAAAAACATTGTGTCTAATTATCAAAACGAGTTCAATATGGATCATTTAGAAAAATGTGTCCTCAATGAGAGCACTATTGGTCTCAATAGGGTGAAAATTAGTTCTTTGTTGTTTGTTTAGTTCTTAATCATGTCTGACTCTTTTGTGATCCCCAGGCTCATCTGTCCATGGGATTTTCTAGGCAAGAACACTGGAGTGGTTGCCATTTCCTCCTCCAGGGGAATCTTCCTGACCCAGGGATTGAACTCAAGTTTCCTGCATTAGTAGGCAGATTCTTTACCACTGAGCCAGCAGGGAAGCCCATAAAAATTAGTTCATAGAGAAGGGTAAAGAATTTTTAAGTTTCATAATGGTTTATGCACCTCAAAAAAACCATTGTACATTAACAGATAAGAATGGGTGACTTTAATTCAGATGACCATTATATCTACTACTGTGGGCAAGAATCCTTAGAAGAAATGGAGTAACCCTCATAGTCAACAAAAGAGTCCAAAATGCAGTACTCGGGTGCAATCTCATAAACGACAGAACTGACTGGTTACAAATTAGGAAAAGAGTACATCAAGGCTGTATACTGTCACCTTGCTTACTTAAATTATATGCGTGTGATGTACTCTGGAGATGGCAAGAGTGACGTTGACATTTTAGGAATCAGTGAACTAAAATGGACGGGAAAGGGTGAATTCAACTCAGACGACCATTATATCTACTGCTGTGGGCAGGAATCCCTTAGAATAAATGGAGTAGCTATCATAGTCAACAAAAGAGTCTGAAATGCGGTACTTGGATGCAGCCTCAAAAACGACCGAATGATCTCTGTTCATCTCCAAGGCAAACCATTCAATATCACGGTAATCCAAGTCTATACCCCAACTAGTGATGCTGAAGAAGCTGAAGTTGAACAGTTCTATGAGGACCTACAAGACCTTCTAGAACTAACACCCCAAAAAGATGTCCTTTTTATTTTAAGGGACTGGAATGCAAAAGTAGGAAGTCAAGAGATACCTGGAGTAACAGGCAAGTTTGGCCTTGGAATACAGAATGAAGCAGGGCAAAGGCTAATAGAGTTTGGCCAAGAGAATGCACTGGTCATAGCAAAAACCCTCTTCCAGAAAAATGGGAGAAGATTCCACACATGAACATCACCAGATGGTTAATACTGCAATCAGATTGATTATATTCTCTGCAGCCAAAGATGGAGAAGCTCTATACAGTTAGCAAGAACAAGACTGGGAGCTGACTGTGGCTCAGAATATGAACTCCTTATTGCCAAATTCAGGCTTAAATTGAAGAAAGTAGGGAAAACCACTACACCATTCAGGTATGACCTAAATAAAATTCCTTATGATTATATAGTGGAAGTGACAAATAGATTCAAGGGATTAGATCTGATAGACAGAGTGCCTGATGAACTATGGATGGAGGTTCATGACATTGTACAGGAGGCAAGGATCAAGACCATCCCCAAGGAAAAAAAAATGCAAAAGGCCAAATGGCTGTCTGAGGAGGCCTTACAAATAGCTAAGAAAAGAAGAAAAGCTAAAGGCAAAGGAGAAAAGGAAAGATATACCCATTTGAATGCAGAGTTCCAAAGAATAGCAAGGAGGGATAAGAAAGCCTTCCTCAGTGATCAAGGCCAAAAATAGAGGAAAACAATAGAATGGGAAAGATTAGAGATATCTTCAAGAAAATTAGAGATACCAAGGGAACATTTCATGCAAAGATGGGCACAATAAAGGATAGAAATGGTATGGACCTAACAGAAGCAGAAGATATTAAGAAGAGGTGGCAAGAATACACAGAAGAACTATGAAAAAAAAATCTTCATGACCCGGATAACCACAATGCTGTGATCCCTCACCGAGAGCCAGACATCCTGGAATGCGAAGTCAAGTGGACCTTAGGAAGTGTAACTAGGAACAGAGCTAGTGGAGGTGATGGAATTCCAGTTGAGCTGTTTCAAATCCTAAAAGATGATGCTGTGAAAGTGCTGCATGCAATATGCCAGCAAATTTGGAAAACTCAGCAGTAGCCACAGGACTGGAAAAGGTCACTTTTCATTCCAATCCAAAAGAAAGGCAATGCCAAAGAATGCTCAAACTACTGCACAATTGCACTCATCTCACATGCTAGCAAAGTAACACTGAAAATTCTCCAAGCCAGGCTTCAACAGTACGTGAACCATAAACTTCCAGATGTTCAAGGTGGATTTAGAAAAGGCAGAGGAACCAGAGATCAAATTGCTAACATCTGTTGGATCATCAAAAAAGCAAGAGAGTTCCAGAAAAACATCTATTTCTGCTTTATTGACTATGCCAAAGCCTTTGACTGTGTGGATCACAACAAAGTAGAAATCCTTCAAGAGATGGGAATATCAGACCACCTAACCTGCCTCCTGAGAAATCTACATGTAAGTCAGGAAGCAACAATTGGAACTGGACATGGAACAACAGACTGGTTCCAAATCGGGAAAGGAGTACGTCAAGGCTGTATATTGCCACCCTGCTGATTTAACTTATATGCAGAGTACATCATGTGAAATGCTGGGCTGGATGAAGCATAAGCTGGAGTCAAGATTGCCGGGAGAAAAATCAATAACCTCAGATATATATATACCACCCTTAGGGCACAAAGCAAAGAACTAAAGAGCCTCTTATTGAAACAGGAGAGTGAAAAAGTTGGCTTAAAACTCAACATTCAGAAAAAGTAAGATCATGACATCTGGTTCCATCCCTTCATGGTAAATAGATGGGGAAACAGTGGAAACAGTGCGAGACTTTTTTTGGGGGGCTCCAAAATCATTGCAGATGGTGACTGCAGCCATGAAATAAAAAGACGCTTGCTCCTTGGAAGAAAAGTTATGACCAACCTAGACAGCATATTAAAAAGCAGAGACATTACTTTGCCAACAGAGGTCTGTCTAGTCAAAGCTATGGTTTTCCCAGTAGACATACATGGACGTGAGAGTTGGACTATAAAGAAAGCTGAACACTGAAGAACTGATGCTTTTGAACTGTGGTATTGGAGAAGATTTTTGAGAGTCCCTTGGACAGCAAGAAAATCAAACCAGTCCATCCTAAAGGAAATCAGTCCTGAATATTCATTGGAAGGACTGATGATGAAGCTGAAACTCCAATGCTTTGGCCACCTGATTCAAAGAACTGACTCATTTGAAAAGACCCTGATGCAGGGAAAGATTGAAATCAAGAGGAGAAGGGGATGACAGAGGATGGGATGGTTTGATGGCATTACTGACTCAATGGAGAAGAGTTTGAGTAAACTCTGGGAGTTGGTGATGGACAGGGAAACCTGGTATGCTGGAGTCCATGGGGTCACAAAGAGTCGGACACGACTGAGCAACTGAACTGAACTGATGAACTATAGTGAATTGGCTCCTCTGTCCATGGGATTTTCCAGGCAACAATACTGGAGTGGGTAACCATTTCCTTTTCAAGAGGATATTCCTGACCCAGGGATCGAACCTGCGTCTCCTATGTCTCCTACAAAACGTGCACACTCTTTACCGCTAAGCCACCAGAGAAGTTTGTCATGGTTGTTACAAACATGTTTTGTAGGCACTTAATTAGCTATGATTTTTTTTTTAACAAGTAGAATCTCTAATCTTTTTCTTTGTCATTCCAGGGAAAAAGTTTTTCCCCTGCAAAGTCAGGGGGAAATGTATATTCGCTCAATCATTCACTTATCTGTCTTTAAACAAAGAAACACATAAAACAAGGTTATATACTGATGGATGATGAAATTATTGTGATGAGAGACTTGTGGGAACCTAACTACATTTTTCCCAGGAGCAATGATTCTGTGTGCCCTAACTCACTATCTGTGGTAACTTTACAGAAAACAACCGTTGCAGATAATGAAAATCAACAGCTGTTCATTTCTATTTGTTCCTTGTATACAACAGGGAACCTGAATCATGGGAAGATTTGATGGAGATTTCATGAACATGTGCAGAAGTAATAAGCTAACATCTTTGGGGTCTAAGCTTTCTGTGAGCTGTGCTTAGTTGCTCCGTCATGCCCAACTCTTTGTGACCCCATGAACTGCAGCCCGCCAGGCTCCTCTGTCCATGGGATTCTCTGGGCAAGAACACTGGAGTGGGTTGCCATGCCCTCCTCCAGGGGGTCTTCCCGACCCAGGGATCGAACTGGGGTCTCCCACATTGCAAGTGGATTCTTTACCTACTAAAATCACCAGGGAAGCCCAAGTGAAAGGTAAAAGTAGATTTTAAAGAAACTCTTCTGTCCTCAAAAGAGAAAATATACATGTTTAGAAGAGTGGAAACACAGGACATTGGTGTTAAATAAAGAGGATACATGCACAAAACACACATACAAACATTTTATTACACATTTAACAAACAATTAATGAGTTGATCCCTGTGCTAGCAGCTGGGTTCACAAGAGAACAAGAGGCTTCTGACCTCCCAGTCCTTCCCAGAGGGAGAAAACAAGCGATGGTGGTTACAAAGTGATGAGTATAGGATTAGAGAAGTATCAGGCGACGGGAAGGGCAGGTCTACACATTTTACACCTGTTCTCAGATCACAGAGCTAGTGTTCCTAAACACTAGCACTTAGATAACAGCACACATGAGGTTTTCTTAATAAAAAATTTTGAATGTGGCCCAAGAGAGTGAAAAAGCATGGTAATTGTATAAGCAGATGTGATCAACTACATTCTCTCTTTGAAAAGGTAGATTTGGCATTTCAACCTGAGATTTGGCAGCAGAGAGCCAAATGTTGTCCATAAAAGCTGTTAGCCAATCACAAACAGATACTGTGACTTTTTCAGGGATCTCCTTTCTTTAAAAAAAAAAAAAAAGGGCTTTCCAACTAGGAACTCATAGGAATTTTATTAAACACCAAAGATGCAATATAAGAAATGAACATTTCTATTTCTTCACTTCTTTTTATTTTCTTTTCCTAAATCAGAGGGCCTGACTTCGGCTGCACCTTCATTTAGAGGCAATGCCTGCTTCCAGCCTGAGTCCTAGCACAACGCGCTGTTTGACAGTGTTTCTTATTGATGCCAGATTTTAAATAGAATACCCAGAGAAGTTTAGGAAAACCTGTCAAGTCATTTCTGCTGCAGTATAAACTTTTGACTCGGGTGATGAAGAAACTGCAGACTCTAGCATAAACCGTGGAGTCCAGATTCTTGAATTAGACAGGAAGCTGCTCCTTCAAATCACCAACAAATTGTGCGGGAGGTCCGGAGGCGTGGGGGCTGTCATTGTCTGGGAAGCCGGAGGCCCAGGAATCACAGGATTGTTATGAGTGGTTTGGGGAGTCACAGGGACAGACAGCCACTGGGACGAGGACTAACTGGTGCGGTTTGTGGAAAGGCTTTTTTTTTTTTTTCTGGGTCCTCGTTGTGGCACACAGGCTTTCTTGAGTTGTGGCCCAGGGGTTTCTCTAGCTGTGCCTTGTGGGCTTACTTGCCCTGAAGCAGGTGGGGGGTCTTAGTTCCCTGACTAGGGTTTGAACCTGCGTCCTCTGCATTGTAAGGTGGATTCTTAACCGCCGGACCATCAGGGAAGGCCTTGTGGAAAGGCTTTTGGCTGTGTTGCTCAGTAGATCTAGCTGTTCCACATCAGTCAATTTAGTCCTATGAGAAAAGAAAAAAGAGGAAGTTGCCTTTTATTGGGCAGCCACAATACTCCAGGCACCATATTAATCACGTCACACGTATTTCAGTCTCTTACAGATGGGGAAGATGAAGTTCAGAGCTAACCGGCTGAAGGTCACATTAGCAGGGCCACAGTGTGACTGGGTCACAAAAGGCAGGGTAGCTAACATTTGCCAGATCCTTTTATACATCAGCTCAAGTAAAATCTGTAAAGGAATTACTGCTGTGCCCATTTTACAGATGAAGAAATTGAGTTCAGAGACGCTAACTCGCTCATTCAAGGTTACACTAGCAGCAGTGCTGATGTATGTTTCTAACTCAAAGGTGAAAGTGAAAGTCGCTCAGTCATGTCCAACTCTTTGCAACCCCATGCACTATACAGTCCAAGGAATTCTCTAGGCCAGAATACTGGAGTGGGTAGCCTTTCCCTTCTCCAGGGGATCTTCCCAACCCAGGGATTGAACCTAGGTTCAATTGCAGGCGGACTCTTTACCAGCTGAGCCACAAGAGAAGCCCAACTCAAGAGACCCAACCGCATACTGTTTTCACAGCACTGCTTCTCTGAGTAGGAGAAAAAATTAGCTGTAAGTTACCATCAGCAACTTGTTTCAAGATGAAGTCAAAAAAGCAAGTGCGTTAAGAAAGCATATAACAATAAACATCTTCAGTACATCTGAAGAGCTGATACTTAGAATGACCATTCCAAGTTCTCAAAAAGACATTAACTTATGCATATTATATTCTCTTTAAGAGAAGAGGGCCTTCATAAATCATTTGAATTCTAAATGAATTCACTTTGGGAGTTCATCCTACTCCCAAACCCCTACAATGGAAAAATCTCTGTTTTTTAAAGTGAGTATTTTTGAGTTACTTCATGCCCTGTAGGTTCATAATGGCTGAGATTTTCTTGTGTTTTTGTTCAAAAAATGAAACTCTAGTTGTTCTAATTTGGTCAAATGCCATCAATATAGAATTCACTTAGGTCAGAGACTGAAATGAATACATCAAAAAGCACAACAAATCCAAAGGATTTTCGTGTTATACGATTCAAACAAACCACCCCTATAAATTTTATCTAGGCGATATGTCCTTATCTTGTTGACTGGCAATAATTTCTCTTTGAAAGAGTATTACTTGTATTTCCCAGTCCTCACCAGTGGAGGATAAAAATAAGATCAAAGAAACTATCGTTTCCCTCTCCTGCTACCGCCCCCACCTGCTCTGTGGGGATGCCAGGCCCCTTAGGTTTCTCCGGAGCGTGCAGGGAGTCCTGAGGGTGGACCGCACGTGTTTGCACCCTGCTCTGGGCTACCATTTGACCTTTGCCCCTGCTCTTTCCCCCTCCAGCCTACTGCAATGAAGCCTGCTCTTCTGAAGGTACAGCCCACACGACTGTCTGCGATCCAGGCCTCTCTCCTCCGTGTCTGTCAGTTGATGTCTTCTTGGAGGGGTTCAGCCTATGCGTCCATCCTGAGAGCAGGATGCCCGACAGACAGACAGGGGCTGCCCCTTCCCGCCTTTCCTGCTTACTGCTGCATTCTAATTTACCAATTCCTCTAGTTCTTACTGGGTTCTTTCACGGCAGTCCTTCACCCTGGGACCCAGGCATGGGTCGAGGGGGCTGAGCTGAGGGGCGTGTTGGAGTGACAGGCTCTGGGCTGCACTCAGACTGACCCTTGCCCTCTGACCCTGCCCCATTGTCCTTTGGCCAAAATGGCACCCATCCTCCCCCCCCCCGCCCCCCAACCCGGAGATGAGCTCTTTCCCAGGAAGAGCCTAGGTCCCTCATACAAATAGCCCTGCCAGTCAATCCTCCAGACAAGATTACAGAGAGGGATTTCACTCAAGCTTGAGAAAATTCTTGGAGGGACCATCTGTGGAGGAGACAATCATAGGATGAAGTGGGGAAGTGAACAAAATTTACATAAATAAATAGCGGGGTTGGACCAGCGGGGTCTGCAGAGAGACGCCTGGTGTCAGATCTGCTACAGATGCTCCGGCTGTCCTGGGTCGCCTCTGGCTGGCTTCTGTTGAGAGGGTTAAATTCACGGAGCTGGATGAATAACCACAGTGAGAAAACAACCATGTCGTTGTGCCTTAGCAATCACTTCGCCCGTGTTTTATGGAATTCAGCTTCTCAACCGGCTCACAGAAAGCTGGACCCTGTCTGTGGGACCTGATTACATATAGGGGTGGGTCGTTTAAGGTCTCTGCCCAGGGTCTTTATTAGCACAGTACCAAGAGCCTGCAGTCTTTCAGAATTTAAGAAATTACACACTACAGAATCACAGCACCGCAGGGGGCAACCTGTGGCCTTATCTAATTTCTAATCTGGGACATAGCAGCTGTCTTGCTATTAATATCCCAATGTGGTAAAAAAGAAAAAAAAAAAAACACACAAGTCATGAAAATGTTTAAATCCATGGATGACTCTGATGTTCAGTTAAGTAACCACAAGGAAAATATGACTACGTTTACAATTTATTACATGGAATTTTACCTTTTTATTCAAAAAAGTGGTATTCTCTAGATAAAGGATTGAGGGTGATTTATATTTTCTTATTTGCACTTTTAGGGGGATAACAAAGTGGTACTTCTAATTTTTTAAAACTGTGGCAAAATATACATACTATAAAATTTACCATTGTAACCATTTTTAAGTGAACCATTCATCAGCATTAAATGCATTCACCTTGTGTATTATCACGACCATCCATCCATCTGCAGAAAGCTTCTCATCTTCCAAACCTGGAACTCTGTTCCCACTGAACAACCACTGTCCATCCTCCTTCCCTGCTGCCCCTGCCAACCACCCGTCCACTTTCTGTCTCTACGAATTTGACTTTTCTAAGTACCTCATATAAATGGAATCATAGAGTATTTGTCCTTTTGTGACTAGCTTATTTCATTTGGCATAGTGCCTTCAGGGTTCATCCATGTTGGAGCATGTGTCAGAATTTCCTTTTTTTAAAAAGGATGACTAACATTGCATTATATGTATATGTGTGTGTTCGTCACTCAGTCATGTCTGACTCTTTGTGACCCTCTGGACTGTAGCCCACCAGGTTCCTCTGTCCATGGAATTCTCTAGACAAGAATACTGGGCTGAGTTGTCATGCCCTTCTCCAGGGGATCTTCTTGACTGAACCTGGGTCTCTTGCCTTGCAGGCAGATTCTTTACCATTTGAGCCACCAGGAAAGCCTTTGTATGTATATACCACATTGTTATGACCACCCTAGACAGCATATTAAAAAGCAGAGACATTTCTTTGCCAATAAAGGTTCGTCTAGTCAAAGCTATGGTTTTTCCAGTAGTTATGTATGGATGTGAGAGTGGACTATAAAGAAAGCTGAGTGCCAAAGAATTGATGCTTTTGAATTGTGGTGTTGGCAAAGATTTTTGAGAGTCCCTTGGACAACAAGGAGATCCAGCCAGTCCACCCTAAAGGAAAATTGACTGATGCTGAAGCTGAAACTTCAATACTTTGGCCACCTGATGTGAAAAACTGACTCATTGGAAAAGACCCCGATGCTGGGAACGATTGAAGGCAGGAGGAGAAGGGGACGACAGAGGATGAGATGGCTGGATGGCATCACCGACTCAATGGACATGAGTTTGAGTAAACTCCGGGAATTGGTGATGGACAGGGAGGCCTGGCGTGCTGCAGTCTGTGGGGTTGCGAAGAGTTGGACAGGACTGAGCCCATATACATACATACACACACAGAGCCATAAAAGCCCCTAAATGTTACCATTTGTGACGCCATGGATGGACCTGAAGGGCATTATGGTAGTGAAAGAAGTCAGGCAGAGAAAGACAAAAATCTTGTATGATCTCACTTCTATGTGGAATCGAAAAAATACAACAAACTGGCGAAGATAGCAACAACAACAAAAGCAGCAGATTCACATCTATATAGAACAGACTAGGGGAAGGGGAGGGTAATATAAGGGCATGGGGTTAAAAGGGGCAAACTATTAGGTGTAAGCTACAAGGATATACTGTACAACCTAGGGAATATAGCCAATATTTTATATAACTATAAATGGAGTATAACCTTAAAAATTGTGAGCCACTAACTATATTTTATACCTGTAACTTACATTGTACCTCAACTATATTTCAGTAAAATTTTAAAAATTAATGTCTGTTTAGGTCCTTTGCCCATTGTAAAGTCAGTTTTTGTTGTTGTTGAGTTATAGCAATTCTTTATATATTCTGGATATTCATCCTTTATCAAACATATGATATGCAAATAATTTCTCCCATTCTGTGGGTTGCTTTTCTCTCTGTCAGTTCTGTTCTTTGATACACAGAAGTTTTAAATTTTGATATAGTTCAATATATCTATTTTTTTCTTTTATGGCTTGTGCTTTTGGTGTCATATCCAAGAAATCATCGCCACATCCAATATCATGAAGTTTTTCCCGTATGTTTTCTTCTAGGAGTTTTAGCTCTCCATTCAGGTTTTTGATTCATTTTGAGTTAATTTTTGTATAAGGTAAGGGTCCATCTTCCTTCTGGGTATCCAGTTTTCCCAGCATCATTTGCTGAAAATACTATCCTTTTTCCATTGAACGGCCTTGATATTCTTACTGAAAACCATGTGACTATGTGTACGAGCTTTTATTTCTGGGGTCTCTCTTCTGTTCTACCGCTCTAAATGTCTGTATTTAGGCCAGTATCATAATGTTTTGATTGCTGTAGTTTTGTAGCAAGTTTAGAAATTAGAAAGTACGAGACCTGAATTTTGTTCTTTTTCGTGACTGGCTCTTTGGCTGTCCCTTTGGATATTTGTTGTCTCTTGAAATTCCATATGCACTTTAGAATGGGTTCTTGTATTACTGCAAAAAAAAAAATTATTGGAATTTTGAGGAATTTTCCTTTAAAATAATTCAAGCTATCATGATACTAATAAAAGCAAGTTTTAATATGAAAATAGCATCTGCTTGTGATTTTAAAACATAACTTTATTATTTAGTTTTGGCCGCACTAGGCCTCTGTTGCTGTGCGTGGGCTTTTTCTAGTTGTGGTGAGCAGGGGCTGCCCTGATGTGGTGTGCAGGCTTCTCATTGCACGGCTTCTCTCACTGCAGGGCTGGGGCTCCAGAGCCTGCTCGGTAGTTACGCCACACAGGCTTCACTGCCCCGAGGCATGTGGGATCTTACTGGACCAGGGTTTGAACCCATGTCTCCTAAATTAGTGAAGAGATTCTTAATCACTGGATCTCCAGGGAAATCCTGCTTGTGATATTTCTTTTTTCTTAATGTATTTATTTTTAATTGAAGGATAATCACAATATTGTGTTGGCTTCTGTCCTACATCAACATGGATCAGCCATAGGTATACATATGTCCCCTCCGTCTTGAATGATATTTTAATAAAAGCTTTTTTGGGGGGATAGTTCAGCTGAAGTGCTACAAAGAAGTGATCTTTAATGAACAAGTTGTATAGAGACTTTTAGGCTACTATTAACCATAGAGTTATAGAGAGAAATTTCTAGAGAAAAACTTAAAGACACATTTTTAGTCCTGATGGCCCTTTAACCATGTCTGAATCTTCTCCTTGTATGTTGCTGTGGCACTAATTATGTTATCTTTGCTTTCTAACATTGAAGAGGAAAGAAAAAATGGGGGTCAAAAAAGGGGAAAAAATCACTAATTTCTATAGTGATAGCTAATACTATCATAAATTACATAGCTTTTATTCTTCCAATACGTTTATAATATTCCATTTTACCTAACTAGAGAGAACAGTATAATTCAATTTGTATGAGTTAAAGATAGTTTGTTTCCTGTAGTGACATTCTGGTGGAATGTACTGTTTTTCTTTATTCAGTTTACATATTTTCTTTTTGGAATAAACTTCAGAAGCAGAAAGTGACTCCTAAACTGTAGACAAGAATGTCAGATGGAAGAGCAGAAGTTGAAAAATGTAATTGTTTAGATCTTTTAATCAAGGCTAGTTAAGGTTATTCTGAACTTTTCAGTGTCAGTTTACGCCTCTCTGACTTCACATCAATTAATTTTAATTTTCTTTTAACAAATATTTACTGAGTTGCTATCATGCGGGTAGGCACTCTTTCAGTAGACATTGTAGACATAATCCCTGACCTCAAAGCTGCTCACAGCCTAGGAAACAAGTAGGCCAAGTAAACTAATCAATTACCTTATTTAAATAGATACAGAATATTGAGTTGAGTTCCCAGAATGGGAAAGTATTTACAGAATGGGTATATGTTAGTCTTCCAGGACCATCTTTCGTAGGGTCCCTTAGCTCAATGCAGTGATATTCATATTCATATTTAGGTAGCAAATGAAACATATGAAAAAGTGATAATTTTTAGAAACTGTGACATTCTGGTTCTTCCAAAGCATAGAAATAAATTTATTCTGTCCTCAAAATATATCCTCCATTCAAGGTCAACCGCTCTTAGCAGGGAATGGCTGGCTTGAGGTGTGCAATGTCAGCAGTTAGGAGCAGGCATCTCAAACTTCCCACCTGGCTGTGTTCCCTCTCAACTTAAGTAAGTGGACCATCATGCTGGGGATCATGGTGGCACCATCTAAGAAGCTGTCCCAAGCTGTTCACCTCAAGCAAATGTTTTCTAAGTCTTCTGTTTTACCCTAAACATTCAAGTCAATATGAATATTGTATCAATGTTCTGAAAGACTTTTAAACTACTTACCACCCACCCCAAGTCTTTAACTCATCTGAGAGCTTCAAGAGGAGGCACAGTGTTGAATTTGAAGTTCAACGGCTCATCTTGATTCCCCATCCTCCCAGAGTTAGACACGTATACATTTAGAAGTGCGGAAAGGCTTTGTCATATGGGCATAAACACAAAATATTGTTTCTTACTCATTATGGATTTTCCCAAAGATTAAAAAATCCCACAAGTTTAAAACATAGTTAAAGTTGTCACCAGACACAGTCATCAACAATGGAATTTTGCCTTTAAAGAAAGCTAAGTTTTGGAAACACTGTCAGGGAAATTCAGTTCTTGAGTAGAGTAAGTCCATCATGGCTGCCCTGTAAGATATAGGAACATTTTGGAATGTCCAGTTTCCTGTCCACTCCCTGTTTGCCCTTGGATAACCAACTCATCCCAGTTTGCCTGGGACTGTCCTGATTTGTAGGATTTTGTTCTTCTTAGTCCCTGTCAAAACGAGAGAATTGATCACCTTCATTTGCACAGAGGTACAAATACTTTCACCAGTTCCCTGCAACCCTCCTGGTTTATACTGGTGGTCTCAAGTGACCACGATTCCTTGGTGAAGATCAGTAGGATTGAAGACCCAATGAGAACAGGAGAAACCTCTGGGGCAAGCACATCCTTGCTGGGGGGCTTGAGCTAACATAGCAGATAATTTAAGTGCTTTTGGTGTTGAATTGGCCTAAAGTAGTGAGGAGCCTGGTCTTTCCAGGTGGGGCTAGTGGTAAAGAAGCTGTCGGCCAGTGCAGGAGATGTAAAGAGACTCAGGTTTGATCCCCTGGGTTGGGAAGATCCCCTGGAGAAGGGCATGGCAACCCACTCCCATATTCTTGCCTGGATAATCCCTGGGACAGAGGAGGCTGGCAGGCCACAGTCCATAGTGTCGCAAAGAGTTGGGCATGACTTCAGCGACTTAACACTCATGCACCCAGTGAGGACTCTGGCGGGCTCTAGCCCATGGGGGTCCCAAAGGGTTGAACATGATCAAGCACACATACACAGTGACGTCTAAGTGCAGCTCTGCTTTAATCACAGTTCCTGGCTTGCACCATTAGACACGCTGATTCAGAATTTGTGCATTTTTAACACAGTGAATGGGCTTTCTACCACACCAATCTGACCACGTCACAATTCTGTTGCTCAGAAATTCCAAGGCTCAGACTTTCCTGGTGGCCCAGTGGATAAGAATGTGCCTGCCAGTGCAGGGGACACGGGTTCAGTCCCTGCTCTGGGAAGATTCCACAAGCTGAGGAACAACAAAGCCCATGCACCGTAACCACTGAGCCCGTGCTCTAGAGCATGCGAGCCTCAATTACTGAGCCTGCAAGCTGCAACGACTAAAGCCCATGCACCCAGAGTCTGCGTTCCGCAACAGAGGAAGCCACCGTAGTGAGAAGCCCGTGCACCACGACTAGAGAGAAGCCCCCGTAGTCTAGTTTCTAGACTAGTCACTGCAACTAGAGAAAGCCTGGGCACAGCAACGAAGACCCAGCTCAGCCAAAACAAAACAAACAAACAAAAGGATGCTAGGTTCCTGTGTGACCTGGCACATATAAAACAAACAAACAAAAACAAAGTCCAGGGTTTCTTGCTGTTCCATGATAAAACGCACACTCACTGTCTGGTTTACAGGCTTTTCATGAGTTGTCCCTTTTATCACTCTAGCCTTCTGTGGCCCCAGCGCAGGCATCTAAATCTATTCAGTTTGACCTTTGCCTACAGGCTTCCCTTGGCCAAGAACAGTCTTACCTTAGCTCCACCCCTCTTTCTCCAGCTGAAGTACTCATGTGAGATTTCATGTCACTTTCTCCAGGAAGCCTCCTCTCAGCTCAGATTCAAGTCATAAAGATTCTTCTGACATTCTTAGTCTCTGATATCTCCTCCATCCTAAGTCTTACCATGTTATAATGTAAATGCCTTTCAATTGTTTTTGTGGTTTCCCTCTAGACTTCAATGCCTCAGAATGCAATTATATCTCCAATACTGAATGTGCACAAATATTTATTGAAGGGATGACTGGATTCAGCCCTCTTTTGAACTATGTCACCTGTGTGGGCTCCACCTCTCCTGTGTCTTATTTTGTTGCCTCCCTCCCTACTTTGACAGCAAAGTCCATAGCATGTGTGCGCACTAAGCCGCTTCAGTCATGTCCAATTCTTTGCGACCCAATGGACTCACCAGGCTCCTCTGTCCATGGGATTCTCCAGGCAAGAATACTGGAGTGGGTTACCATGCCGTCCTCCAGGGATCTTTCTGACCCAGGGATTGAACTCACTCCTCCTGAGGCTCCTGACTTGCAGGTGGATTCTTTATGGCTAAGCCACTGAGGAAGCCCTAAAGTCCAGAGACCCACCCTTCACTTTGTGAATGAATCCACACATTCACCTGTTGGCCTTGGGCTTTGCAGAGCGGCTCTCTGCTGCCCTCAAATGTTTTGGATCAGCTCTTTATGCAGCCAGTTGAGACAACCCCTTGTTCCCTGGAGTGTTGGGTGAATTCAGCAAGGACATCTTT
The DNA here is from genome assembly GCF_014754425.2 of Oryx dammah. NCBI lineage: Eukaryota > Metazoa > Chordata > Mammalia > Artiodactyla > Bovidae > Oryx > Oryx dammah. Next base: position 2,449,565 of record NW_024070188.1, on the reverse strand, counting down.
GTTCTTGTATGCCTCTCTTGGCAGGAAGGGTGACTGAGCAGGATGGAAGAAAGGATGGGATCCCTCTGTGCCTGTTTCTGTACCCTAATCTTCTATTCATTCTCCATCATCATGGCTAAGTCAACTAAATATTTTCATTGTCTCTTCTGCCTCTGATCTCCTTCTATCTCCTTTCTTAAACCCTCTTCAAAGTACTTCTCCCTCTGGGTTGTTTTACATCTTTAAATACAGTGGTTTATTTAACAGCTTCCCAGAACCCTAAGACTTTAACTGCTTGCTTGTGGTAAAACTTCCATGTGAAAACAGTCATGTTCAACAACAGGAACTTCCTTACACTTTGAATTTCATTCCTTTCTACAAAAATTAACAAGACTCTCAAAGCAGAGATGTAAAGTGGTTTTATTTAATTGAATCATGATTCAATTACTGAATCATCTTCAAAGTAATAAAAAATATTTATTGTGATCACATCTTCATTATTTCACTGATGAAACAGATACCACAGTTTAATCAGTGAATTATGAATGACTGATTTACCATATTAAGCCATTTTAAATAGCAGTGATTTATAGGCAACATGTATATTCCTTCTATGATTATTATTATAGTAATTAAAAAGCTTTTAGTTCCTGATGAATAATGTGATTCTAAATATATAATGCGCTGTGTTACATAACCATACCTCTTTTCCTTCAGTAATTGGTGTCTAGGGTAACTGAACTCAAATGAAATGTGTGGTTTATGTAGTGCATCACAATCAATACGGTTCAAGCATAAGCACATTTTTTAGGGAGAGAAGAAATGGGTGTTTTCTTCTAAGAGAATTCAAAAGATTTGGTTAAAAAGAAACATACCAATAATATTTACATATTTTTGAACCAGATAGCTTAAACTTTTAAACTAAAATAGCTACCTATTTACAGTTGTAAAGCTCTTTGTTTACACTGTCTGAGAACAATGGACATACCTTGGACTCCTTCAGGACAAGATCACCATACACAGATGTGGAGCTGGGCCTTGTACAGGGGTGCCTGGCAAGGGACCCGGTAGGAGTACACTTTGCACGCTAGGCAGGCTGCACCCTGACTCAGAGCTGTGACTCCTGGAAGAAGCAGGCACCTCTTTCTAATTTGCAAAAAACTCTGTATAGCTAGCCTGACGCTGTGTCTGTGCTTTGTCCTTTTGCCCTGCACGGAAACACATTGCCTTTCCATTAAACTATTTTCTGACTTACACTTTCTCACTAATCCCAAACCACTGTTTTCTTCAAAATTAATATTTTCCATTTTTGTCTTGAAAGAGCACATGTATATGTGGCAGAAACAATATGGGGAAAATCTGCAAATTCCAGTCCATTGACGTTTCTGTAGTAAATTCATCTTTGGCCATTTGGAATTAGATGAATTCAGAGACTACGAAAAAGCAATAAAAGCAAGAAATCTCATGAAAGACAAACTTTATACTAGGGGTCCTCACTCATAAAAGAGTTAGCTCCTTTCTTTAGAATGCTGTGATAATGAGCCAGGTTTATGATTTAAAACCCACCATTAGCATAACACAGGGGAAAAAATCTCCGCCACTATCACAGACTGAAATTCTGTTGCTTCCAGTTTGTTCTTTGGTACAAGCTAGGATAGCTTCCGAGCTTTCTGGATGGTGAGCAGGGGTTGTACCACAGTCCAGCGTCTATTCTGTCGTCTTCTGGCCTCACGCCACACAGGTGTTGAATTCTTAGTCGCTCAGCCTAACAATTTAGACTGACTTTTTGTCTGACTCTTTGCGACCCCAGGGATTGTAGCCCACCAGGCTCCCTCGTGGGAGAAGGCAATGGCACCTCACTCCAGTACTCTTGCCTGGAAAATCCCATGGATGGAGGAGCCTGATGGGCTGCAGTCCATGGGGTCACTAGGAGTCAGACACGACTGAGCGACTTCAATTTCACTTTTCACTTTCATGCATTGGAGACGGAAATGGCAACCCACTCCAGTGTTCTTGCCTGGAGAATCCCAGGGATGGCAGAGCCTGGTGGGCTGCCGTCTATGGGGTCACACAGAGTCGGACACGACTGAAGGGACTTAGCAGCAGCAAGGATGAAGTCAGGTATACGACCAAATGGGAGTACATTTAGTAAATGTCAGTTCCATCATAGCTACAAAGTTCATCAGTCCTCATCAGTAGGAAATATATTCAGATATATTTGTATTATGTGATGCAGACCATAGTCAATAGGACTGAAAGCCTATAATCATGTGGTTTTCTTAAGCACGTCAACAAGACTCTAAAATTTTGCTAAAAAAACGAAAGAACAACTCCGATTCCACCAACCTGACTCCTCTGACTGGCAGTCTGGATATCACAGGAGTTAAATTTCATATACATGTTTATATATGGCTGAGTCTCTTTGCTGTTCACCTGAAACTACAACATTGTTAATCGACTATACCCCAATAAAAAATGCTTTTGGTATTATAAAAACAAATTTTTTTTCACCTTCAAGTGGGAATACATTACATTGAGAAGCCCCACCCAGCATCATGTGAGCTGCCAACCATGTGTTACTGTGCAAGATGAATCACTTGATGGGAAAGAGGAAATCGCTAATAAAGGTTGTTTTTGTTAATTACACATGGAGTAAGAACCAGAAGGGGAGAGAGCAGGGTTTATTTTAAGCCAGATTTGAGTACTACATTCAGGGCATAAATAGAAAACTTTACATTGTCGTTGACCTCATGAGCACTGAAATGGGCTAAGTACCCCCAGGAGCAGTCCTCCCCCTTCTCAGAATCATTGCTACTTCCAGCAATTTTTATGTAGTTAATATTAGCACAAACCCTTTTCTCTGCTTGCCTGCTTCCTAGCAACCTGAAGCAGAGTATCTGCTTGCCAATCTGCTTTTGGTAAAAAAAAAAAAAAAAAAAGAACAAAAAGCACCCAGTGGATTTGCCAATAACCGTGACAAGACACGGGTTGTATTCAATAAACTCCGTGTTGATTTTGTGAGCCCGGCAAAGGATACATGTTGTCAACCGTCTGACCTTGCTGTGCTTTCCATCACAGGCCAGGGAAGATGTGATCCACATGCTGAAGACAGAGAAAACTAAGCCGGAGGTTCTGGAGGCTCATTACGGGTCTGCAGAGCCAGAGAAAGTGCTCCGGGTCCTGCACCGAGACGCCATCCTGGCCCAGGAGAAGTCCATAGGAGAAGATGTGTATGAGAAACCCATCTCAGAGGTAAAAACTTACCCTGACAAGTCCCCGAGCAGGGACCCTCAAAGGGAGGTCTCCGCATCCTTCCATTTGACACACTTCAACATTTCCTTTCAAAGGCAAACAGTTCTTTAAGATGCCCTATTCCCTGGTGGCTCAGATGGTAAAGAATCTGCCTGCAATGCAGGAGACCTGGGTCTGATCCCTGGGTCAGGAAGATCCCCTGCAGAAGGGGATGGCAACCCACTCCAGGATTCTTGCCTGGAGAATGCCATGGACAGAGGAGTCTGGTGGGTTATAGTCCATGGGGTTACAAAGAGTCAGACAGACTGAGTGACTAACACTTTCACTTTCAATCTAGAATTAAAGTATAACTTAATAATTCATGAATTATTGTGGATACAGTTCACTGATAAGAATTGTAGAAGTATTTTCTTAAATAGACTGAAAGCCCCAAATATATTTCTCATGTGGTTATGATAGTTACCTGCTCTTCAGTTTTTTATTCTTTTATTTCTCTAACAGGTGATATGGGTAAAAATTTGAGGTGCTTATGGGTTTTAGCATTGCATTTTCAGATTATTATCAAACTGGTAGCCTAAAACTAAATTGATTTTATTATGATATTTATGGTTATAAAGCCACTTGGTTTTTATATCTTATAAAAGACTTGGTCTTAATTTAAATGGTCTCATGTGAGTGGCTAAAACATAAAAGTTGAGGCAAAATCCCAATGGAAGATTTAGAGCAGGGAATCTAATAGGACAATATTTAATCATTTTTATACAGGATTGTATTAGAAACTATTGCTGTTAATTACTCATAATAGTACATGTTAAAAATACTCTCACATCAAGGTTGGATTTGGATGCAGAATCAGGGAACAAGTTGATGGATCTAGCCAAACTGACCTTTGGAATTCATGTAAAAAAATCATAGATGTGAAATTACCATTATAAATGAATAATGAACACAGAAATTAAAATATGAAGCAAGTTGTTGTAATTTAACTTAAGACAAGCCTTTGCAGCAACTCAGTTTGAAAGATCTCAGAAAGATCTGCTTTAGAAAGTAGTCACAACAGATTGATGGCTCCACAATTTTATGATTTCTCCAACAAAAATGAACTGGAGCTCCGTTCTCATCTTTTCTGTAAACAATAAGAGATAATTATATGATAGGATGGGCTTCCCAGGTGGGGCTAGATGTAAAGAACCCACCTGCCAATGCAGGAGACATAAGAGACGTGTGTTCGATCCCTGGGTCGGGAAGATCCCCTGGAGGAGGGCATGACAACCCACTCCATATTCTTGCCTGGAGAATCCCATGGACAGAGGAGCCTGGCGGGCTACATAGTTCATAAGGTCACAGAGTCAGACACGCCTGAAGCGACTTAGCACGCATGCATATTATGATAGGATAGAGTCGACTGGCTGGATCCAATTTCACATCTGAGATTATCCACAGTGATTAGCTGGCTGTGGCTTGAGCAGGTCACTTCAGCTCTTTAAGCTTTGGGGTTCTCTGTCACTTTGGGGTTCTCTGTCACGTGCACGTCTCATAGACTTGCGAGGACTAAATGAAGCAATGACTGGAAAACTTTTGACATAGTTTCTGGAACATGCTAGCTACTCAACAAATATCAGTATTGGCTGGGAGCTGAGGGTGATAATTGCTCACACTCTTTATCAGTTCCCAACTTGGAGGGATGTGAGGAGTAAAAGACATAGGGGAAAGGATCAATTTTATATTGGCATTATAACCACCTGGATTGAAGAACTCAGCTTGGTTAAAGAGCATCATTTGGGCATTTTAATTCTTTTCTCCCAAGTTAGAGCTTGGAATGACCCCTAAGGGGAGAGGTAGGTCTTCAGAGCACGCACACCCAGAATCACTGCCTTCCGCCCACATAATGATGCTTCTTGGTTCCTTCCCCCCTCAACAGTCTGAAGCATTGTTCTTCCCTGGGGAGAAATGAATGATGAGGAAGAGGGAAAAACAGAAGCTACTTTTCCCAACACTGGCAAAAATGAGAGAAAGAGGATGCTGCAAGGAGAAAAGATTCCCTTCTACCATTTATAGATTTTTGGTTTCTTAACCCTTTGGGCTTTATAATCAAGTTCTTACTACTCAGGAGCAAGGGAGTTGCTTCCAAGTTCATGATGCAAGAATCTCATATGTCACTGTTCCATTACCTCCTGGGACTATGAGCAGATAGCCTAGCTCTTGTTCCTAGAAGTCATGCTGTATTTGCTTGCATCTCTGTTAATTCAGTCCTGTCAGACTCTTTGTGAACCTATGGACTATAACCCATCCTGTTCCTCTGTCCATGGGATTCTCCAGGCAAGAATATTGGAGAGGGCTGCCATGCCCTCCTCAAAGGGACCTTCCCGACCCAGGGATCGAACTCGTGTCTCTTATGTCTCCTACATTAGCAGGTGGGTTCTTTACAGCAAGGGCCACCTGGGAAGCCCAGAAGTCATGCTGTACCTCAAGCCAAAAACCACTGCTCATTCTACTTTTCATACCAAATTAGGCCCTACTAGGTCATCCAACAGAACCCACTAAAGGCTAAGCAGTGAACCCAATATGGTAGACACCCCCCTTGCCAGGTATCTGGGGAGAAATTAAACAGAGAATATTAAATCCCCCAGAACTTCCTTGTACATTAAATTATAAGATATCAAAATTCTTAATTCTTAAGCAAAATTTCAAAGAAATTAAGCTTTAGGTTTCTTTCCTTCCCAAATTCTTATTCTGCTTAGCCTTAGCCAGAGAGATTTTAACCTAAGGCATTTTCAAAGATGAAAGTCTTTGAAAGTCTTCATCTTTCAAAGATGAAGTCCTCTATTCTGTTTATTCAAAGAGGCTGAAGATTATTAGGACACATGCAGTTACCATAGTATCAATCTCACATTCATAAATTATTAAAAATGCAAGAAAAGCCGCAGCTCCAAGGTCAATTTATCTCCAGAGGAATGATATTTCTTGACCTCAGGACTCAGCATAATGCAGACTCATGTTAGTTTTACCAAGACTGAAGCAGAGATTTCAGGGATGTCTGAGGAAAGGAAGGTGGATAGAGGAAATCTTTAGCTCCGACAGGATGCCAGTCAGTGTGGGGGCAGCTGTCCTCATCAGACGGAGTCTGCCACCACCAAGAGCTTAATAACTGTGGGGCATGGCGAACCTTGGGTGGGTGGAGGAATCTGACTGCGTGTACTATCCTTGCCCTCAGTGACACTTGAAACACATCTCTCTTTTTTCAAAGTTTAGGGATGTTTGAGTGGTGACATCCTGCATGCCTAGGTCTTCCCACCTGCATGTTTAAAACCTCCAAAATTATTTGCTTTTTTCATTCACAATGCCCAGAACTAGGCAACCCATCTCATACCAGTGGGTTTTCTTACTGCCCCCTTATTTCAGGGTGTAGCACCCCTCTCCCAGGTGACTTTCTGAAACCTGCCTATCTTGGTACCGAGTGGGAACCATACCTTGCCCAGGTGACCATTCCTCAGAACTTCCCTTCTCTCTCGTGTTTGAACTTTCTAATTCTTAAGTAACTTGTCCTACTCAAGGCAACAAAAGAATTTCCTTTTGTCACAACTTTTCTCCAGTAGGAAGGCTCAGCTGAGTTTTACTGTTATTGTTGTCTTCAACATTTTGACTAGTTTTTCAAATGGTCCCCCTCTTCCTCCATCACTATTTTAGGGACTGTACAGTTTTTTTCCTTTTTCTTTTTTTTTTTTTTGCCTCTACTTACCCTATGGTTTCAGGCTTCCCAGGTGGTGCTAGTGGTAAAGAATCCACCTGCCAAGGCAGGAGATTCAAGAGACGTGGGTCCATTCCCTGGGTCAGGAGGATCCCCTGGCATAGAAGATGGCAACCCAGTTCAGCATTCTTGTCTGGAAAATTCCATGGACAGAGGAGACTGGCAGGCTACAGTCAAAGGAGTTGCAAAAGAGTCAGACACGACTGAGCCACTGAGCATGCACACACACACACACCCTCCCACATCCTACGCTTTCAGGCCCAGACATTTGTTTTCTGTATATTACCTTCCACATTGTGCATCGTGTGGTCACCCTCCATGAGAGAAGCAAAGCCGAGGAGTAATGAGTCTGCCAAGAGGAACCCTTGTTTAACACAAATCTTCTCTACGTTTACTTTCTTGAGTTGGATGATCCCTCCTAAGGAGTTTTTCCACAACACACCTGTGCTTGGACACATCTGCTGCTGTCCTGCCCCACTCCCCTTTCACTTCTCTCATCTTTCCCTCAAAATCTGCATCTTTAAGTTTCTGGTGCATGTCCACTCAGAGCCCATCTGCAATAGCTGACACCCTGAGACTCTCCCCAAATTGTTTCAAATATCCTACCCTGATCTTTTCAAGTTTTCATTCTTAAGTCTGTCTACATGTTATGTAACCAGTTTGAATAGCTGTTGCAGTCTGCAAGAGAGGGGCCCCGTGTGATCTCATGAAGAACCTCCGCAGTTTTACAGCATGCTCCTCAAATGTTTCCTGGATCCTGACTCCATCTATTCTTCTTGGTGGAGGCGGGTGTCATGTTGCTCTGCTCTCTAGGCTCTCTAGCCTCTTCTTCCTCTGTCACCCACTGTGATTCAACAAAGACTAAAATATCTCCTTTTCTGTAGCCTTATCTTTCAGAGCATTTAGATCAATTTTCCTTCTGTGTAAATACACTTTGGTCTTTTAGGACCTCCCATTTCCTTTTAAGTAGATTTCTTGCTTCCTAAATTCCTTAATAGTCTTCCCCTTAGCCCTATGTTGATAACAGACTAAAAATCAGTTCCTAAATCGTGATTCTTTCATCTGAAACATACTGAAATTTCTCCCCATCTCAAGTCTCTGAACTTCTTCTCCACCAACTTGATTCAGGTACACTCTTTTCTCAGTAAATCTTGGCTTTTGGTGCTATGATGATCTCATTCAATTTTCCTTCCACCTCCATCCAAGTGGAAGCTACATTTCCAAAGGAATCAGTGCCCGTTTCACTTTCACTATTCAGTAATAAGAACTCTCGTTCCTCTGTGGTTGAGCCACCGTTTGGAGCCTGAAAACCAAAAGCCATGGGACACAGTGTACACAATTAATGAATCTACAGAGCTCACAGTTATGGGAGGCGGTCTTCAGAGTCTCAGGACAAGCCACACAGATACAGGAGGTTAAGTCCACCTCAGCTCTCCCCTAGGAGCTCCGTGCCGTTCCAAAGAAAGTAACGAGTCACAGGGTCTGGCACGGCTGCTCTATCGCTACGCATGTCAGTTCTTACATCCAGAATTTAAAACTGAAAGCTAAATCCTCACATGCTAATGCTTTGTTGCCAAAGAGGGAATTTACTAGCTTTGCAGTTTAAAATCTGGGTGTGCAGTTCTGGGCGGAAAATGCAGTGTGTACATCAGCATCTCAGCATCCTTCCATAGGCATTCAGGGACAAAAAGACCGTCTTCCTGATTATGCAGTCAGTACTGAGGTCAAGCAATGCTGATGCAGGTGAGGTGAACATGGCCTCTGACACCAGCCACTTAGGGGCCTAGCCCCAGCGTGGTAGCTGCTGAGAACAGAACAGCCAAAGGCCCACAGGGACAGAACATATTTAAGCTAGGGCCGAGCGGTCCCACCTAGGCTGCCCCAGAGCAATTAATACCAGCATACGCTGTTTTTTCTCTAGATGCCCCGACAATGTGTCTCTCTCTGGATATTTCAGTCAACCATCTAATTAACAACGCCCCTATCTTCTCCTCTTTTGAAAGGATGCAGGAATAACTGCAGGAGTCGGACATATGACTTGAAAGATTAACTTTAGTATTGACATAAATAGACAGATCACCACCACCAGGTTCCTATTAGCTTCTCCTAAACTTTGGAGGGAGCAGTGAGGGAGAGTTTGGATCCTCAGAGCACAGAGTAGCATTTTATGTAGACAGGGTCAAAACTAAGAAATGAAAAGGCTGGACTTCTAATACCCAGCTCCCTGTCCCAAATACAACCTTCAAAGATGTCACCCTTCCTTCATTAGGGAGGAGTGGGTCAGGGTATCAAGAAACAGGTAGAAGCTGTTCTTCCAAATAGTCTCAAAAGGAGGGAAGGCCTTACTTTACAACAAAGTTGTTGTTCAGCCGCTTGGTGGTGTCTGACTCTTTGTAACCCCATGGACTTGCAGCACACCAGACTTCCCTGTATTTCACTAACTCCTGGAGTTTGCTCAAACTCATGTCTGTCGAGTCGATGATGCCATCCAACCATCTCATCCTCTGTTGCCGCTTTATCCTCCTTGCCCTCAATCTTTCCCAGCATCAGGGTCTTTTCCAATAAGTTGGCTCTTCTCATCAGGTGTCCAAAGTATTGGAGTTTCAGCTCATGAAGTCAGAAGGATCAAAAGGGGGAAAGAGTTGCTCCTTCTACATTTCTGATGATGTTCCAGCAATGCTTGACAAATTCTATAGCATGTGGTAAAAATCACACTTGTGGAGAGATGCAGAGTGCTTGGGGAGAATTTTGTAATAGGAGCTGTCTCACTGAGAAAGTTTCTTGTACAGACTGTCCCATTAACACTGCAGAAATTTATCAGAATGCATAGAAGTACAATTAGCCTTCCTGATGATCTCAGGCATGACAGGCCACCAGGTAGCCTGGGTTTCACCAGTCTGTTGGTCACCTGCTCTTAGGCAAGGGGGGTGGAGGTCTAATCAGAAGGCACTGAGGATTATGGGGGTAATATCTCTTTTACTTTGGGCCCCACAAATGATTCATTCACAATGAAGGGATATATACAATTGTGGCGGGAACCTCAGATCCTCCTTATGACTGAAGGGCAAACGGAACATCCAAGGAATAGCTCTGGAGCTAATCCCCACGGAGCTACTCCACCGAGGCTTACGGAGTTGGCTGTGGGATTAAGAATGGGTCCTAGGACTTCCCTGGTGATCCAGCGGTTAAGAATCCATCTGCCAATGTAGGGGTCACAGGTTCGACCCCTGGTCTGGGAGGATACCACATGCAGCAGGACACCTAAGCCAGTGTGTCACAAGTACTGGGCCCATGCTCTAGAGCCCATGCTCGCCAACAAGAGAAGCCACTAAAATGAGAAGCTCAAGCATCACAGCTAGAGAGTAGCCCCTGCTTTCCACAATTACAGAAAGGCTGCCCTCAGCAACAAAGATCCAGTGCAGCTAAAAAAAAAAAAAAAAAGAATGGATCCTAAACATGTCTGATTCATCCAGAGCAGTGATTCTCAACAGGGGGGCCGGTGTGGGGGGGAGCATGGGGACTTTCCCTTCAGGAGACAACGTTTGTGGATAGCTTTGTCACAACTGCAGGTTTTAATACCAGTGTCTAGAGGTCACAGGCCAGGGATGCCGCTGAGCATCCTCCAATGCACAGGAAATAAGAATTAATTGGCCAGAAATGTCACTAGTGCTGAGGGTTGTGAACTCCTGCACTAGGGTTTGGCGAGGAGAGTAGGATGGAGAACTATCAATACTGTAAGATTGGGTCCTATTCAACAAACATTTACTGAACACTTACGTTGCCCCAAGCTCTGTGTTAAGCACTGGGAACTAAAAAGATGATCAAAGCATGGTCCCTTAAAGATCTTATAGCCTGGCCAGTGACATAGGCACAAAAAGCCCTGTAATAATATTTTTTTAAGATCTCTTAGTCTGAGATATGTGCTCTCCACAAATTCTGAGACTCTCCTTATATTTAGTATCTCTTAAAAGGAGAGGACTGTGGGCCCTTCACATACTTTTCCTAGAAATTCACTTAACTACAGGCCTTAAAAAAAAAAAAAGGTTGCAATGATGATAATTTCATTCTACCAGGGGAGGAATTTGGTACATGTTCCTGCCGAGCTCTTTATTTTTGTGAGATTAGGTGGGATGCTCTTCTCTTTATTTCTGAGTACAGGGCTTTGCACTGTCTCATCAAAACAGTGCGTTTGTTTAGGAACCACACACAGGTTCACAGAGAAAAGATCAAAGGCCAGAAGTTACTACAGCTTTACCACCGCTAGTTCATACAGTCAGCTGACCTAGAGAACATGATGGAATAGGGGGGAAAGCAGAGAATAGCAGACCCCATGCCCTCCCTTCAGGTAATAAATCACTGTGCTTAGTCGCTCAGTCATGTCCCACTCTTTGCGAACCCATGGACGGCAGCCCACCAGACTCCTCTGTCCATGGGATTCTCCAGGCAAGAATACTGGAGTGGGTTGTCATGCCCTCCTCCAGGGGATCTTCCCAACCCAGGGATCGAACCCAGGGCTCCCACATTGCAGGCGGATTCTTCACCATCTGAGCCACCAGGGAGGCCCTGATACATCAAGAGACAAATTATTATTTGAGCCGTATGTAAGTGCAATAAAACATTAAGCTCTTTCCCATGTTGGCTTACTCAGCTGGACAGACTCGAGGAAAAGCAGAAGGAAACCTACCGGCGCATGCTAGAGCAGCTGCTTCTGGCTGAGAAGTGCCACAGGCGCACGGTGTACGAGCTGGAGAACGAGAAGCACAAGCACACGGACTACATGAACAAGAGCGACGACTTCACCAACCTGCTGGAGCAGGAGCGGGAGAGGTAACTGCGCATGCTCGCCCGGGGTGGGCGGGGCCGGCGCGCTCATCCTGCCCCCTTCCCTCCCGGGGTCAGAGTTCCGTCCGGTGGCTCCGAGAAGCTTGCGTGGGGCCCAGTTCCTAACTTCTGAGTGGTTTGCAGAGAGTGAGACAGACGCTGCCTGGAACTATTAATGTGACCATGTTGGGGTTCATACAAGTATGACAACACACTGATGTGAAAAGCCAGAAAGCCATACGCAGGGAGCTTCCATTTTACCTTGATCAACGAAGCACCTCCGTTTGAAAAGCCTCTCTACTAATTGCCATTTGTTAGAAATAATCTATTTTTCCTCTTTGGGATTAAAAATCCACTTCTTCGGAGAAACAAATTACTTGTTTAAACACATTTAAAAATTTAACCATTTATTAATAAAATGAATCCTATCCATTCTTAACATGGTTATGGAAAATCTTACTTTTTGGTTGTTATAAATTACTTAACTAGAATTACCTGTTTAACTTTCTCAGGGTTGCGTACCTCTTAAAACTCAGTGTAAAACAAAACAAATTTAAAAATTCAGTGTATGTGTGTTAGTTGCTTAGTTGTGTCCGACTCTTTGCAACCCCATAGATGTCAAATATGTAGGTAGTTTTCCTAGAGCAGGGATTACCACATTTGAAGCAGAAACTTCAAATAGAAGTGCTTTGATACTCTCCAGCTTTTTCAGCATCTTCTTTTTAGCTTATTCTTTTCCTTTTCCTTCCTTCAGCTGAATGGTAACATCTATGAATTCCACGATCTTTGAACCAATAACATTGAATCGTTATGCTTTGAGTTACCAACCATGTCCGCGTCTGTGTTTAGGGCTTGCAAATAAGAGCCATTGGAAAGAGCTTCACCGGTCCCAGCTTTGCTGTGTCTGTTTAGTTACAAAAAGGAGATCTGATCTTCTCACATTAGTTTATTTGTAGAAGAAGTTATTTTGATAACAGAGTAATTAAAAGCCTGAAACAGAATAGGTTTGTGTTAAAATTTTTGGAAGTTATTGGTTATGTTTACTCATTTTTGGACTTAGCATATCCCTTGAGGGAGGAGAAATGGATGACGGAGCAATGGCTGAAGTAGTACGTATAATACCTTCTTCTTATGGTGTAGCTGGTAAAAAGTCAGCTTTCCAATGCAGGAGACACAGGGGATGCAGATTCCATCCCTAGGTGGGGAAGCTCCCTGGAGGAATAAACTGCAACCCACTCCATTCTTGCCTGGAATATCCCATGGACAGAGGAACCTGGTGCACGCATGCGTGCGCCTGCACATACACACACACACCCTGTTTCTTTAAGCCTGTCTTCTGTTCCTAGAGGCTCAAGTTTAGCAACTTCTTGTTTGGATAAATAGATGGTCTAATTTGATATTTTGGGGAAACCAACCAGAATAAACTCCACCTCCTCAACTTCTATGAACTTTCCAACCTCAAGCATAAGTAGTGAAAACAAGAGTTTAATGTTGTTGTAAAATCACGTATATCTAGGTGTCTTATATTGGACTGTGGTCAGCTAATAATAGCAACCTGTTTGATATTTCTTTTAAAGATCTGAAATCAAATAATTATAGAGAACAGTCGTGTGAATTATTTTCTGATCTGTTTGTAAACCATTTGGTCTAGAATCAGATATGTTTGATTTTTTCTGCAATTTCCCACCTAAGCTAAATGCCTGAGGTGAATTCACCTACAGTGGTTGATATAAATGAAGCATGTGGATGGAGAGACTGTACTTACCTAGCTGTTTCTTTTTCTTTCTTTTCCTAATTTTTGTGTATTATGAGAATCGTGGAAATAATAACAGTTGATGGAGAGCTTTATAGTTCACAAAATACTTTTATAGTCATTATACAATGAGCTTGTCCCAAGTGTATTTATTCTCTGACTTCATGTTGACCAATTCGAGACTAACAATTCCAATTCCCCATCCCTCCATTGGAGTTGTTTAATTTTACTAGAGCAAGTACACAATGATCTCTCATGAGCAAAGTGTTGTGTGTGTGCTTGCTGTCGCTTCAGTCGGGTCCGACTCTTTGTGAGCCCATGGACTGTAGCCCCCCAAGCTCCTCTGTCCATGGGATTCTTCAGGCAAGAATACTGGAGTGGGTTGCCATTTCCTCCTGTAAAAGTGCTGTGTAGAAGGTTTTAAAAATCAAAATTGCATTTAAAACTTATATGCCTCAAGCTGTTTTTCATAGTAATACATTGATGAGCACTATTGAGATATGTCGCCAAAAGTACATGCTTATCCAACTACTCTATGGCTTTGAAATAGTATTTTTGACTCAACAGGTTATACTTCAGTGCTTTATCTATTTTGCTGTCAGTGTTCTTGTCCAGGCCACCCCCCTGACTGATTGCCAGAGCACATGCTGTGGGTCCACGCTCACCAGACACTCATTATGCTAAATTAGACACCCTCACTAGGAGGACTGTGATAACTTAAGGTGGCATTCTCTGCATTTCTCTGTGTTCTGAAGCAGCCACAGTGACTGGCTTTGCTGAATTCCTGGAGCAGTGAAGCCTTTAGGATTTTCTCAAAGGTCAGGCCCGGGAATCCTGCTGCCCTTTGGAAGTAGCCCTGCTAAATCTGCTTGGGGGTAAATCCTTCTTTGAACTAAGCGATCATAATTAGATCTACTTATGGGGGCTGGCAGTTTGCTGACCTGGGGCTTGCTTTCCTGTGGGCAATGTCACCAAGGGCCTGTCCCCCGCAGGCCCTGGGCCGTGACTCAGGGAGGCCCCAGCGCCCCAAGTGGCTGCCGCACCTGGACTACTGCTGACGGAGAGCTGGCTTTTCCGAGCCTGAATGGGAGTCCTGGCATAGACTATTCCGAGTACTTCATTTGCTTTTTCGTTTTACTCTTCCTTCCCTCTTTCTCCAGAAAAGTCCCTTTTGTGAGGGAAAAAAAGAGAAGAGAGAAAGAGAGCCAAGACCTTTCCTTCAGAAACATTTCCCTTTGTTTTTCCTGTGAGCATGAGTTGGGGAGGGAAAAGCATGAGCCTTGAGGTAAGCCCCGGTGGTTTGCTCCTTAGAATCACCCAGCTTCTACGGCAGCTGCGGCTCTGCAGGCTGCCTCCATCTAGACAGCTTTCTGATTAGGTGGTGGCCAGAGGAGGGGGTGCAAAGCCAGGGGACTCGCCAGACATGCATCGCGTCTAGGCTCCATTTTCTGTGCTTGTCCTACATTTGAAACAACCCTAATTCTGGGAAAGACTGAAGGCAGGAGGAGAAGGGAATGGCAGAGGATGAGATGGTTGGATGGCATCACCGACTCAATGGACATGAGTTTGAATAAACTCCAGGAGTTGGTGATGGACAGGGAGGCCTGGTGTGCTGCAGTCCATGGGGTTGCAAAGCGTCGGACACAACTGAGCAACTGAACTGGCTCTGTGTTTCTCACATCCTCTGGAAAATGGTTAAAGATAATAAAAAGGGACCCAGGCAGATAGCGGAGAAGGCAATGGCACCCCACTCCAGTATTCTTGCCTGGAAAACCCCATGGACAGAGGAGCCTGGTAGGCTGCAGTCCATGAGGTCACACAGAGTAGGACACGACTGAGCGACTTCCCTTTCACTTTTCACTTTCATGCATTGGAGAAGGAAATAGCAACCTACTCCAGTGTTCTTGCCTGGAGAATCCCAGGGACGGGGGAGCCTGGTGGGCTGCCGTCTATGGGGTCACCCAGAGTCGGACACAACTGAAGCGACTTAGCAGCAGCAGCAGCAGCAGGCAGATAGGATCAGTAGCAATCAAGATTCAGAGAAATCCTTGGTTAAAAAATAAAAAAAGCATTGGCTTAACAAGCATTGCAAGACTTCTGAGGTCAGCCCTTCCAAGTCTCTCATTCTACAGGTTGAGTAACTGAGGCCCAGGATAAATGACGTGGCTCAACTGAGACCGCAGAGCAGGCCACTGGGCCAGCACTGTTGTATGAATGAGTCCCTTGTGCAGAATGGCTTGTTTTATGTTTCCTTTGTATGCGTAGGCTCCCTGCCTCCAAGCTCTTATGTCCAAACTATGACACAGAATCTTATTAATAAAAGGCAGAATTATGGTTATCAGGAGGATATAAAAAGATATTTTAGGACCAGTGGTGTCTTTAGACTGTCAAGATAGGAGAAGCTTTGGAACAGCATCTGTTGGAAGGAGGAGCCTGGGAACTTGTTTTGGAGCAGAGTTTGAGTAGCAATGCACCACTTCTGGTGCATTCTGATGGGAGACTGATGCTGGTTATAGCGCAGGTAAGAAAAGCACCCCTCCAAGCTACCCCAATGTTGTGGCCACTGACCTGGACCCTGAAAGTGTAAAAACTAAGGAAGCAGAAGTTATTTTTCACTTTTCAGAAGTTGTTAAATTCATCCTATATAAAAATTTCACAAATTAAGTGCCTAACATGGCCACTATATTTCTCTGGGCTTCCTTTAAATCAGAAGACTGATCATAATCTACTACCATCATTTACTTCATGTTTAGTTTTTACAAGTAGTTACAGTTGTATTCCAAGTTGGGAATAATTATATTCCAAAATCAAAAAGTGAAAATAGCATAAAAAATGCACTGGCTTAGCTAGCACTATTTACAATATACATGAAAGTATCCTTCGTTGCATTAGGATTAGATAAAGACCATTTTTAACTGTTATATTCTCCGTATTTTGCGTCAGCTTGACCTTAGAAGACATAATTCTGAGCACATGAGATCACCCTCAGAGTTTATAACTTTATTCTCTGTATGAACTGAAAGACTGGTAATTTTAATCATGCACTGCACTAGGGCTGCTTCAAGAATGTCAGAATACAGAGAATACAGTTACATCAAAAAGTAGTTTGGAACTTACAGAAATATTTGAGGGGGATGTACGTACATGTTTGTGTGTGTAAATTACATGAGGAGGGCTGTCTAAATCTTTAACCAGAGTTATAAATTTGAAAGCTTTTGGATTCTATAGGCTCAACTGGGCCTACATAAATAATTACATCATCGTGTAGTATTGCAGCAAGCCTTCCAAGAATAGGTTTGATTTTTAAAAATAACTAGCATCTCAAGAGAAATCTCTTAACTAGCGCATACAGGAGCAGGGGCCTGATAAAGGGGAAATTTTCAAGCCCTGTTTTGATGGTGTTCCTTTAGGCCTGGCAAGCGGGGACAGGCTACACCATTGCTCTCGCCTGTGTCCAGGAATGACCGGAGCAAGTTTGTGAAGTCGCTCTAGTGGCCTGGGATCCTAGGAGGTATTCTTGGCCCAATTATAGAAGATGCACATCTGCTCCCCTGGCATATTTCCCTTAAGTTTCTCCGATTTAGCTGCCTTATCTCTATCACAATAAAATGGACTTTTCTCCTTGGTAGCACTTTGTAGAAAAGTATCGCTGCTGATATGTAAACCATCAAGTTTGATCACACAGACAGTAATCGATAGGTGGGAGGTATGGGCAGGAAACAGCAGAGCCTTCTTGTCTGTGCTTAGCCCAAGGCTTTATGCTGCTCATTAGTGGGTTAACTGTCATTGACACCCCTGATACATTGGACACACACACGTCTTGTTTAATCCTTATAAAACTGTATGAAGGGACTTCCCTGGTGGTCCTGTGTTTAAAAAAAAAAAAAAATCTGCCTGCCAATGTGGTTTCAATCCCTGGTCCAGAAAGATTCTACATGTTATGGGTCACCTAAGCCTGTGCACCACAACTACTGCTGAGCCACTGCTCTAGAACCCGTGCTCCACAGCAAGGGAAGCCACCGAAGTGAAAAGCCCCTGAGCACAGCCGGGAGTAGCCCCCACTCTCTGAAACTAGAGAGAGCTGGCACACAGCAAAGAAGACCCAGTGCAGCCAAATTAATGAATTAAAAATAGATAAATAAATCTTTTAAAACTGTATGAAGTGTAGTGACTATCCCTAGAAGATGGGAAAGCAGGCTAAATTCCTTCCACCAAAAAATAAATAAATAAATAAATTCCTTCCACTGAGGTCACTTGCCAACAGTTAATTGGAAGAATCAATGTTTGAACTGAATTTCTTACAGTAAAAACTGACAACAACAACAAAAAAACTTTTCCACTTCCAAGTTCTTATCTTCTGATTGAAATGAACACCTCATTTCTCCAATGTTTGGAGGAAGGAAAGATGACTTAAAATGTCGATTCCTTGGATAGCACATCCATTCTGTCTGTGGGTTCAGGATTCAAATTCATAGAGTTTAACTTGTCATGAGATATGCCACCTACCACTCCAGTACTATTGCCTGGAAAATCCCATGAACGGAGGAGCCTGGTAGGCTGCAGTCCATGAGGTCGCTAAGAGTCGGAAACGACTGACTGAGCGACTTCACTTTCACTTTTCACTTTCATGCATTGGAGAAGGAAATGGCAACCCACTCCAGTGTTCTTGCCTGGAGAATCCCAGGGACGGGGGAGCCTGGTGGGCTGCCGTCTATGGGGTCGCACAGAGTCGGATGCGACTGAAGCGACTTAGCAGCAGCATCAATATCCTACTGACTAAGAAAGTTACTAAGAATAGACAGCTTCTAAGAAAGGAGAGGAATTAGAATTCAGAGACTCAATAACAGTTTGACAGCTGACCTTCTGAAACAATGCCAGGACCAGACTCCACCTTCCAATTCCTCTTACCCTTGTGATGTGCAAATCCTAATGGAAAATGTGATTGAAATGATGGAGGTTGAGGTGATTTAGACTTCGCACAGCTAGGGCATTTGTGTTGAGGGGTAAGTGGGACCTGTGTAAAGGAAGTGATGTTGTGTCTTACCTAAAGGGACCAGGCAATCAGTGACTCAGATAACTTCCCAAACTTGCAAGGTGGAAAGGAGTTGGTCCTCTTAAAAGACCCCAGTCATTAACCTATCTACCATTAGCACTTGGAACTAGGAGCCTGCTACTCATCCTGAACTGGGCACTCCATGGATGAAATATGAATAAGCCCACTAAAAATGCCCTTGAGGTTCGTTTCACCAGATCCCAGCTATACAAAAATGCCAAGCCTTCAGTGGATGCAATTGTTTTCCAAGCTTTATAGAGTTCTCATTCTCATTGAATTAACAGCCTCTGATCTAAGATTCTTCAGTTTTAGTAATAAAACTTTGAACAGATATGCCAGCGAAGATTGATTATCTGATCAACGTAATTTTCTAACTAATCAAAGGTTATGACATGAATTAATTTACTTTTTCTGTTTTGGAAAATATTTCTCAAATATGTTTTACTTTTTTATGAAAATGTTGAATATACCACAAGATCCAATTAAGTCGTATTTGATGATTCAGGATCTTATAGTGCTGCACCCTGAGTAATTCTGTATGTTACAACCTCAGGGCCTATTAGATTAGATTCAAATCCAAATGTCAATTATGGCTGAATTTTACTGTGGATAGGATGGTGGAAGATGTTTTCCAGATATGAGGGTTTAACCTGGCTGACCAAGAATTTTAGTTAATTTAGATTCAGCATATTTGAACTTTTACAACAACAGCAACAGAACTTGAACCAAGAGGGACTCTGATACTAATCTAAAGGGCAGGATAATAACTGAAGAAAATTGGCCAGGAGAAAGGAAACACATTGAAAGGGAGGGCTTGAGAGACAACAGGCAAGAACTGTATTTTACTGCCTAAGATTTTAGCATGTAAGAATACATCAGTCCTGTTACTTGATACACTTTATGAAAGGAAAGTCCTAGGAAACGTGAAAATAGAGAATGTATCTGTAGTTTGAATGTGAGCGATAAAGGATGGCCAGCTCATCAGAGTCTGTCTGGACCAGAATCAATCACCAAATTGTTCTCTTTTGATTTCAGGAAGTTGCCAGACAGTTCTGGAAACTCTAAATACCTGAGCCACTGAAGGGGCCTCTTCTGAGAGAAACAGAGGCAGCTTCTTTCACAGAACTTTTTTCCCTTCTGTTGAATGACTCTGTCAATGCTGGTCACACCCTGTTAGCCCGGAAGTCGACAGCTGTCTGGAAGTCACAGAGGTCACACACTCAGATGCCTTAGGTGCCAGGGAGATAGCTGAAGGGCACAGGTCCGGCTGTTTAGTACACACTGCATACATGGAGGGTTCCCGAGATGCAGAGAGCCAGCTCTGACTACCGGGAGAAGTCACCGTCCAGCTCAGTCCAGCTGACCCTGGCTCAGGGTCTCCAATCCAGATTTTTCAGGAAGAGGAAGAACTCTGATTCGAGTAAAACCTTCTGAGTCACTGTTCACTCAAATTTATAAAACAATGTGCAGTGCACAAAACTGACCTGTTGGCTATTGAGTCTCTAATGCAGCTGGTTTGAACCTTGATGACCTAGACATTAGGGAGGCTAGGGCCTCAGAGGAAGCATGGCAGGCACTATTCGGCACTGCTGAATAGTGTGTTCTGTTGATGGTGATGAACTAGCTCATTGAGACACTCTCTTGGAGCATATGAAACGGAAAGAAATAAAGACAACAGAAGCCAAGGAAAAACTCAGCAGAGAGAGAAATTCGAAGAAGAAGGAATACCTCCCTCACGGGACTGGGTTTCAGTAGACACCTCTCTCTGACTAGGTGCCAAGCACTGGGTCACAAGTGAGTGCTCTCAAGTTACTGCGGCTGCAGGTGTATGCTCCGCAGGTGCAGTCTTCCACTTCTCCCAGGGCCTGAGTGACTGTGGAGACAGGTTTCTGCATTAAATCATTCGGGGGTATTCTTTCCCAGAATTCCCTGGGTGACTCTGTCCCTTACTACTTCAAAGACTGTCATTCAATTTTAATATTGTTACAGCTTTTCATTTGCCAACCCCATTATAAGAATTTACTGCAGTGTGATAATAATTGAATTTTTTAACCTAATTTCTTCTGTCACCCTGTGACCTGGTCCTCATTGGAGCAGCCAGCCAAAAGAGATTATTGCCTCTAGGGAAAGTGGCCACAGCTGGAGGAGGGAAGTCAATAGCTTGCCTCCTGGATTCCAGAAGCAAGTACATAGGTGTAGCTTGAGATAGAATATATAACCAAGTTGATTCAATTTTTGTCATTCCTCCTTTCCTGTTTAGATAAGCTGCTTCTCTTAAGAGCAGAGCAAGACAGCAAGAGAAGTCAATGTCACAGGAAAAGACAATGCGAAAGAAGAGGCTCTGTTCTGAGTTTCCTTGGGGTGTGGGGTTGGGGGTGGAAAAGTGGAGAGAAATATAAACCCCAGATATATGGGTGTGAAGAATTTGAGAATGGAGCCATCACTAGGTAGAGTCCAAGAGTGTCTCAGCCTGCTTGGGCTGTGTGGCTTAAACAGTAGAAGTTTATTTTCTCACAGTTCTGGATGCTGGAAGTTCAAGATCAGGGTGCCAGAACTGCCAGGGTCTGGTGAGGCCTCGCTTCTTGACCTGCAGACGTCCACCTTCTCGCTGTGTTCTCACGTAGTCTTTTCTCTGCACGTGGACGTGGAGAGAGGTGTTATCAGAGGGCCTCCAGTTCTATTGGATTAGTACCCTACTCTTACGACTTCATTTAACCTTTATTACCTCCATAAAGCTGTATCTCCAAACACAGTCACACTGGGAGTATGCCTTCAATATATGAATTTCAGGGGGCAAATAGCAAAGGCCATGGCAAAACTTGTGGTTCTCCAATAACTCAAGAGAAAGAGAATAAAACTTGGTATTTGATGAGTCTAGCTGGAGAGAGCTTGGTATAGCTTCAGTATCCTGCCACCCTAAAAGGATATCCAGATTTTTTTCCCCCTTTGTCCCTGAAAGGCCATGGGAATAGCTGATTCAGGGCCAGATGTGAGAACAGAACTGTGACCCATTTGGATCAGCAGTTTGAGCAGGAGGACAACTGAGGCCAGAGACCACACTGTGCATCACAGAGAATGCCAGCGTGGAAGGATGATGCCTCTGTGACCTCTCCCTCATCCCCAATGGCCCCAGAACCCAGCCCCAGCTCCAGAAATGGAGTCCTGAAAGGGACACTGATTGACTGAGGAGTCTTTAGATTTGCAAAGGAAAACCTCTGAGTTTACCCAGAATTAACTAAAATAAAGTAGGATGGGGCAGAGGCTGCGGTGGTGGCAGCAGCTGGCCAGTGTAAGATGACAGCGGGCGAGGCAGCTGGGCCTGGGACAGCGGGAGCAGCCGCTGGCAGAAGGGGGCCCGAGACAGGAAGCTGGGCGCTGGGCCTCGGCGACTCACGTGCTTGTGTCTGCTCCAGCCAGACACCCCGCCTTGACCTACTCATCCTTCAGCGAATCCACAGACGTGATTTCTCAGAGGCTCAGCCTGGTCCTGCTTTGGAGATAAAGGAGGAAAGAACTGCTGTTTTACTTAACAAACAAACAAAAAAAAAGATAAAATGGAATGGGAGCTCATAATAGAAATAAAGAGATACAGAAATACGAAGATAATTGCATTTCTTGCACACATGAGTTCGAGGCCTGCAGTTAGCACACTGTTCATTAGTAATAATCCCTCTGTGTGCCTGTGTACTAAGGAGAAAGAAGTAGTATTGTGACTGGTTCCCAGACAGCGCTAGTGGTAAAGAACCCACCTGCCGATACAGGAGACGTAAGGGACTCGGGTTCCACCCCTGGGTCGGGAAGATCCCCTGGGGGAGGGCATGGCAGCCCACTCCAGCATTCTGGCCTGGAGCATCCCATGGACAGAGGAACCTGGTGGCTACAGTCCATGGGGTTTCAGAGTCAGACACGACTGAAAGAACTTAACCCGCATGCACGTGGCTGGTTCCAGAGTACTGGGGGCTTCCCAGGTGCTCAGTGATAACGAATCTACTGCCAAACGGAGATGCTGGTCGACACCTGGGAAGGGAAGATCCCCTGGAGGAGGAAATGGCAACCTACTCCAGTATCCATGCCTCGAAAATTCTGTGGATGGAGGAACCTGGCGGACTACAGCCCACAGGGTTGCAGAGTCGGATATGACTGAGCGTGCAGCACACATACGCCAGAGTCCTGCGGGTGTGCTTAGGAATGCTCTGTGAAATTAAGAGGATCATCTGAGCTAAGTTTAACTTCTTCAATCACAGTTAACTTCTTGCCTGGGTTACTCTTGCTACGTGGTACTAGAACCCTCAAGATCTGCCACCTAAGGACAAGTTGTTTTCTCAAGTCACCTGCTTTACTTTGGGAGCCAGAGAGCCCTGGATTCAAATTCTGACTGCCACTTACTAGACCAGTCAGATAACTCTTGGACAAGCATCTAACCTCTCTGATTCTTTATCTATAGAATGGGGATAATCTATCTCATAAAGTTGTTTAGGGTCATGAGACAATGAATACGAAGCCCTTTCTACAAGGCATAGGGTATAATGCCTAAAGGTGGTCATTTCTTCTGCTTACAAACTCACTCAAACACACTTAGTGTATCAAACACTCAGAAGAAAACTATGACAGTTCCATTAAATCACAATTTACATTTTCTCAAACTAAGACATTTTGAGAACAATGCAAAATAGTAGAAAAGTAAACTCTACTGTTGTCTCATGGGGTTGCTGTTTTGTATTTAGATTACAGGAAAACTGAAAAGCTACTACCAAGAGAGAATTCAATAAGATGAGGCAATGGGACTTCCCTGGAGGTCCAGTGGTTAAGAATCCACCTTCCAATGCAGGGGACATGAGTTCAATCCCTGGTCAGGGAACCAAGATCCCACAGACCTCGGGGTAACTAAGATCTGTGCAATGCGATGAAAGAGCCCTCAGGCTGCAACTGGAGAAGCCAGCTCGAGACAACTACCAAGCCTGTGTGCTCTAAAGCCCATGCTCCACAACAAGAGAACATTCACCACAGCTAGAGAGAAGGCCCAAACATAGCAACTAGAAAAAGCCCACACACAGCAACAAAGACCAGTACAGCCAAATAAATAAATAAAAATTGAGAGGGAAAAAAAAAGATGAGGTGGCAGAGTATAAAGCTACATATTGTCAATATTCAACTATCAAGTTTTCATATTTCCAAAGGACAAAATAGCATGAACTGTATGAAACATTAACTATTTAAGAATAAACTTAAGAATGTGAAAGAGCTACATAAAGAAAAAGTTTTAATGTTACCTGCTGCTGCTGCTGCTGCTGCTGCTAAATCGCTTTGGTCGTGTCTGACTCTGTGCGACCCCATAGCCGGCAGCCCACCAGGCTCCCCCGTCCCTGGGATTCTTCAGGCAAGAACACTGGAGTGGGTTGCCATTTCCTTCTCCAATGCATGAAAGTGAAAAGTGAAAGTGAAGTCGCTCAGTCGTGTCGGACTCTTAGTGACCCCATGGACTGCAGCCCACCAGGCTCCTCTGTCCATGGGATTTTCCAGGCAAGAGTACTGGAGTGGGGTGCCATCGCCTTCTCCATTAGTGCTAGCTAGAGATATGAAAAATATTGAGACCAACAGAAAGGCTTATCATTCTAGGACTGGAGAACTAACATTGCAAAGCTATCCTCTCCATATATTAATCCACAGATTTACTGTGGTCCTAATAAAAATATCATTAGTTTTTTTTTTAAGCATGAGAACTAATGAAGTTATTCTAAAGTTCATATAAAAAAATACACAAGCAAG
The DNA here is from genome assembly GCF_014754425.2 of Oryx dammah. NCBI lineage: Eukaryota > Metazoa > Chordata > Mammalia > Artiodactyla > Bovidae > Oryx > Oryx dammah. Next base: position 2,425,193 of record NW_024070188.1, on the reverse strand, counting down.
AATAGTCAAATATTGAAAAGTAAAAAAGAGAAGAAAAGTTTCCAGGAAAAAAGTTGCCAGAAAAAAAACCCATATTAAAACCACAGTAAGTGAAATAGTGTGACATTGGTGCATGAATGGACAGATCAATGGAGCGGATGTATTTTAGGAAATAGATTATAGTACATATAAAAATTTAACATACGTTAAAGATCGCATTCCAAATCAGTTTGGAAAAAACTGATCTCTTAGTAATGGCTCTTATGAATGGGTCTCAGTAATGGGTCTCTTGGTAATGGCTAATTACTAATGACTAAATTATGCTCATTTTAATGTATAGGATAGGTGACTTATTTGTAAACATGAGGATACTTGCTCATATTGTAGCCAAGGTTATTTTTTTCTGTCCTAACTTGGTTTCTACCATTTCAGGAGAACCATCAATTTAACAGCTGTGGTTCATCTCAAGGGAAGATTTAGCATTTACTTTTTAAGTTTCCAAAGGATAGATAAATCCCATGTAATAAAAAAAATATATTTGAAGAATAAAATATATAGCAGGAAAATGATTTTCTTAAAAAAAAAAGCAGTATTATGATTTTTAGCCACATAAAATTTTATGAGAAGTAAAATATGTGGTAATTATAGGTATCCTTTGGAAGAAAAACTACTATAGTAACTTTGTGGAGGTCATAAATTTACAGCTATTTTTCTATAACTTTGTACATTTAAAAAATTAATACATTAAAAAGAAATGACAACACATTTTATTTAGTGAAAAGAATAAAAACTTAAGCCCAGTTTGGATTGACTTACTAGAATAACTTGGGCAATAATTATTTTCTTTCCCCAACAGCTGCATAGAACAATGAAAAAAAAAAAATAAAGCTAATCTAAAGAGTTATACCTAATTATCGAACTGAGGGATTTAAATGCATGTATTTTCAGAGAAGTTATTATGGGTTATTAAATGGAATCTGGATATAAATTCACTTATTTTGAAACTTAATGCAGATTTAGCTTATAATTTTGGCGTAAAAAAGTTGATTGTAAATGGTACAGTATATGTATGAAAATAAAAACTCATGCCTGTCTTCACAGTTAATCTGAAAGCTCTCAGGAACTAGAGCAGATGGGAAGTTTAAGAAACACACCAAAAGAATCATTAGGAAATATCAAACAGCTCAGCTAGAATGGAACTTTAATTGGCAGATTTTCAGTCAATAACTATAACCTCAGCGTCTACCCAAGTGGAAAAATACAGTGAATAATTTCCAAGGTAGTGATAGATTTTTAAAAAATTATTTCTGATCTATCAATACACTGAGACTGTCCATTGTAATTCAGGCAGTTGTAATTGATCGATTCTGACAGGCATTCTGTAAGTGAGAAAATACAAAATAAAAATCTACAGATTCTTTTTAGCTAATTGAAGGATTAGTGAGATATGTAAGTTCCAGAGAAAACATCTGAATCAAGGTTGCAAAAACAACTGGGTTAAAAGTGAACATTTCCAACAACTGATTGGCTGATTTTGGTCCCCAAATTCCAAGTTAGTTGGACTGTTTTTAATTGAGCTGATGGTTTATTTCAGCATCATGGACAAAATAAAGTATTGAAAAGTAATAAGTAAGACTATTCTGGAGTGAAAAGCCTTGGGAATATTGCCCTAAATGAGCAGCCATAATAAATACCAGGCAAAAGTGTTTTGTTTTGTTTTGGCACAAATTCATACTCCAGGAAAGAGTTAAGAAAGTACTGCGAAAACGTGCTGTTTCTTCACACCAATGATGAATAATTATTAATTTTTTTTCCAGGATGGAGGAAGGTACTCAGATTAGCATTACAAATCCTGGATTTCAAAAAGGGAGTTGGAATTTGGGAAGGTGTGTTTTCAGTGTTTGGGGGTTGCTCCTTTCTGGCTCCTTGACTAAGTGTACATTCTTTTCCCAAGAATGCTTGTGTTTGGAAAGTACTTCATGGTGATGAAAAGTTTAAACAGAAAAGATTAATCAAAACCTTGGTCTTTCATACTCAATGCGTAACATATTCAGTTCTTGGATGTGAACTCTTAGCTAAGAAACTATTCAAATAATAGTTAGGGGCTGAATGTGAGCATCAGCTGCAGACTACAGGTCAACTTTACTTAATCTTAACTCCTTCCTCTTAAGTTCAGAAATACTGTGCCTAAAAGGATTGGCGTCAAATTTTCTGTGTAGCTCTCAATTAGCCTACAGGAGTTCACTGAGAATTACTGTTATTTATTTCATTCTGAAATGCTTAAGGATGTAATTGTGTCTGACCTGAAATGTGAAGGAAACTTGAAGTGGTGACCTCTGACTGCTCCACACCAAATGGGCTATTAGAAAAGGGGAATGCTCTGGTTTACGTGTTGTTGTTTAGTCCCTAAGTTATGTCTGACTCTTTACAATCCATGGACTGCAGCAAGCCAGGCTTCCCTGTCCTTCACTGTCTCCCAGAGTTGGCTCAAATTCATGTCCATTAGTTGGCAATGCTATCTAATCATCTCATCCTCTGTTGCCCTCTTCTCCTTTTGCCTTCAATCTTTCTGAGCATTAGGGTCTTTTCCAATGAGTCACCTCTTTGCATCAGGTGGCCAAAGTATTGGAGCTTCAGCTTCAATATTCAGGGTTGAATGTCACCAAATCCTGCAGTATTCTAATGATGCAAATGTTCTAACTTTACCTACTTGTTTATACCCATCCTTCTTCCCTCTAGTACTCTCTGATTTTCTCAGCTCTCCAGTGCTCATAGATTTGTCTGACTTCTGTAATCTGCAATATTTGAGAAGTTTTGGATTATATTTCTCCCAAAGAAGGAGATAATTGTGTACAAAACTACTGCCTGGACTTAGTACACCCTGACCGAAACTCCAGAGAGAGATCTTGGAAGATAGTTCTGCCCCAACTAAGGAATGTAAATACAATGCTTCTAGCATGTCCTATGACTGTCTTCTCCCAGCCTGCCACTCCAACCCCTCAGGATATCCACTTCTAAGAGTTCTGGAACACAACCCCCTCTGCTGCAAAATGTGTCTCTTGCGATGAAAGCACAATGAATTGGCAGGCCCAGTGATCACCCACACACTGAGAAAATTCCAGCTTGCCATATGCTAAACTAGATCTTTTTCAGAAATGTTCAGGAAACATGTTCTCTCATCTCCTGTTCACTTGTGTTTCTGACCAAGAAGTTATAGATTGGAGGTTCCAATAAACTTCTCCTTGGCTTCCATTAATTTGCACAGAATTCAGAGAAACATTTTATTAATACTTATTAGTGAAAGTGTTAGTCACAGAGCCATGTCCGACTCTTTTTGACCCTGTGGACTGTAGCCCACCAGGCTCTTCTGTCTGTGGAATTCTCGGTAAGAATTCTAGAGTGGGATAGCTGTTCCCTTCTCCAGGGGATCTTCCCTACCCAGGGACTGAACTCAGGTCTCCTGCATTGCAGGCAGATTCAACCCTCTACAGGTGTGCCACTCTTTCCGAGTCACCACATGTTCACCGAAACAGATGCTTCATCCTTTGGTGCTTTAATGGTGGCTTCATTACATCTGCATGATCGGATATATCTTTAGCCGTTAGCAATTGAACTCAATCTCCATTCCCCTTTCCCCTCCCTCAGGGGTCCATTATTTTACCGACAAAGGTCCATCTAGTCAAAGCTATGGTTTTTCCAGTAGTGAGAGCTGGACCATAAAGAAAGCTGAGCACCAAAGAACTGATGCTTTTGAATGGTGGTGTTGGCAGAGACTCTTGAGAGTTCCTTGAACTGCAAGGAGATCAAACCAGTCCGTCCTAAAGGAAACCAGTCCTGAATATTCATTGGAAGGACTGAGATGAAGCTGAAGCTCCAATGCTTTGGCCATCTGACTCGAAGAGAAGACCCTGATGCTGGGAAACATTGGAGGCAGGAGAAAGGGTTGACAGAGGATGAGATGGTTGGATGGCATCACTGACTGGATGGATATGAGTTTGAGCAAGCTCCTGGAGTTGGTAATGGACAGGGCAGCCTGGCATGCTGCAGTCCATGGGATCGCAAAGTATCAGACATGACTGAGTGACTGAACTGAACTGAAGGGTCCAAGAGGTGGGACTGAAAATCCTAACCCTCTAATCACGGGGTTGGTTCCCTGACAACCAGTCCTAATCCTTAGGTTACCTAAGGCTTTCCAAAAGATATCTCATTAACATAACAAGACACCTTTAGGAAATTGTAAGGGTTTTAGGAGTTCTGTGCCAGAATCAAGATGAAGACCAAATATATTTGTATATTTCTTGTCTTCCTATTTGCACCACATCCCCTGTGCCTAATACAATTCCTGGTTCTTGGTGGGCAGCCAACTCAGAATGAGTGAATATGATAATCAATGGAGAAACCCAGGTCAAAATCACAGTGTGATATTTTCTCAGACCTGTTAGATTTGCTACAATCAAAAAGACAAGGGATAATTATTGGCAGAGATATAGAGAAAAGGAATCTCTGTTGGTGGGAATGTAAATTGCTTTACCCTCTATGGATATGGCAACCGACTCCAGTGTTCTTGCCTGAAGAATTCCATGGACAGAGAAGCCTGACGGGCTACAGTCTTTGGGGTCACTAAGAGTCAGACATGACTGAGTAACTAAGACTTTCACTTTCATACTAAAGAAAATAGTAGGAAGGTCCCTCAAAAAAATTAAAAATAGAACTACCGTATGACCCACCAATCCCACTTCTGGATGGGAAACGAAGGAAACGAAGATAGGCTATCAAAGAGATAACTGCATGCCCACGTTCACTGCAGCATTGCTCCCAGTAGCCAAGACATGGAAACAACCTAAGTGTCCATCAAAGGGTGAATGGATAAAGAAGATATAGAGATGTGATATACATATGTACATAATGAAATAGTACCATTCAGCCCTGAGGAAAAGGACATTGTGTCATTTCTGATGGCATAGAAGAACCTTAAGAGCATTATGCTAAGTGAAGTAAGCCAGACAAAGATAAAAACTGCATGATAGCTCTTATGTGTGGAATGTAAAAAAAGTCAACTCATAGAAACAGTAAGTAGAAGACTGGTTTCCACAAGTTGAGCAGGCGGGGGAAATAGGGAGGGGTTAGTAAAAGGGTCGGAGAAGGCAATGGCAACCCACTCCAGTACTCTTGCCTGGAAAATCCCATGGGCAGAGGAGCCTGGTGGGCTGCAGTCCAGGGGGGTCGCACAGAGTCGGACACGACTGAGCGACTTCACTTTCACTTTTCACTTTCATGCATTGGAGAAGGAAATGGCAACCCACTCCATTGTTCTTGCCTGGAGAATCCCAGGGACGGGGGAGCCTAATGGGCTGCCCTCTCTGGGGTCGCACAGAGTCGGACACGACTGAAACGACTTAGCAGCAGCAGCAGTAAAAGGGTACAAACTTTAAGCTATATGTTGAGTAATGCCTGAGAATATAACATAAAACATTGAGGACTGTGATTGACAACGCTGTATTGTAAAGTTGAAATTTGTTAAGACAATAGAACTAAAATTTCACCAGAAAAAGAGAGATTTGAGAGATGTGCTGATGAACCAGATGGGGAGAATCTTTCACAATGTATATCAAATCACCAGGATGTACACTTTAAATATCTTACAATTTTATTTGTCAACTATACCTAAATAAAGCTTTAAAAAAAAATAAAATGTGTGGTCCCTCCCCTTCAGGATCCAATAATGGGACATTTCTATTAACATCTACTGTGACCCTCATTAAAGAGGGTTCTATTGCCCATTTAAACATTTCCTCTCATTCTAAGAAGCTTCTAATAAGCAACATCATTTGTCTAGAGAATCTTAATTAATTATGATAAATACAGCTATTTTAGGAGAGTCTTAATCATAAGGCTTTAAATTAATTTTGAATGTTAACTATTTAGTGGTATTAAGCCAGAAAGAAAAAAAATTGCTTCTGTGATTGACACTTATGGCATTGTTTCAGTGATTTTTCAAAGATGATAAGACTTTTCTCTTGCTATTAACATCATATGTCTCTACATATTGATTTGAGATATATATATCTCAAAAGGCTGCTCTTGGTGTTTGCTAGGTCATGCTTTTGTTGCGGAGCATAGGCTTAGTTGCTCTATAGCTTGTGGGATATTAGTTCTCCAACCTGGGATTGAACCCATCTCCCTTGCACTGGAAGATGGACTTTTAACCGTTGGACCACCAGGGAAGTCCCTGATTTGATATAGTTTTTAACATAATCAATGACTCCTGAAAGTGAAAGTGAAGTTGCTCAGTCATGTCCGACTCTTTGCAACCCCATGGACTGTAGCCTACCAGGCTCCTCCGTCCATGGAATTTTTCCAGGCAAGAATACTGGAGTCAGTTGCCATGTCCTTCGCCAGAGGATCTTCTCAACCCAGGGATCCAACCCGGGTCTCCAATCTGAGCCGCCAGGGAAGTCCTGGGACTACCACTTACGCAGACTGAATGCAGGATACCGCTTGACTAGGTAATCGATGCTGACTCTTTCATTCCCTTTTCAGCGTGGATTTGTGTTGTTTGTCAAATTTAAACCACAATTTTGTATTTTTGCCAAGTGCCTCCCATTTTCAGCATGAATAAACTGTGCATAAGCATGTTACTAGCTATCTGTTATCAGATTCTGTGGCCTTGGCCCACATTGTTCTACCTAATTCTCATAATAACCCTGTAAGTTAGAACCCATGTCCCTGTTATACAGGGATAAACTGAAGTCAGTGGAGTTATGAAGCATATTCTCAGTGACCTACCAAGTAGATGCCAAACCAAGATTCAGTCTTGGGTCTATCAGTTGCCAAGAAGCCCCTTTCTGCAACACTCACAAGAACTTTTGTACAACAGGTGATGGCTACAGTTTCTTCTTTTCTTCTTGAATTTCCTATCAATGTGAAAACAGTTTGGAAGAACCCTCCCCAAAATTAAAAAAGCGAAAAACCAGAAACAACAACTAATTGGTTCAGTATCTGTAATCTTACCTTAATCATGAAGGCTGCTTTATGTAACTTTTACCGAAATAACTTGATAATCAAAACACATTTATTCAGAACTGGAACCCTACAACGTGCACTAATCTTTATACTTAATTCATGCTGTTAAGAAGATGGACAAGTTCTTAAAGCAAAAAGCATGAGTGAACATCAGGGAGGTAGGAAAACATTTATCTTTAACTATTTTTCCTTCATATTTTTCTCTATGCCACAACATAATAGATTATATTTATATAATAGAAAGTTATCTGAGGATTTAAAAATGCTCTGCAAGCATTTCATTGTTAACTTTAAAGTTAATGTGACTAATTTATCTGGTATTATGCTTTTATTCTGTAATAAAAATATAATTGAACACAAATGATATACATATTCTATGCATATTGGTTAGAAAAAATTATACTGGAACTTCTAAGTTACCTAATGGCTTTTTGACTGAATACTCATGCAGATTCAGTAAAGAAAGAAGAAAGGAAACAAGGAAAAAAAAGAAAGAATGAAAGAAGAAAGAAAGAAAGGGAGGGAGGAAGAAAGAAAGAGGGAATAAAAGAGAGAAAACTGTTCTGAAGGTGATTGAAGATTTTGAGAATAATACATAAATGTCACAGATACTCCTTGAAAGTTGGCTGAATGTATTCACTGACTTTTGTGAGTGTGTGTGAATGGCCATAGTTTTTTTTTTTTTTCCCATTTCAAAACACTTATAAGAAAGAAAGAAATACAGGTAAACATTTTTTTTCAAGACACAATGATTCTTAAACTAATGGGTACTTGGCATTCTTTGGCACACTCTGTAGTGTTTTCATTTAGATAACACATAAATTAACCAGCACTTTGGTTGAAATGTGAATACCCTCCTCTTGGCTGAATTGTAGATAAGGCTCTAGTAGGATCCCTGCTTATTTAAATTCCAGGGTGGGTTGAATAGAACTGTATGGCATTTAAGTAGTTTGAAAAATCCAGAGTGAGGCCCATTTGACATTTTATGCATGTCCTTTCTTTAACTTTTTCCTCCTTCTCCCCTTCGGTGCCCTCCCCAGGGAGCTTCCCTCAGGGTGGAAAGTAATTCCCATTCACTGATTTTGCTTCTTAAGAGCTGCCTTCCCCGCCTGTCCCAGGCAGCTCCACCCCTTTTCTCAGACCAGAGTAAATCTGCACAATAATGAACCCTAGAGGGAAGAATGACATCACCAGTTAGTGGTCTCGGGCTGTTTTGCACAACATTCACCTTTCATTGTTCTGATGACAGGACTGGAATGTGACGGTTAATTCCCTATGGAGTAAGGGGCTGAGCTGCTGTTGAACAAACTTCAGTACCCCCTTAAAAAAAAACAAAACAAAAAACAAAAACAAAAGCTACCATGCTTCCTAGTATTAAGGTAAGGAGGTCAAGATCTGTTTTGATTTAAGCAACTCTAGTTACTTTGGTCCATGCGCGTTTCATTTGTTCATAGGCTTCCTTGGCAGTAAACTCATTTCTCAGTCTTGTGCAAAGAGCATCTTGGAAGCTGAGTTGGGACACTTCTAGAGCTGACAAGGGCTGTAAGGACTCCCCAACCTTTTCAACTTTCCACGACAGGTTTTACTGAGTGTGGACGGTGACAACCCTTGAAAATGACCAGCTTACTGTGACTTTCCTTGGTACCTCAGGCTCCTTGAATGGAAATGGGCAAGAAGCACCTTGTGGTATGAGACGTGCTCCTGTTTTTCTATGGAGGGGAACAGTAATCTCACCCTACCGAAACTTGGGGAGTTTGTATAAGAATGGAAAAATCTCTTATTTTGCTGCCAGCAGTCCTACTAATGTGTTCTGAAGGCTTTTAACAACCTTTCCATGTGCTATAAATGTCTCTTCTAACTTATGATTTCTTGGGGAGCAAAAAACTAATTTGAGGTGAAAATATTATTTTCAAAGATTTTGTTGTTCTTGTTATGTGGATTTTCTGCAGATCTCTCTTTGCACATGTGGAGAGGCTTGCAAAAGTTGGCAATGAATTGGATTGCACAGTAATCTAAAGAAAGCTGTGTTTATGCTGAAACAGTGTGGCAGTGATAACAAGAATAACAAAGCAAACAGGAGGTTTTATTTTAAAGTCTAAATGGCATTAAAATTTGGACCGTGTTAAACAGTTGTGTAAAAAGTTCAGCTTTGGTAATTTTTCAAACTGCCAAAAAGCACTGTCTGAATTTAGCAGAGTGTATAAAAACAAATAGCTTGTATTTAGCATTCAATAGGGCTAGAAGGTAGTGTCTTTCACAAAAAAAGAAAAGAAAAGAAAAGAAAAACCTTCATTTGGTCCTAATCAAATTCTTATAGCATGATTTCAGATCCATATGACCTGTTGTACAGAAATTTGAACAGAAGGGCAGATGGTATGGTTTTCATTGGTGTAGATTTAATTTTGTGTAACATCGATTGTGAATGTTTTGTTTCTGTGTTTAAAGTGATGAAAATCTTAAATTCAACTGTGATGAAAATCTTGGGTTCACTACATTGATCTGCCTGTATTCTTAATTCCATGTGACTGGATGAATTTCTGTTTGCTTGTAAGACTAAATATCCTTTCCACAACAGAAGGGCACGGCACATTTCTTTTTTTCTTGATCAACAATAGAATTAATACAAAAATTAAGCCTGAGTTTTGCAACTTTATTTGTTTTGACTTATTATTTTTAAAATTAGCTTTAAAGTTAACTTGAAAACTGGATAAAGTAATTATTAGATATATGCTAAGATAATTTTTAAAGTAATGAAATTTCACATATGCTTATATTTAAAAACTTAAAAAAAGACATTTGGATACAATGGCAATAAATTCCATTGGCATTTTTGAAAGGGAGAGGGTTATTTCTCTGAGTAAATAAATGCATGTGAATGCACGGCTATCAGTGATTTATGTACTTAAGTTGCTGCTTATTTCATGTCTATATTAAACAAATCTTATTTATGAAAATATATTTACCCAAGAGACAGACGAATCGTATCTTAATAAAAGGCTTTGCCACAGGATATGTTTTTATATTGTGAGTTCCCATAATATATGAGCTTAAAATGTGACTTTTGCCCAGCAATCTATAAATACATGTACAGAGTAAAGTGGTAAAATGGGGTATGTGTGTACCCTTATGGATTATCTTCAACTTGTTTGAATAGTCTCAGGAAATCTGACTTCAGCTCCATCCCTCCCTGCGTGTTCTAAGTGAACACAGGAGAGGCCTCTCTAGCCTGTGGGAGGACCTCTCATACTGAGGTTTCAGAGACCTCACAACCCTCGCCATTGTCTGGCTTCCCTGGTAAATCACTCCCTTTAGCGTATTGTCTGAGGGTGAGTATTTCTTGTGATAATGCACAGTGTTACCTAGAGGCGTCTGTGCTCAGTGGCTAACTCCTGTCCAACTGTTTGCAACCCTGTGAACTGTAGCCAGCCAGGCTCCTCTGTCCACGGGCTTTCCCAGGGAAGAATTCTGGAGTGGGTTGCCATTCCCTGCCATTTCCAGGGGATCCTCTCCATCCCAGGGTTGAACCTGAAGCTCCGGCATCTCCCGCATTGGCAGGCGGGTTCTTTACTACTGAGCCATCAGTAAAGCCTCGCTACCTAGAGGCCACATCCCATAATTAGCTGTGATGCACCTTGGTGACACCTACTTTGGGGATGGAATGGGTCTTTGGGTTAGGGTGAGGGGCCACTTGGAAGAAAGAGCTCAAGGCCACACAAAGACAAATTTCTCTGCTACATGGCTTTTTCTGTTCCTCCTGAAAATCTTTGAGTAAGTGTAGGCACCTGGCTGACTCTTCATCAACATCAAAGGGAAAGAATGACATCTTCTTCCTACTGTTATCTGACCAACCTGAAGTTGTGTGAGTAGTATTTCGACCAAATTAGGAAATATGAAAACACAATAAATGATATTCTTACCTGGAGAATCCCATGGACAGAGGAGCCTGGTGAGCAACAGTCCATGGGGTCGCAAAAAGTAGGACATGACTGAGTGACTTACACACTAACACACTGTGGGTAGAAACTGCTCATCTGTGTCCACAAAGAAACAACAGCATTCTCAGGTTTCAAGAATGAGGTGATCTTTCTTGCATAGTAGAGGCACCCACCCCCAACAGCTTTGGAGAATTCGTTCAGGTGGAGAGACAGGGAATACAGATTGGCAGTGTTTCAATTTAGCATTGTTGCTAATAGTATCTAACATATCTAACTTATCCCTTTACATATAATAATTTGTGTGATTCTGACAATGACCCTGTGCTCAGATACTATTATCCCGCTTTGATACAGAAGAAAACTGAAGAAGAAAGAAATTAAGAAACTTGATTAAATTAGGATGGTGCAGAGCGAGACGCAAACCAGATAATTTGGCTCTAGAGCACGTACTCAGAACTACCACACTGAACAGAGGGTTAGCTCGGAAATGACAAGTGCCCCCCAAAAGGCATATATCCTCTGTCAGTGAAAATCATTGGCATGATTGGTTCTACAGAGTTAGATGAGTTATATACACAATTTCATATTTCTGATTTCCTATTTGGTCCTCTGTCAGTGGTTACCTATTTTTATTTTCCTGGATATTCCCATTCAGCTTTCAGTATTTGTGGTTTTTCACCTTTATCAACCAGAAACATTCTAGCTCTAAAGAACTCACAGTGTAAAATGAAAAAGGGTAAAGAGCTAGGCTTCAGGAATTTTGCCTTGGGATCCCAGACAAGGCCTGTGCCCTCTGCCCAGCCTGAGGGCAGGAACAGATGAGGCCCCTTGGTGTCTGGTCCGGGGGAGGTGGAGCACCGCTCTGTCTTCCCGCTTCTTGCTTCAGCTCCCCATGCTTAGCCGTGTGTACCTGTGTTGACCTCGGTCATTCTTCCTGTTCCTCAATTCTTCACGGACCCACTCTCCACCAGGGCTGTGACTCCTCTCTTCTTGGATTTGTCCTGCGAGTCCAAGTTCTAGATCTGTCTTCAGAGACATCATGCCTCATACCGTTGTGTGTTGGGGGTAGAGAAGGGAAGTGATCCTGAACTCTGCACCGTACATATTGTAAGGTCTGTTCAAGATACAGTATAATATGCAAGGTTACAGAAAAACAAAACAAACCCAGCAGACTCAAACAGGATAATTTAATATCATTAAAATACGCACATAGAGAGAGAATTAGTTACCAGGACCAGTAATTATCAGAACCCTCAAAAGTAACTATCTATAGGCAAGAGCTCCAAACAGGGACTGTGGCCCTCAGGAGAAGCTGCTGCTGCTGCTGCTAAGTCGCTGCAGTCGTGTCCGACTCTGTGTGACCCCAGAGACGGCAGCCCACCAGGCTCCCCCATCCCTGGGATTCTCCAGGCAAGAACACTGGAGTGGGTTGCCATTTCCTTCTTCAATGCATGAAAGTGAAAAGTGAAAGTGAAAAGTGAAAGTGAAGTCGCTCAGTCGTGTCCGACTCTTATCGACCCCATGGACTGCAGCCCACCAGGCTCCTCCGTCCATGGGATTTTCCAGGGGTGCCATTGCCGTCTCCACTTAGGAGAAGAATGAAGCCAAATAGCCAAGACTCAAGAGGGAATTAATACATTCTCTGATCTCCTTTCAGTGTCTCCTTTTTTTTTTTTTTGGCCACATTGCAAGGCATGCAGGATCATAGTTCCCCAACCAGGGATCAAACATGTGCTCCCAGGATTGGGAGCTCAGAGTCTTAACCACTGGACTGCCAGGGAAGTTCTGGTGCCTCTTACTGACTAAAGCAAGCTCGAAGCTAGAAGGAGCTTATTAATACAATGCCTATCTTACAAAAGGTAATGAGAAGTGTAGACTTTTATGTTATCAAGTAATATACAAATTAATAGCTTGGTAATTTAGTAATTTTAATAATTGTTTTTTCTTCTCCTACAGCTGTTTATAACATTGATCTTTTAAGTTAAGGTCCCTATTCAAAAATACTTTCTCCCAAGAGGTTTTTGAGACCTAATTTGCATCCCTCACAAGTATGTAAGAGAAAACTGTGCTTTTTTTTTTTCACAGATGAAGCAAAATGATATCTAAAAGTGAACGTTTCAAAAAGTCATATTTCTAGAAAAGACCTCAAAACTTATCTTGCCCATCCTGAGTCAGTTGAGTTTTTCAAAAAGATAGTTTGTCCTTAGCTCAAGTCAATAAAGCACTGAGGAAAAGGGGAGCAATCATCTTCCTAAGATTCCCGTGATACCATTAGATCAATCAGCTAGATTGTGATGCTCCTGGGGCCAGTGTGATCAAGGAAAGGCACTGTCATTTCTATATTCACCCATATCAAAATGCAGGAAGAATCCCATCTCTTTCTACCTTAACCTTCACATTCTATCAGTTACCAAAACTAGACAACTCTGCTGCTGCTGCTGCTAAGTCACTTCTGTTGTGTCTGACTCTGTGTGACCCCACAGACGGCAGCCCACCAGGCTCCCCCGCCCCTGGGATTCTTCAGGCAAGGACACTGGAGTGGGTTGCCATTTCCTTCTCCAATGCATGACAGTGAAAAGTGAAAGTGAAGTCACTCAGTGGTGTCCGACTCTTAGCGACCCCATGGACCGCAGCCTACCGGGCTCCTCTGTCCATGGAATTTTCCAGGCAAGAGTGCTGGAGTACTCTAGGACTGTAGGACTCTACATCCTAACTATTCCTATACTCTCCCTTTCTCATATTGCAGTGTTATCTTAGTTTTGTCTTTACTTTTCCTTTGGCTTGGGAAAATTTCAATACTTACACAACCGATTTCCCTGCGTCTAGTCTCCTCTTTCTGCAATCCATGTCAGACTATCCTAATATTGAAATTGTCTGTTATCACTGTTCTTAAAGTCCTTCAAGAAGTCTGTATAACCCTCAGGATGGTGCCTGACTCCTTAGGAGTCACATCCAAACTGTTTGATGATCTGACCTCCGTCTTCCTCAGGAGTCTCATCTCTTGACATTGTCCCACCTCCTACTGTGTGTAGTGAGGTACTGTTCTGAACTGAATTTCAGATGTTCTATTTTCTTGCATTTGCATGCTCTTTGCTCCTTACGGGGCACAGTGTTTTTTCCATTCTTCATCAGAACGACCTTTGTTTATTCACTCGTTGTACCAATACTGGTTGAACACCTACTGTGCGTTAGGTGCTGTAGGAGAAGGGCTAGTGTTCAGCCCTGGACTCTGCTCTTACGGTGCTTAGTTTTGTGCAGTGGTGGAAAGAAGGTGTCTAAGTACACAAATGAAAGAACCAGATCCTTTCAGACAGGGCAAGTGCAGTAAAATAAACAGGGAGTCCCAATGGAGTGTGGCCAGGAAAGCTGTTTTCGAAAGGCTAGAGAGGGCCTCTCTGGGGAGGAAGTGTGAGCCGAACCTGAAGGATGAGGCAGAAGAGGACCTGGGCTGCCAGTGTGTGGCTGCGCAGGTGGCGGCTCCTGACCAAAAAGCAATGGGGCTGAAATCTGGTCCTCATTTAGCATATCAAGCCAGGCCTGGTTCCCAAGGGAGGAGGGTGACCCTTAAGTAGTTCCCCCAAAGGGGCCATATGGGCTGCTCCCACAGCAGGGGAATGGAAAAACAGTTACAGGAACATGAACAATGACTTCCTCCAATCGCATCTCCACTGTTGCATGGAGGAGCCTAAATTCTAGAGCATAAATGGTATTTCTTACAGAGCACTGCAGTTTATTTTTTTTATTCCAAGCACCTGATACATTGTTTTATGATGATAATGTTTTACAACCCATCTTTGTTGGATTATTGAGTGAATTAATGAATCCTAGCTACCTTCTGCATGAGTCAGAGAGCTTTGTACCGGAATATAGGAATAGAGAGCATGTTCTCAGTGATTCTCAAATATGGGCCTCCTGTTGGGCAGTAAACTAACAGGGGAAAAACAGTCGTTTCAATAGTTTGGGAATAAATGATTTCCTAGACTCTACTGTTACTGAGAGTAATTTATTATACTGGTAATATAGTAAGTGATTTATTTCTGAATATAGCATTTGTAAATTTAAATTAGCATCTTACTAGATTTTCATGAAGAATAAATTTGAATTTTACAGTGGAGTCTGGTTGCTACCAAATGTTGGCAAGCACCGAGCATGTGCTCACCTAGTAGGAGGAAATCTCACCATCTTCAAGAAGAAGAATTTGTTATCAGCCATGAGCTTCCCATGGCTTTCAGTTGTTGCCAGTTGTGGCTTTTAAAGATAGATTGTGTGTGTGCTCAATCGCTCATTCATGTCTGACTTTGTGAGCCCATGGACTGTAGCCCACCAGTCTTCTCTGTCCATGGGATTATCCTAGCAAGAACACTAGAGTGGGCTGCCGTTTCCTACTCCGGAGGATCTTCCTGACGTATCTGAACCTGATCGAACCTGCCTCTCCCGCATATCCTGTGTTGGCTGGCGAATTCTTGACCACTGCACCACCTGGGAAGCCCACCAAGCTACTTAGTTCTGTACTATATAAAGCAAAGAAGAACTAAAGAGCCTCTTGATGAAAGTGAAAGAGGAGAGTGAAAAAGTTGGCTTAAAGCTCAACATTCAGAAAACAAAGATCATGGTGTCTGGTCCCATCACTTCAGAGCAAATAGATGGGGAAACAGTGGAAACAGTGGCAGACTTTATTATTTTGGGCTCCAAAATCACTGCAGATGGCAACTGCAGCCATGAAATTAAAAAACGCTTACTCCTTGGAAGAAAAGTTATGACCATCCTAGACAGCATATTAAAAAGCAGAGACATTACTTTGCCAACAAATGTCTGTCTAGTCAAGGCTATGGTTTTTCCAGGGGTCATGTATGGATGTGAGAGTTGGACTGTGAAGAAAGCTGAGTGCTGAAGAATTAATGCTTTTGAACTGTGGTGTTGGAGAAGACTCTTGAGAATCTCTTGGACTTCAAGGAGATCCAACCAGTCCATCCTAAAGGAAATCAGTCCTGAATATTCATTGGAAAGACTGATGCTGCACCTGAAACTCCAATACTTTGGCCACCTGATTCGAAGAACTGATTCATTTGAAAAGACCCTGATGCTGGGAATGATTGAAGGCGAAAGGAGAAGGGAACGACAGAGGATGAGATGGTGGGATGGCATCACCGACTCAATGGACATGGGTTGAGTAAACTCTGGAGTTGGTGATGGACAGGGAGGTCTGGCGTGCTGTGGTTCATGGGGTCACAAGGACTCAGACACAACTGAGTGACTGAACTGAACTGAACTGATATGTTCTAGTTGGGGGGAAAATGCACGTGATTTAAGACTTCAAACTGTAGGCAAGCTTGACTCCTCAGGTTCATTCATCTCTAATTACTATCATGCCCTTCTAGTTTTAACCTGTGTTTTTCCTTGAAAGACATATGCACTGGGAAAGGTGAAGAGCAAAAACAGTGGAAGGGAAGGAAACAGTGAGCAGGGAAATTAGCATGGTCTGGATGAGAAACAAACCTAGGATGACATCAGAGTTTCAAATGGGGTCTGATGGATTAAGATAGTGACAAGTGACAATGGAGGGACAAGAGATAAAGAGAGAATTAGAATTGCTGGTCTGGAGCTAACACTGACAAATCTGGAGAAATGGTTGAAAAAGTGGGAGTGCCAAGAAAGACGGAGAAAAAGATTTGTGAAATCTTACGTGGTTTACGAAAAAAGTGAGAATGAATATAGTCCAGTGCAGCCCTGAGTCTTTAGGAGGAGAGATTGACAATTGTTTCAGGGAAGGTGGTTATCTCAAAGAAGGAAAAGCAGAAGAAGTCTTTTAAAAAAATCTTTCATTTCCCCCTTTTCCTCCAAAACAATCTATTTTTCAACTCTAAACAGAAAGAAATTAACAAATATCCGTGGAACAGTACAGAATGTGCTGCTTTTTCTGGCGTTAGTTTGAGTAAGCGTAAATGGATCCCAATAAGCAAGAAAAAGTCAGAGTCTTCAACAAGCTTACCTTAATAAACATAGAAATGAATGAAAAAATCACCCACAATCACAATAATAGGAGAGTCACGTGGTACTGTAAGGAAAGAGAAAATCTGACCAGTCTCCAAACTAGCTGAGACTTGGGTGGACAAAAGCTAAAGACTATATACAATAAGGGGTTAAATTTTATTATGGAAAACTTCAAAATACTTACAAAAATAGAAAGAATAGTATAATGAACCCCCATGTACTTAACTTCAACAATTAATCAATTTATGAACAATCTGGTTTCATCTATCCTAACTCCCCTAGGTTATTTTTCACGTGAATTCCAGACACATCATTTCATTTGTAAACATTTCAATATGTATTTCTAAAATATAAAGATTCTTTTGAAAATATTGTCAAGATCCTTTATCATGCCTAAAATTTAATAATAATTCCTTAATAATTTTTCTAATTATCTCATTTTTTCAAAAAATTTGGATGAGAGTTGAAACAGATTCAATTTCTTTTAATCCATAGTTTCAACTCCCACACTCTTTCTTCTTGGGATTTATTTATGAAGAAACTAGGTTTTTTAACTGTATAGACTCTACATTTTGTATTTTCCTGATTGTATCATCATAATGTCATTTAGTATGTTTCTTGGCCCTGTGAAGCTCAATCTGATTCAGGTTCAATTTTGTGGTAAGAATATTTCTTGGATGGAGGTCTATACATATGTACACAGTATCTGGCAATTTGTAGGAAACATTGATGAGCCTTGCCTATGCCCATTATTTCATTGCAGATTGCAAAATGGTGGTATTTTATAATTACCTCTTTATGTATTCTACAATTATTCATTTATTAACTAAACTGTTTCTATCAAGAAAAACAAAGGGCTTTAACGTGGGAACAAGCTAGTACCTCACATCCAGCATATGAGGTTAAAGATATTGGCCCTACCTTACCTGTGTCCTGTGTCTAGTTGCCTGTTTCTCCTTCCTTCATAATCAAGATCTCAAATAATTTGTCTCAAGTACTTGTCTCTATTTTTTTTTTTTCCCAGCTAAGCTTTATTCTGTATTTTGTCCCTGAACCCCATGAAAACTGCTCAGGCAAAGAATTGTCGATATGCATACTGACATATCCAATAGAAGGAGTTTTCTTTAAATTTGAATTTAAATGAAAACAAAGGCCATTTTCCTACCTCTCACTTGATCCTTCCAGAGTATTGTGCTATGGACATGTCCCCTTCCTGCCCTGATGGTGTCTGCAAACCCACTATTTCCTGGATTCCCTCCTAACTCTCTGGCCCTCCCTACGCAGCCTCTCTCATTACGTTCCTTGATGTTTTCTCATCTCAGTGTCGTTTTTCTGTCCTTGCTCCTCTTTCTCTCTGATGTCTCATACCTCTCATTCATCTCATCCTCTCTCATGACTTTAATTTTTTTTTTAATATTCATTCATTTGGCTGTGCCAGGTCTTAGTTGCTGTTGTGGCATGCAAACAAACACTTAGTTGCAGCGTGTGGGATCTAGTTCCCTGACCAAGGATCGAACCCCGGACTCCTTGCACTGGGAGCTCAGAGTCTTAGCCACTGGACCTCCAGGGATGTCCTTCTCTCATGGCTTTAGATTACACTGTCACTGGACACTCCCAGTCTGTATCTTTGGTCCAGATTTCTCTCCTGAACTCCAGGCTCCCAGTAAGCATTTCACTCCTAGGTTCTCGACAACCTCAAAGTCAGTGTGCCTTTTTTTGAGCATCACGAGCTATGCCTCCAAGTCTGTCTCTCTTCTCCTAGCCTATATGTGATAAGCACTGACAGCAAACTAATAACCCTGCCCAGAAGGTGGAGAGTCTGTCCAAATTTCCCCCTCTCCATCCTCACTCAGTCTGTTACCAAACCCTATAAACTCTGTCTCCTGAGAATCACTGCGTGACCCTGTTTCTCCTTTTTTTTCAATGACATGACTTTAGTCCAGACTTCATTGTATTTCTCAGCTCCTTTTTCTTGCAGCATCCTGATTTTCAGCTTCTCCAGAGCTGTTGAACTTCCTCGTATTTTGAATGCCAAGTTCAGATCCATCCTGCTGGCCCACAGAGGGCTTGGAGTGGCTTGTCCCTCCTCTCCAACCTCTTTTCTCCATACTGTTCCCACAGGTACCCTTCATTTCAGTTAAGCCATCTATTATGTCTATTTCCCAATTGTGTGCTTTTCCCATGCTGTTTCCACTAGACTCCTACTTTTAGGCTTAGCAGGCCACATACGGGATCTGCCTCTTCTTCTTAGTTATGTTTTACAAGCTTTTAAAAATATAAGAACCATTCATCTGTAGATTGTATTTTGTAGATCTGTAGTTTGAAGGTAGAGTTGACAAGATTTGTTGAAGAACTGAATGAGGATGCCTAGGACTCAAGGATGACTCTAGATTTGGGCCCCAAACATCTGGGAGAATTTGGTTGTAGCTGACTGATGTGAGGAAGATGTGGTTGGAACAGGCACATGGGGAGGACTGGGAGCTCAGGAAGATGATGAAAAACAGCCCCACAGGCTCATGGGTGCCCAGTGATGACGTCCTTATTGCTGAATGGGTTGATGTCAGCAGCAGGGAGAGCCTGAATGTATTTAAAGTGCTTTGTGCCTTGACCTGTCCTTTAATTAATCACCGGGGTCATGTTTCCATTGACAAAATTCTGGATATAAACTGATATACTGGGTGATGAAACAGTTCAAGGAGGATCTTGACAATTCCAGAAAGACAGGCTAAATCAAATAAGACACAATTAACCTAAACAAACGGGCTTCCCAGGTGGCACTAGCGATAACGAACCCACCTGCCAATACAGGATACATAAGAAATGTGAGTTCGATCCCTGAAGGAGGGCATGGCAACCTACTCAATATTCTTGGCTGGAGAATCCGCATGGACAGAGGAACCTGGGGGCTACAGTCAAAAGCGACTTAGCACGCACGCATGCAACCTAAACAGTCTTGCAAACTTCAGCTCTCCAAGCAGTACCTACTTGAGCAATAACATTATTGTTAAAAGCACTGTGGTCAGACAGATCTGGTCCGAAATCCCAATCTTACCTTCTTAGTCCTGTTCCCTTGATTAAATCAAATAAATTCCTTGTTTATAAAACAGTATAGTAATGAGTAACCTTTGCTCAAAGGATTGTTATAAAAATGAAATCAACTAATAAAAACACTTAACACACAGCCAAGGATGTATTATAATAGACGCTTGGTAAATAAAATGTTTTATTATCAGAACACCTTTCTTCCTATCCCTTAGTTTTTAAAAAATTAAGTATTAGCAAAAATTTGAGTTTGGGATGTGCTTTTAAGAGCCTCTTGAAATTTTAGAACTAATTTTAGAACTAAAGGTTTTCTAGTACCTGAAACATTATTTCCCCAGAACAAGTTTTCTTGTCAGTCCAAACTCCATCTGAAAATCTCGGCTGCCTTCTCTTAATTTTTTCAAATTCTGCTTTCACCTTTTTCTGCCTTAAGATTAATAACCTATTTTATGTTTTCTACCATATTTTAAGTCACTCTTTTATATTTGTTTACAATTTTCTCCCTTTATCTGACATCTTAGAAAACTTTCCAGGACTTTTTCTTAATGTTTTTTTCTTCAGATATAATTTATATATTACAAAATTCACCAATTTTAATGAATCGTTTTGATGAGTCTTGACAAATGTGTACCTCATAAACAGAACAATTCAGCCTCTACTTTTAACATCTTCTTAGTGAAAATTATTGAATTTCTGGACATGTTTATAAATGACAAATTTGTAAGTTAAAAAAAAACCACATAGTTTTATTGGGTATGGAAGAGAAATGAGGAATACATTTAAGAATAGTTATTAAGAAAGGCAAGAGAATTCTGAAGAATCTATTAGATTACTGTCTTCCTTTTGTCCTCTAAATAAGATAAAATGTTTGCAGAAAATTAAGAACTTGCCAAGAACAAATTTGATTTCAGAATAGTTAATGCTCTGCTTGCAACTGCTGATGAGAATTAAGGCACTAATTCACTTTCTTAGTCTTGGTCTTCTGGTTTGTTTCCTTTTAATGTTAATATGTTCAGAACCAGGGTATGGTTGAAGAAAGGCAAGACGGATACAAAAGAGGGCAGAGGGTGGTAGTAAGACCAGTGGGCACATAAAGCGCCCAAATCCTCCTAATTTCCTCTTTCAATAATGTAATTACATGGAAATAGTGCCCTGTAATGCAGAGCAAATTAAGTGTTTAAAGTACAATGTGAAAGTGTAACTATTAGAAAATTGTTTGAAATAGAAACATAACATGCCATAGTCGTTATGGTTTGTGACATGTGCACAATGATATGATAATACTTCTCAATGCTTGTTTAATGTAAAAAGGAGGATTTATAGATATGGGAGAAGAAAAAAAACACACACATCTGAAAATGCAATGCCAAAATTGACCGAAAGGGCAGGTCAGTGGAGACAACCCTCTCTTTCTTTGACGCCCGTGTTATTCCATGGGTCTCTCCTTGCACCTTTCTCTCCACTCCACTTTGTATTTGTTTACAACTTTCTCCCTTTATCTGACATCTCAGAAAACTTTCCAGGGCTTTTTCATAATGATTTTTTCTTCAGATATAATTTGAAGAAAATTATATCTCCCCACCTCAGTCCCCTCTTCCCCTCTCTTGACATGTGTTCCCATACCTCCTCCTCCTTCTTTTGCCCTTTATTTCTGGGCATTTCCCAAAGTTTTCTTCTCCATCCTTTCCTTTTTCTCTCTGTGCATAGTTTCTCCTTTGGTGATCATATTTGTTCCCATGTTTAAAGGACTGTCACTTCCCTTATTGAAATAAAAACCCAAGATCTACAGTCTTAAAATTCTTCTTAAGTATACAATATAGTATTGTTAACTATTGTCTGGTATACTTTGCAAGTTAGTGTGGCTTCAACTCTCAGTTTCTGCCAATACCCTTTCTCATCTCTTTTCCTGCTTCTATTAAAGGCACTACTATTTGCAATTATTCAGACCTAAAGGACTGAAGTAATTTTTTCTGTCTCTCTCTTCCTGCCAGAGAGTGAGCAGTCACAAAGTCCACATTATCTTTTGCGAAGTCTTCGCAGTTCATCCCATTCTTCCCATCCCCAACGCCCTGCCTACAGACACTTGAATGCAGGTCTCTGTGCAGAGAGACTGTTGCCAGAGTGTCCTGACTGAGCCACACAAGTCTACCAAGTCCTGGATCTAACCCTCAGCTACACCAACTGGGAAACTGGGCTTTGGGCGCCTGCAGAGAATGGGTTGTGTATTGCTGTTAGGTCCACTTTAAAAGATGAAAGTAAAAGTGAAAGTCACTCAGTGGTGTCTGACTCCTTGCAACCCCATGGACTATACAGTCCATGGAATTCTCCAGGCCAGAATACTGGAGTGGGTAGCCTTTCCCTTCTTTAGGGGATCCTCCCAACCCAGGGATTGAACCCAGGTCTCCTGCATCGCAGGCAGATTCTTGATCAGCTGAGCCACAAGGGAAGCCCTTAAAAGATGAGAGTGGCTTAAAATGTGAAAGAAGAGGGAAGGAGAGAAAGTTTAATGGGCCTAGAAAAAGAGAAATAGTCACAGGTAAGAGGACCTGAAAAAATGTGGTTTTATGGAGCCAAGATCTAAGGTTATGCCCTTGGCTCACAGAATTGTCTACTGAGCAGAAAACGCTATGCTTTTCTCCGGTTGAAACATCACTGTCCCAGGTTTTACTATCAAAATCAAGATAATGACATAAAATACTTACAGATTAAACACAAAAAGCATTGAACAGACTTCCCATGTGGAGGAAATAGTGTACTCTCTAGTTCTTATATTTGTTTTTGTGTTTTATTACATCCATGTGTTGAGTCTGTGTGTCAGTCACTTTTCTATCTCAGTCTTTAGAATATCCTGTGAGGGAGGTATTAGTATCCATTTCACCTTCCTTTACAACCTAGAAAACATAGGGTCAAGTGTTTCAGTTGAGCCAGGATTCAGATATAGTTGTTTCTGACCCCAAAGCCTATGTTTTAGCCATTCCAGCTCTCTGCCTCTAACAGCACAGAAGCATAAGATTCAACAACTATCTTTAGAAATTTCAACACTTTAAGCCTTAAATTTGGGAATAGTGATATCTTAAAGGAATTTGTCTCTAACAATCTAGTTAGGTAAAGGAATTTGAAAATATCCCCTGAAGTCTCTCATTCTATAGTAAGGTGACATTTCGGTTGTTTTGACGCCAAGTAAAAAGATAAGATAATCAATAAAATGCCCTTTTACACATGTAAGAACCACAATTAGTGAAGCCATTACAGTATTACTCATTCAGCTCATGGATTTGAAAATAATATTTTTGTCTTATTTTATAAATAAAGCCATAATGAGTTTGGAAGTTACCCATTTCAGTTAATAGATGCTTAGAAACAACGGTATATTTTATAGAAATAAATTCTATGAAAAAAACTTAATGACATCAGCTGAGCTATTTCTATAGTAACTGTCTGACACTGGGTTTGATTATAGTTACTCTGTGTATGTTCAGTCATTTCTTGCACAGTCCAATATGACACTATTAACTTCTGTTAGCTGTTATCAGCTGTCAGCTTAGCTGTTATCCAAGTAAATCTAATCTAATCCAAGTTCATCTAATTATGAAATAAATCTTTCATAATAAATAAAGTTCAAAATATATCGAAAGAAAAAAATGTACTTACAACAAATACATCAGTGGTTGTTTGTAACTTGCTTCTCATATAAGCATAAGTTACTAAATGCATTCTTATACTACATATGGTAAATATTATATTAACTTTGTTTTATGAATAATTGAAAAGAACTGTTAAAAACTGGTGTAAGCTAACTGACAACCGTAAGTACTGTAAATATACTTTGGTCTACTTATATTTCTACTTTTTAAAGCTATACATTAACATTAAAACCTATACATTAAACCATAACCCTGGAGAAGGAAATGGCAACCCACTCCGATATTCTTGCCTGCGAAATCCCATGGACAGAGGAGCCAGGCGGGCTACAGTACTGTAGTCGATGGGGTTGCAAAGAGTCAGACACGCTTTAGCAACTAAACACCACCACCACCATAGAGAAAATGCACTTCATGCATATACAGCAGTAATTCCTGTGACTGCCACATCTTTTTGGATTGATAGGAATTTGTGTTTCCTCCCTACCTAGCTCTCAATCTAAAAGGAAATGTTTAAATCAGAAAACAGAGACAAGATGCTGTGCCAGCCCTGGTGTTAACTAAAGTCAGTTATGTCGCTCGGCTCTCTATCAGAAAGCTCGTCTTGCCCTGTTCCTGTCCAGTGATAGTTGCATACAATACAAGGAAACCCAAAGCACCTTCTTTTCTGAGCCTTCCCTTTCAGTGAAAGTAAATTTCTCTTTTGAAGTCTTACGATGCGAAGGGAAGAGCAAGTATGCTGGGCTGTACTGCATGAGACCCCAGACCCATTCCCTTCTGACTGACTGGGCTGGTCCCGTCTCATCTTCCTTGGGATGATAGTGGCAGTACCTGCCTCAGAGGCTTGCCATGAGGATAAATAAAGACTAGTGCCTAGAACTCAGAAAATTCTACATAAATAGTCATTATTATTGCAAAACCTAAATTTTACTCCATCCTTATATTATTGAAGTATAGCATATATGTAGAAAGGTACTCATCAGGGTTCAACTTACTGAAATTTCAGAAGCTGAATAATTCTATGTAAAAGGCACACAGATTATGGAACAGAAACTAATGAAAAGCCCTCTCCAGGCACCCTTCTAGTTGCTACCCCTTACTATGGGTAAGTTTATGGCTATATGTTAAACCTTTATATTTCAGTAATTGACAGGGGACTTATTACAATAACATTTATATTTGGTTCATATCTAAGACAATCTTATTGCTGATTAATCTTTTAATGGGCTTCCCAGGTGGTGCTAGTGGTAAAGAACCTGCCTACCAGTGCAGAAGACTTAAGAGACTCCGGTTGGATCCCTGGGTTGGGAAGATCCCCTGGAGGAGGGCATGGCAGCCCACTCCAGTGTTCTTGCCTGGAGAATCCCATGGACAGAGGAGCCTGGTGGGCTACAGTCCACAGGGTCACAAAGAGTTGGACACGACTGAAGAGACTTCGCATGCACGCAATCTTCTAATATGTATAAAAACATATCATAAAATATCATGTAATAAAACAGGATATTTTAATATATTTTGTTTTCTAGGTTGAAAAAACTCCTTGAACAGGAAAAAGCTTACCAAGCCCGCAAAGAAAAGGAAAACGCTAAGCGGCTCAACAAACTGAGAGATGAGCTTGTGAAACTCAAGTCCTTTGCACTCATGCTTGTGGATGAAAGGCAGATGCATATCGAGCAACTTGGCCTGCAGAGCCAGAAAGTACAGGACCTGACTCAGAAACTGAGGGAAGAGGAAGAAAAGCTCAAAGCCATCACTTCCAAGTCCAAAGAAGACAGGCAGAAATTGCTCAAGTTGGAAGTGGACTTCGAACACAAGGCGTCAAGGTTTTCCCAGGAGCATGAAGAGATGAATGCTAAGTTGGCCAGTCAGGAGTCCCACAGCAGACAACTCAGACTCAAGCTGGTTGGCCTGACTCAGAGAATCGAGGAGTTGGAAGAGACCAACAAAAACCTTCAGAAGGCAGAAGAAGAGCTTCAGGAACTAAGAGATAAGATTGCCAAAGGGGAATGCGGCAACTCCAGCCTCATGGCAGAAGTGGAAAACCTACGGAAGCGCGTGCTTGAGATGGAGGGTAAAGACGAAGAGATCACGAAAACCGAGTCCCAGTGCCGGGAACTGAGGAAGAAACTGCAGGAGGAAGAACACCATAGCCGGGAGCTCAGACTTGAAGTTGAGAAGTTACAGAAGAGAATGTCAGAACTGGAGAAATTGGAAGAAGCATTTAGCAAGAGTAAATCCGAGTGCACCCAGCTGCATTTGAATCTGGAGAAAGAAAAGAATTTAACCAAGGACCTGCTCAACGAGTTGGAGGTGGTCAAGAGTCGGGTTAAAGAACTGGAATGTTCTGAAAGTCGATTGGAAAAGGCTGAATTAAGCCTCAAAGACGATCTTACGAAGTTGAAGTCCTTTACCGTGATGCTGGTGGATGAAAGGAAAAATATGATGGAAAAAATAAAGCAAGAGGAGAAAAAAGTGGATGGACTCAACAGAAATTTTAAGGTGGAGCAAGGAAAGGTTATGGACGTCACGGAAAAACTCATCGAAGAAAGTAAGAAGCTTTTAAAGCTGAAATCTGAAATGGAGGAAAAGGTATACAGTTTAACGAAAGAGAGAGATGAGTTAATAGGCAAACTGAAAAGTGAAGAAGAAAAATCCTCTGAATTAAGCTGCAGTGTGGACTTATTAAAGAAGAGACTTGATGGAATAGAGGAAGTGGAGAGAGAAATAACAAGAGGAAGGTCTCGAAAAGGACCTGAGCTCACCTGCCCCGAAGATAACAAAATTAAGGAACTAACACTGGAAATTGAGAGACTGAAGAACCGTCTCCAACAGCTGGAGGTGGTGGAAGGGGACTTGATGAAGACAGAAGATGAGTATGACCAGCTGGAGCAGAAATTTAGAACCGAGCAGGATAAGGCCAATTTCCTCTCTCAGCAACTGGAGGAGATCAAACACCAAATCGCCAAGAACAAAGCCATAGAGAAAGGCGAGGCCGTGAGCCAAGAAGCCGAGCTGAGACACAGATTTCGGCTGGAAGAAGCCAAAAGTCGTGACTTAAAAGCTGAGGTCCAAGCTCTTAAAGAGAAGATTCACGAACTGATGAACAAAGAAGATCAGCTTTCTCAGCTCCAAGTGGATTACTCTGTCCTTCAACAGAGGTTTATGGAAGAAGAAAATAAGAACAAAAGCATGGGCCAGGAGGTCCTCCATCTGACCAAAGAGCTGGAGCTGTCCAAGCGGTACAGTCGCGCCCTGCGCCCCAGCATGAACGGGCGCAGGATGGTGGACGTTCCCGTGACATCCACGGGCGTGCAGACGGATGCCCTAGGCAGTGAGGCGGCGGAGGAGGACACACCGGCCGTGTTCATTCGGAAATCCTTTCAGGAGGAAAACCACATCATGAGCAACCTTCGCCAGGTAGGACTGAAGAAGCCTCTGGAACGTTCGTCGGTTCTCGACAGGTATCCGCCCGCGGCCAACGAGCTCACCATGAGGAAGTCCTGGATCCCGTGGATGAGGAAGAGGGAGAACGGGCCCCCGGTGGCTCCGGAGAAGGGACCCCGAGCCAGTGCCAGCCCAGGGCACCCGGGAGAGCTGGTCCTCTCGCCCAAGCAGGGCCAGCCGCTGCACATTCGCGTGACCCCGGACCACGAGAACAGCACCGCCACTCTAGAGATCACAAGCCCCACGGCAGAAGAGTTCTTCTCGAGCACCACCGTCATCCCCACCCTGGGCAATCAGAAGCCGAGGATCACCATCATCCCCTCCCCAAACGTCCTGTCTCAGAAGCAGAAAGGCGCAGACACTACCCTCGGCCCAGAGCGAGCCATGTCTCCAGTCACCATCACCACCTTTTCCAGGGAGAAGACCCCAGAGGGTGGGAGGGGGGCGTTTGCTGACCGGCCCACGTCCCCCATCCAGATCATGACCGTGTCCACGTCGGCGGCTCCGACGGACATCAGTGTCCCTCCCGAGTCCCAGGAAATGCCTGTGGGAAGGACGGTCCTCAAGGTCACCCCGGAGAAGCAGCCTGGACCAACCCCAGTCCGGAAATACAACGCCAATGCCAATATCATAACCACGGAAGACAACAAAATCCACATTCACCTAGGCTCTCAGTTTAAGCGAGGCCCGGGGACTTCGGCTGAAGGGGCGAGTCCGGTGATCACTGTCAGACCAGTCAACGTGACGGCCGAGAAGGAGGTGTCCACTGGCACCGTCCTTCGCTCACCCAGGAACCACCTCTCGCCACGCCCTGGTGCGAGCAAAGTGACCAGCACCATCACTATTACCCCGGTCACGACTTCATCAGCCAGAGGAACCCAGTCAGTGGTGAGTCGGGGGGGTGCGGGGGGCGGTCCTGGTTCAGGCCACTGCGGGGGTCAAGCGGGGAAGTGAAGACAGAATAACCCAGTGCCCAAAAGGCAACCAAAGCACATGTCTCTCTTCCGCTGGAATCCACTACCAGATGTTTCCCAAGAGACTGTCTACACCAAGAAATGAGAACAAAAAGGAACCTCCTATTTTATTAATTTGAGCTAATTATGAGGGATAATTTCTTTTTTTCATTTAAATCATGTTGACTCCGAAACCCTTTCGCAAAGATGGCCTCTTACCACCTCAGCCTATGCTAATAATATGGTTGAGAATTTGATTTTTAATGTTTAAAGTATTTTTAAAAATGGAGGCTGGAAGAAACTGGCCAATGTGCAAAAAATGAAAGCTATTCCTGGGTTATATTTTTAGAACCTGAGACATTTGATATTCATTTATGTATGGTCATAGTCATACTTTACTTGAAAAGTAAGATTAAAAGATTATGCTATCAAAAAATTTTTGTAAATTAAAAAGAAGTGAATTTATATGTCTAAACACTGTATTTTATTAATAGTACAGTGCAGAGAGCAGGTGCTTGATAAATATTTAGTTAAAACCAGCTGGAAGGCTAAATGGATTATAGGAAAGCATGTCCAAAGTATAAAGGCCAGAACTTAAAAATAAATTCTGGTTTTCAAAACACCTCCAGTGATTTTCTTCATTTATTGGGAACAGTTGGTAGATGAAATTATAGAAGATCACGTATTATTTAGATATAAATTTAAGCTAATAGACTGGAAATTGTGATCCCTAGTTTCTGAGTAAGTTCTGCAGCAGATATTAGAAAGTCTTAAAAAGACAGGAAGCTTATTAAGTATAGAAACTGGCTTATTTGCCTTTATCTTCACTATGAGTGAGTGAGTGAAGTCGCTCAGTCGTGTCCGACTCTGTGCGACCCCATGGAGTGTAGCCTGTCAGGCTCCTCTGTCCATGGGATTTTCCAGGCAAGAATACTGAAGAGGGTTGCCACAGAGATTTACTGAAGACAGAATTGAAGATTTCATGACATTGAGTTCAGAAGGTAGCTCGGAGGTTTCTGGCTTGGCCATAGGGGTGGATAAAACGAGAAACCCGGGGGATTACTGTTTGGATAAGAAGATAAATAACGTTTGGGGCATGTTATAATTGAGATGCCTCAGGGACCCTGGAAATGTCTAGCGTGTGGTTAGAAATCTGGATCTGCATTTAAGGAGAGCCTTGTTATGTGAGAGTTTGATGTGAGAGTTGGACCATGAAGAAAGCTGAGCACCAAAGAGTTGATGCTTTTGAACTGTGGTGCTGGAGAAGATTCTTGAGAGTCCCTTGGACTGCGAGAAGATCAAACCAGTCAATCCTAAAGGAGATCAGTCCTGAATATTCATTGGAAGGACCGATGCTTGGCCACCTGATGCGAAGAACTGATTTATTGGAAAAGACACTGATGTTGGGACAGATTGAAGACAGGAGAAGGGGATGACAGAGAATGAGATGGTTGGATGGCATCACCGACTTGATGGACATGATTTTGATCAAGCTTTGGGAGTTGGTGATGGACAGGGAAGCCTGGTATGCTGCAGTCCATGGGGTCACAAAGAGTTGGACATGACTGAGTGACTGAACTGAACTGAACTGATGGCTCAAGGTTCAGGGTCTCAGACACATGTGGGTGACAACGCAGGTAATTTTCGGGGTGAGTGTGGAAAATGAGAAGAGGACTGAGGGTGGAGCACGGTGATACCCACATTTAGAAGGCAGGCAAGCTGGAACTGGGAGCCATTTGGGAATGAAAAGGAGTCAGAGGTAAGAGGGCAATGGGTGAGACCCAAGTGAGATATCACGGCAGGAGAGTTTTAGGAACTCCTTCAAGAAGGAATCATCTCTTATGTTGTTGGAAGAGGGTGTTTGCTATGACCTGTGTGTTCTCATGGCAGAACTTTGTTCGCCTTTGCCCTGCTTCATTTTGCACTCCAAGGCAAAATTTGCCTGTTAATCCAGGTATCTCTTGACTTCTACTTTTGCATTCCAATCTCCTATGATGAAAAGGACATCTCTTTTTGGTGTTAGTTTTAGAAGGCTTGTAGGTCTTCACAGAACCTAACTTCAGCTTCTTTGGCATTAGTGGTTGAGGCATAGACTTGGGTTACCGTGGTGTTGAATGGTTAGCTTTGGAAACGAACCGAGATCACTGTGTTGTTTCCAGAAGGAGGGTGCAGGGAAATCCCCTAGTGGTCCAATGGTTAGGACTCCACGGTTCCGCTGCAGAGGGCACGGGGTCTGATTCATGGTCAGGGAACTTAGATCTAGCATGCCCTGCCGCAAGGCCAAAAAAACAAAACGGAGGATGTGGTCAACGGTGACAAAAAAGAGGAGTTGGCCTCATTAGGAGGCGAAAGGAGAGCTGCTTCATCTAAAGAAAGTGGAGGTGGTTTGGGGACAGGAGGGATATAAATGCCTGAGTGTATGCAGGGTGGCCTGTAGTTTTTCTGCAAAACAGGAGTGAAGGCTGGGGGCTTGAGAACAGAAAGACACTGGGCATAGATGTTCAGGGAGAAGGAAAAGGGGAAAGTGGACTAGACCACAAGCAACTCCGACTTTCTAACAACAATCTTCTCTGGGGCGGACTCATTTGTGGGTGGTCCTGTGGTGTGCTTATGTTCAGATGATGGCATTTCCAGGGGGAGACTCACCAACGTGGCCCTTGTGTCTCTATCTTTTCTTCTCTTGCAGTCAGGACAAGACGGGTCAGCCCAGCGGCCTACACCCACCCGCATTCCTATGTCAAAAGGTATGAAAGCAGGAAAGCCAGTAGTGGCAGCCCCAGGAGCAGGAAATCTGACCAAATTCGAGCCTCGAGCTGAGACTCAGTCTATGAAAATAGAGCTGAAGAAATCTGCAGCCAGCAGCGCTACCTCTCCTGGAGGGGGGAAGGGCTGAGGGCAGTGGCGGAGGGGGTAGGTCGAGCAGATGCTACTGCTGCTGTCTGTCCCTGCCCACTCGTTGTGTGTACTAACTGGAGTTTTCGATATCTTGTTCATAAAATAATCAACTAATAGCCATGTGTCTTTCCTATTTTGTGGATTTGTTTTGAGGCCGGGACATAGAACTCACTAGCAAAACTACTGTACGTTACGTGCTTGGCAGAGAATGCTGGGCCTGAGGCAGGGCCTGACCTCTAGAGCCATTTTTGCTTTGAGAAAGTAGACTCATCAGTTGAACCAGTAAGACTGGGGAGGCTTGGGGTCGGGGAGCTGGATCACCACCTCTCCAAAGCTGCTGCCTTATTTCCTAATTGTAAATGAAATTAAGTAAGCCTTGTTCCACCATAATTGATTTTTCAAAAGCTCTTTTCTGAAATAGGAAATAGTTTATCAATTGTAATTTGCTTCTATCAGACTCCAAATTTGCTTCATGTGTGGGAAACAAACAAACAAAAAGCAGAAACTATCTCCTAGTTATCACAGGGCCCGGGCCTCTAACGTTTTGCAAAAGCCCCGAAGCCAATTTCAGGGAACAATTCGAATGTGAAATAAAATGGAAATAATGTATGGAATTCTGAGAACAGAGTTTTACTTATTTGTGTGTGTCTGTGTGTATTGTAAAGATTTTGGAATTTTAGAACCATTAATGTCAGACTCACACTCTATTCAGGTGTGCAGTTGATTTAAATTGTGGAGTGGTGCTGCCAAGTAGCCCTTTACAACTCAACAGAAGTTGTAATGCATAGAAAATAGTGGTCAGTAAATTTTGGTACTTTGTTGCCACAACATAAAATGACATGATGCATAGCTTAATTGAACTGAAACATTTTCACAGTGGAGTACTTTGCAAGTACAGAACCAGTTCATGAAAGAGTGTGTGTGTGTGAGTGTGTGTGTGTGTGTGTGGTGTGGTGAAGTGTATTGGGTTTGTATTGTTGTTGTTTATTTTAAGCATGTTTTAATATGCATGAAGAGTGAGTGAATGCAAAATGCTGTTGTCAATGAGATTAACTGTGTTGATGGGGACGTGGTGCATCATAGTCAAGTAACCACCAATGAGCTCGAGGCTGATAACCCTCAGCTTAGCATCTGAAGTCTCGGGTAGCCAGCACCTTTCCAAGTCTTTGAGCCAACTGGGTCAACTTTTCAACAGCACAGGAAGTACTTAGTTACAGGTTGCCATTTTCCACTTCTCAATTGTGAGGGTTCCAAAATCATTTGGATAGTCCCTGCTCCGGATATTTGTGTAAAGGTAGATATTTTTTTTTTTCTTTAAGATATATGATTAGTTTTTAGCCCATTGTTTAAAAGTGAAAGTCGCTTAGTCATGTCTGACTCTTTGTGACCTCATAGTTTATACAGTCCGTGGAATTCTCCAGGCCAGAATACTGGAGTGGGTAGCCTTTCCCTTCTCCAGGGGATCTTCTCAACCCAGGGATCAGACCCAGGTCTCCTGCAATGTGGGCAGATTCTTTACCAGCTGAACCACAAGGGAAGCCCTTAAAAAAAAAAAAAAAAAAAGTGAAAGTGTTAGTGGCTCAGTCAAGTCTGACTCTTTGTGACCTCATGAACTATAGCCTGGCAGGCTCCTCTGTCCATGGAATTCTCCAGGCAAGAGTTCTAGAATGGTTAGCCTTCCCTTCTCTAGGGAATCTTCTTGACCCAGGAATTGAACCTGGGTCTCCTGCACTGCAGGCAGATTCTTTACCATCTGAGCCACCAGGGAATCATTGAGCTTCAGGTTAAAGAGACTGTCTTCTGAGTTCTTTCCACACCGGACTTCCTATTCCCTGTAGAACCTGGACTCAAATTGTGGATGAAGGAGGTAGACCCATCTCCGTATTCACACTCACTTAATTAGATCACTGTGGCTGACAGCTCAGTTCTCAGCAAACATATTTTAAAACATTAAGCAACCACGGTCGACATGCCCTGATAAGGGAATTTCAAGGTAGAAGAAGAGGGACAATGAGAAAAAAGAAAACACAAACTTTCTGAACATGTTTCAACTAGAGATCTTGCCATTTGAAATATCGACATTCCAATGTTCTTTTGAAGGGGAGAGCCCCTCTTTTGTAGAGTGGACATCATCCCCTTCAAAAACAAAGATGCTCCGCTGTTATTCAAACGCCTCCCTGCCATCTAGGCTGTGTCGTGTTGTTGTACCATAACACGTTGTATCTGAACAAACGGAGGAGTCCAGAGAATGAAAGGCTGCATTTTTTTATTCTACCTGCCGTTCTTCAGTGACCTCCTAATCAACTGTCGCTGCTGCTGTTTTGCTTTTTCACCTGCACACATCACGCTTACAGGGGTTCTGCCCGGAAGCTCATTCCATCCACAGAGAAGGCCCAGAAGACGCTTAACCATGCATGGACAGGGTGTTTATACATCTGGGTCTTGGGATACAGCCCGCTAAGAAAACTTGGCGGCACCACACATATTCGCTTTTCAGAAATGATAAAGAGCAACCGCTGTGGCAGTTTTCCTTTGTAATTTTAGCTCCAACTCGACGTTGATTGGCTAGCTTTGTTTTAAACAGCATATTAGAAGTGACATCCACTGGGGGTTGGAGGTGGAGGATTCGGTGCACTCCAACTTTGGCTTCCACGTGTGAATTTAATGTTTTTTGTTTTTTTTTGAGATGCATGTGCTTTTGTAAGAGTGAATGGGGTGAAAAAGGTGAGAGTTTTTTTTTTCCCCCTCTGCTGGAACAAAGTATTGTGTAGCAGGGATCTCACCAGGGCTACTGCGGACAGATGCCGTCAGATCTCATCCTGGGAGGGAGAGGGGTACCATTGCCACATATTACAATGTGGGGACGGGGCCCCATTCACAGAGCTACAGAGCAGCCCTGGTCTTGTTGTTCTTCAGTCCCTTAGGTCCTGTCTGACTCTTTGCAACCCCTGCTAGGCTCCTCTGTCCATGGGATTTCCCAGGCAGGAATACTGGAGTAGGTTGCCACGCCCTCCTCCAGGGGATCTTCCTGAGCCAGGGATCAAACCTGTATCTGCTGCAGCTCTTGCACTGGCAGGCAGATTCTTTACCACGGACCATCATAGTATGCAGAAACAGCCGACACACACAGACTCTCACTTGTGTGTGTCAGCTGTTTCTGCATACTATGATCATGGCCATGTAGCATGCATATACCAGAAACATTCCAAGATGAGACATGGCCCAAAGGATCTTGATAGTTTCCTGAAAATAACCTTCCCATCTGGGTCACTTGATTAAACAGAGGCATTCAGTTTCTACTGTCATCTTTATGATATTTTCAGTGAGGACAGGTTAACACGGGGCAGTTGGAGTGTCTGGAGGTTTCTAGGTATTCATCCAGGGTAGGGCATTACCAGACCTCTTACTTGAATGTCTTTAAGAAAGAAGTGAAGACATAGCTTTGATGTGCAGTGTGGGAAGAGTATAATTTCAGAGAAACAAAAACCTGCCCACGAATGTAAGATGCACAGAGATCTGAATTTCCCCTTCCTTCATAGATTTGGAAATACTTAGGAGAGAGTGAGGCTTTCCTGACTGGAAAAATCCCACGGATAAGAAGGGCACTTGTATGTGGGAGGCGGGAGGGCAGAGAGAAGAGGAAACAAGACCAGCCCAGGGAGGATTTCCAGGACCCGAGAGTATCATCCCCAACTTTCCCCACCCAGACGACGGTCAGCGTCTCCCTGCTACCACCTCCTTCACGGTTCCATGATTGGCCATCTCTTCACCCTCCGCTCTTTCAGCTTCCCCATTTCCACCTGTTATGTCCACACAAGACATCAGTGCACTGGCCCCTTCCATCTCAGCACAGTTCTTCCCTCAGTCGTGTCATCCTCTATGGCGAGTTACTCCTCTGTCTTCCCTGACCCGTGGAGCCATTCACAGGATGCTCAAGCTTGTCTGCCTCCACTTCCTATTTATTCTTTAATGGATCCTTATTTCTGTTAAAGTAATTCGTGTGCATAGTTAAAATACCAGTCAACGCTAAAAGACCGTTTGGCACCCAGGATCTGTGACCTGGCTCCTGACCGCCCCGCCCTGTCTGCCCCCAGCTGAACTCCCACCCCCAGGCCCACAGAATGTCTTGCAGAGCAGCCAGCTCACCTTCGCTTGACTTGCTCGACTTGTTTCCTCTCCGTGGAAGCTGCCCTTCCTCCAGCATCTCCTTCGGGTGGTTCTGTCTTTCTCTCTCCAAAGTCTCTTTTAAAAGCATCGCCCTCCATGAAGGCGTGGCAGTGGCTGCTGGTGGTTTAGTCACAAGTCTCGTCACAGACAGACCATTATTTCAGAATCTAAGTCAGGGTTTAAGGCTTGTCCTTTTTTTTTTTTTTTTAACATTTTTACGGAAAATGTTGTCAACAAAAGAAAACTGGGCACTTGACTGTAGAGGAGAAAACCAGCAGCTGAAGGATGGCTAGGAGTTAGAGGAGAGAGAGGCGTCCTTGCTTCCTCTTTGGTCTGCAGTACAAACTTGTGAGAGTGACGGGGAGGATGCCAACACTTCACGCCTGAGGACACGGAGGGAAAGAGTGGGTGGAATTGGGGGAAAATCCAAGTGCTGCCATCCTGGGTGGTGTAAGTCACTTCTGTTTCCCTTCAAAAGCACCGTGGCAGGTGGCTGCTGTTCAGTTGCTAAGTTGTGTCTGACCTTGTGACCCCGTGGACTGCAGCACACCAGGCTCCCTGTCCGTCACCATCTCCCGGAGCTTGCTCAAACTCACGTGTATTGAGTCGGTGATGCCGTCCAACCATCTCATCCTCTCTTGTCCCCTTCTCCTCCTGCCTTCAATCTTTCCCAGCATCAGAGTCTTTTCCAAAGAGTCGGCTTGTTTCATCAGGTGGCCAAAGTATTGGAGCTTCAGCTTCAGCATTAGTCCTTTCGATGAATATTCAGGACTGGTCTCCTTTAGGATGGATGGTTGGATCTCCTTGCAGTCCAAGGGACTCTCAAAAGTCTTCTCCAACATCACAGTTCAAAAGCATCATTACCATCGCAGATAATGGATTCAAAACAAACAGGAGTCCCAGATTGGGAAGTTCTCACCTCTGAAGCCATCATGTATGTGAAGAACTAAGGGGACCTGAGAGCTTCTTGTGAATTATAAACATACTTGAATGAATTACAAATGGCTCATCCTTTCTGAACCTCTAGAGGAGTTCAGGAAAGAAAAGGTTTCAGGTCATTTGTCATGCTCTTTAGTTTCATGCTGGACCCACCAAAAGAGATCAGAGAGGCTGTCCTTTTAAAGGACTGAACACCACCACCATATGCAGGATTTAGATTGCAGATAGTTATTAAGGTGAACAGGGAGCAAAGGTGGATTGCTGAACGGACATAGGACTGACCAGAGATCAGAGGAAGGCAGTGTAACCTTTGGCAAACCACCTTGGCTTACGGCTTTCATTTAGCTATTATCTGTTATGATTCTGACATTCCTGCTTATAGTGATAATATGACATGCTTCACTCTTGTTCAGTAAGCAGTTTAAAAGATTCTATCGTAATGCTTTTCCTAAAAACTAATAGTTAAGTTGCTTACCCAGTAAAAATAGTTTTGACCTCTCTACTTGTATTAATACTATGTATGTGTAATGGATAGAATTGCAAAGTCAAGGACTATTTAGAAATGAACCAGACTTTAGAAGTCAACAGGATAACTATCCCTATTAGTAAAGATGAAAACAAAAACAAAACAAACAAACCCCAAGGCTCACAGTGTCTGTCTTCTCGATGAGGGAACCAGGGTTTCCGTTTCTTCTAGTACCTTATTCATGATTTCATATGATGAAACCACTTCAAATGAGCAAAGTGTATATTCATCTATAGATAAAAATACCCACTCAATGGGCCAAAATAATATTGCCAAAGGTTTGAGATATTGAGCTATCTACATGGAAACTCTTGGGACTTCCCAGGTGGTGCTAGAGGTAAAGAACCTGCCTGCTCTGCAGCAAATACAGGTTCAATTCCTGGGTCGGGAAGATCCCCTGAAGGTGTGCATGGCGACCCACTCCAGTATTCTTGCCTGGCGAATTCCAGGGACAGAGGAGCCTGGTGGGCTGCAGCCCATGGGGTTGCAGAGTTGGACACAACTGAAGTGACTTAGCATAGTCGCACCGCATAGCACATGGTAACTCTGTGTTAAAGTTCTCAAAACAGCACTTCGATAAATATTGGCCTTATCTAAAACTCACAGCTGCCACTCAATTTTCACATGTAATGTTATATTCCGTGCTATCCTGTGATCAGTGGTAGACTTATGTCAACCTAAGTTGATCTCAGCGTCCAGCATCTAGCACCTGTGTCCAAAAGGTAGAAACTGAGCACGCTTGGCTCAAGTACTTAATATTTTCCAACCATTTACTTTTATTTATAATTAATGTTACCTGTGGGATAACGGGGCTTCCCAGGTGGCTGGGCTTCCCAGATGGCGCTAGTGGTAAAGAACATACCTGCCAATGCAGGAGACATACGAGATGCAGCTTCAGTCCCTGGATTAGACAGATCCCCTGGAGGAGGGCATGGCAACCCCCTCCAGGATTCTTGCCTGGGAAATCCCATGGACGGAGGAGCCTGGCAGGCTACAGTTCATAGGGCTGTAAAGAGTTGGTCATGACTGAAGTGACTTATCAGGCACGCACACATGGGATAACTAGTTCCAATCTGTTTGTATCTGGGGAACAGTAATCTGTGTGAGAGAGAACAACTAGCTTGCCTGAAAAAGAAGCCATCAGTCATAACTGTGATGATTAGTAACTCCTGCCACCTAGGAGCAGGGAGGGCACTGGGGGGGGGGGGTGAGGACTTGGTCTGATGATGGAGTGGGAAATGTTCTGGAAGGAAGCAAGTAAACTTACGTGGTTGAAAAAGCTCCAGAGATGTTGTGTCATCTGCTTCAAAAGTTTCCTGAAACAAATGACAGAACTGATTAGCGGAAGTGTTTTTAATTAGTTGAGCTGAATCCAGAAGAACTACAAGTCCAAGTCCACAGAGGAAGTTTATTGAACTTCCTATTTAAAACAGATGTTTTATCAGAACTCTGATTAATGTCTGAATGTGATAATAACAAGAGTGAATACTGAAGCAGTTTATTAAGATAAACCTTAAAAGTAAACAATATCCAGGCACCCCTACTTCCAAAAGGTATACAGAACTAGGACATTTTTGCTGGAGGGCAGGCAGCAAGTTCAAAGCTGGGGTTTGGTAGAAGGAAACCCCAGGAAGAAGGAAGCAAGTAAGAAGAACAGTAGAGCCCTAAGCCAGTGTCTGGCTCTCTAGGCAGATCCCCTGGGAGCAGGGGCCATGGAACAGGCGAACAGGCCATCCGCCAGCCAAGCTGATGCAGAAACCAACAGAAACTGTTTCCTATAACTTAGTGTGCGGTTTCCTGTGAATGAAGCAGCCCTTCTTTACTAATGCAAAGTCCTGCTGCAAGTCGAACTTTTGCTCTGTTTTGTCTCTGGTGGGTGAGTTTGGAGGCTTTCTAAGTGATGTGGTCTCATTTACTAGAGCTGATTTTTAAAATTTAGAGCTCAAGAGTTCTCTTGAGTATGGCAGAGCATGAACATAGGCATTGCTCAGGAGGAAGGCACTGACTTTGCAAGGAATACATCTTTCTTACTCCTTAGCTGAAGGGGCTCTCCTGGGAGGAATTAGAATTTAATTTGTTGCCAGGTTGCCCCACTCTAGCACTCAAGAGACATTCTCCCCCAAATTTCCCCCCAATCCTGTCTTATGTATACAGTTTTGGATCTCAAGTCATCTGACTGGCCAGGAGTTTTGGGGATACCACCCATGGAGGATAAATAAGTCATGCTTGTAAGGACAGAAGTCAAGTGTAATTAGGAATTGACAAAGGTCCACATAGTCAAAGCTATGGTTTTTCCAGTAGTCTGGTATGGATGTGAGAGTTGAACCATAAAGAAGGCTGAGTGCCAAAGAATTTTTGCTTTCAAACTGTGTGCTGGAGAAGACTCTTGAGAGTCCCTTGGACTGCAAGGAGATCAAACTGGTCAATCCCAAAGAAAATCAACCCTGAATATTCATTGGAAGGACTGATGCTGAATCTGAAGCTCCAACACTTTGGCCCACCTGATGCAAAAAACCAACTCACTGGGAAAGACCCTGATGCTGGGAAAGATTGAGGGCAGGAGGAGAAGGGGACGACAGAGGATGAGATGGTGGGCCGGCATCACTGACTCCATGGACATGACTTTGAGCAAGCTCAGGGAGGTGGTGAAGGACAGGGAAGCCTGGCGGGCTTCAGTTCATGGGTCCCAAAGAGTCGGACATGACTTAGCATCTGAACAGTGACAATAACAATGCATCCTTTCCATGGAAGTCACTCAACAGCTAGTGTAATAAAAGAATGAATTCATAAGCCACATCATTTCACAATAACATCATGAAAGCAAACAATTATTTAATGTGTTACCTGAAGTTTCTTAAGAAAAAAAACCTCCAGGTAACACTTGAGAGAAATATATAATGGAAAACGTTTGTAAGTCCTTTGATCAACTGTTAATATAAAATTATATGTAAGAATGCAATGAACCCATGTGTATATGTTGATTAAGATTTAGAAGTTGTGTTCTTCTTTTGGACAAGGCAATGGCACCCCACTCCAGTACTCTTGCCTGGAAAATCCCATGGATGGAGGAGCCTGGAAGGCTACAGTCCATGGGGTTGCTGAGGGTTGGACACGACTGAGCAACTTCACTTTCACTTTTCACTTTCATGCATTGGAGAAGGAAATGGAAGCCCACTCCAGTGTTCTTGCCTGGAGAACTCCAGGGACGGGGGAGCCTGGTGGACTGCCGTCTATGGGGTCGCACAGAGTTGGACACAACTGAAATGACTTAGCAGTAGCAGCAGCTCTTCTTTCAATTAGAAAAACAGAAATTGTTGTTAAATACCTACACATCAGAGGGCCCAAAATTTAAGTGCTTTGCTCTTTTGAGTTTGCTGATAGAGGCTGAACTGTGGCCTTTGGTCCTCTATTTGGGTCTTATTCTGAGTTGAGGACAGAGTTGAAGATAAATTAAGATTTGCTGACAGAATTTATAACTTCAATAAAGTTTGTAATATTATCTTATTGTCCTAAATCATAAAGAAACATGAAGGGACTTGGAAATCCCACCTTAAAAAAACACACAAAAAATGATACTAATTCCTAAAGCATTCAGAAAATGAAGATCATGGCATCCGGTCCCATCACTTCATGGGAAATAGATGGGGAAACAGTGGAAACAGTGTCAGATTTTATTTTGGGGGCTCCAAAATCACTGCAGATGGTGACTGCAGCCATGAAATTAAACGACGCTTACTCCTTGGAAGAAAAGTTATGACCAACCTAGATAGCATATTGAAAAGCAGAGACATTACTTTGCCAACAAAGGTCCGTCTAGTCAAGGCTATGGTTTTTCCAGTGGTCGTGTATGGATGTAAGAGTTGGACTGTGAAGAAAGCTGAGCGTTGAAGA
Source organism: Oryx dammah (assembly GCF_014754425.2). NCBI lineage: Eukaryota > Metazoa > Chordata > Mammalia > Artiodactyla > Bovidae > Oryx > Oryx dammah. The sequence goes on along the minus strand of NW_024070188.1, from coordinate 2,384,767 downwards.
ATTGATGCTTTTGAACTGTGGTGTTGGAGAAGAGTCTTGAGAGTCCCTTGGACTGCAAGGAGATCCAACCAGTCCATTCTAAAGGAGATTAGTCCTGGGTGTCCTTTGGAAGGAATGATGCTAAAGCTGAAACTCCAGTACTTTGGCCACCTCATGCGAAGAGTTGACTCATTGGAAAAGACTCTGATGTTGGGAGGGATCGGGGGCAGGAGGAAAAGCGGACGACAGAGGGTGAGATGGCTGGATGGCATCACCAACTCGATGGATGTGAGTTTAAGTAAACTCCAGGAGTTGGTGATGGACAGGGAGGCCTGGCGTGCTGCGATTCATGGGGTCGCAAAGAGTCGGACACGTCTGAGCAACTGAACTGAACTGAATTGAATCCCTAAAGCACTTTTATTTTATTATTATTATTATTTTTTGCTGGCAACCTTGGATTCCTTCTGAATCAGACAGCTTTGCTGTGTAATGAGTCACCTCAAAATTTAATGCGTTAAAGCAACCTTTTAAAAAATTTCTCACAAGTTTGTGCATTGGCTGGGAGATTCTTATCTGAGTTAGCTTATAGATTTGGAGAAAGTGTAGATAACAAGCAAACATAGATTTAATAAATATCCTTCATATAGATCTTGTCTCACTATATTTAGAAGCAAAGTGAAATATGTCCCTATTTATATAAAACAAAATAACTTGGGTTTAATTGTATTCCTTTAAGTAAATTGTATGTACATAAATATTAAATGCCATCTTTTATTATTAAGTTGAATTAAATAAAATAAGCTCTCTTATTTGGCATTATCAAGTATTTTTGAGATAGTCTTTTTCAGTAACATAATCTGATTAATAGCATTAATATATAATACCATGCATGGATTACCAGTTTGTTACCTTAAAAAAAAATAATAAAATATAATGGTCCAACCAAGACATTGTTTCTATATATGGACTCTTTTGCCATATGTATTTTTACCAAATACTAATCTGAAAATCTATTATTATTATTATTATTTTATTAGAGTACAGTTGATTTAAAATGTTGTGTTAGTTTCAGGTGTACAGCAAAGTGAATCTCCTTTATATATATATATTTATATATATATGTCTCCTTGATTCTTTTCCCATATAGGCCATTAAAGAGTTTTGAGTAGAGTTCCCTGTGCTATACAGTAGGTCCTTATTATTTATTGTATATATAGTAGTGGGCATATGTGAATCCCAATCTCCCAATTTACCCCCCCTCCCCATTTGCCCTTTTTTTTTTTTCTAAGTCACTTCAGTTGTATCCGACTCTATGCGACCCCATAGATGGCAGCCCACCAGGCTCCCCCGTCTCTGGGATTCTCCAGGCAAAAATACTGGAGTGGGTTGTCATTTCCTTCTCCAATGCGTGAAAGTAAAAAGTCAATGTGAAGTTGCTCAGTTGTGTCTGACTCTTAGCGACCTCATGGACTGCAGCCTACAGAGCTCCTCCATCCATGGGATTTTCCAGGCAAGAGTACTGGAGTAGGGTGCCATTGCCTTCTCCACATTTGACCATTGGTAGCCATAAAATTGTTTTCTATATCTGTGGCTATTTTTGTTTTGTAAATAAGCTCATTTGTATCATTTTTTTTTAAAGATTCCACATATAAGTGATATAATTTGTTATTTATCTTTCTGTCTGACTTACTTCACTCAGTATGACAATCTTTCCGTCTATCCATGTTGCTGCATCTGGCATTATTTTGTGCTTTTAATGGCTGAGTAGTATTCCACTGTATATATGTGCCATTTTTCCTTTATCCATGCCTCTGTCAGTGAACATTTAGGTTGCTCCCATGTCCCAGCCCTTGTAAATAGTGCTGCAATGAATACTGGGGTGCATGTATCTTGAAAAGCGATTATTATTGCAGAGACTATAAAACTCTAGGATTAGGAGAAGACAACTCTAGGAATTTAGAGGTTTGCACACGCAAGGGGAGAGAAGAAGGTATCACAGTAAAACAAAATATTAGTCCTGCCAGGGACTTGAGAGAATTCAGTGAAGAAACAAGGCAAACACATTCTGAATTACATCTGCAATAAGAACAATTCTAGATTTCACTCTTTTAAACATATGTTTCCTGTAGTCTCTTAGGAGAGGAAAATGGGGAAGATACTTGAATTCTGTTAGGGAGGTCTGAGACCTATGCGTTTTTACTCTTTGAAAACTACTTTAAAAAATTAAAAAAAGAAACTGTTGAGTCGGAAATAGCATTTTAATTTTAAGTAAAAAAAGAGACTCTGATTTTTAACTACATAATATTGTATATAGTGTTTTTAGTCTTTACCTGAAGATTTTAATTCATTTTTAAGTGTTGAAAAAAATTGAGGCTAGAACAACTGTGAAAAGACAAAATGAGCTAATGATTTTTCCGAGTTTCTGGTACAGTGAAAAACCACACATATGTCTTAAAAGTTTTTCAAAACTTTCATAAGTAGTTACTATTAAGTATATAAAACATTTATGTATTTCATTTTACTTTGCTTATCTGTTTATCCCAAATTCAATTCAGAAAGGTCAAGAGACGGAGTGGAAATATCTCCACCTAGTGGTCAGTGTGAAGTAAACCTCTAGGTCCACAACATGCTGCTGGCTGCTGCTAAGTCGCTTCAGTCGTGTCCGACTCTGTGCGACCCCATAGACGGCAGCCCACCAGGCTCCCCCGTCCCTGGGATTCTCCAGGCAAGAACACTGGAGTGGGTTGCCATTTCCTTCTCCAATGAAAAAAAAGTGAAAGTGAACTAGTGTGCTTCAATTAATGTTTGTGAGCTTACCGCGTGCTCAGTCGCTAAATCGTGTGGACTCTTTGCAACCCCAAGGACTGTAGGCCACCAGGCTTCTCTGTCCATGGGATTTCCCAGGCCAGAATACTGGAGCGGGTCATTTCCTTCTCTAGGGGATCTTCCCAGCCCAGGGATTGAACCTATGTCTCCCACATCTCCTTCACCGGCAGGCAGATTCTTTACCACTGATCCACCTGGGAAGCCTGACAGTTGACAGGGAGGCAATACATTTTTCAGGCAGAGAAACCATTTGGGGCTTAGTTATTTCTTTCCTCTGCTGTTTATAATCTCAGCAAATGCAGGATCACGCTTCATTTTGCTCACCAATGTAGTTCCACGCCCAGCAGTGCGTGAGTGCTAAGTGGCTTCAGTCATGTCTGACTCTTTGCGACCCTTTGGACTGGAGCCTGCCAGGCTCTTTTGTCCAAGGGATTCTCCAGGCCAGAATACTGGAATGGGTTGCCATGCCTTCCTCCAGGGGATCTTCCCCACCCAGTGATCAAATTGCCTCTCTTAGCTCTTCCATATTGGCAGGTAGGTTCTTTACCTCTAGGGCTACCTGGGAAACCCATGCCCAGCAGTGATGGGTATATAGTACCTCAATGACACAATGAAAAGAAAAAAAAAGATACATGTTCACAAAGGCGAAAAGGTTAAGATAAAAGTGAAATAAGTCAAATAAATATAAATATTACACACTTGTTGCTGCTGTTCTAATTACTATCTCAATCTATTTTTATTTACTTTTATAAAATGAATTTCAATTGAAAAGCATATGAAGAATTATAAAGCATCTTCCCAGGTGGATTATACAAAAAGAAGCAGAGACAAGAATGAGTCATCTGTCTTTAGTGACTTCTTGGGAATAAATATTATTTATAATAATATAAATATTATTGTTATTCCTGAGAATCAAGATAAATATTATCTAGTGAATTCCTGGGAATAAAATAAATATTTCCTTATTAAAATTCAAGTCCACAGACATAAAAAAATAAAAGTATTGAATATTATTCAGAACAGAAATTCTAGGAAATAGTCTGGTTTCCATTATGCGACTTGTCTGTAGTAATTACTGTCTTTGTGTTCAGGGCTTCCTTTCCTTGGGTAAAACTGACCGAATGTTGTTAGAATATTAGACATGGTTTCTAAAAGGCTTTAAGAATTTTAGAGGTAGATCTCCTATGTCAATATAAAGAAGTTACCCAAGAATAGGACAGAACTTCCAGAGAAGCTACTGGCTGCATGCACCTGTTTTTGTTTTGTTGTTTAATGCCTATGGTCTGTTAGTGAAATGATATGGTGTTGACCCGCACGTAAACTACTGATGTTAGTTTCAGTCTAATTGAAAATGCTGTATCTTTCTTCTCTTTATAGAAAGCATCATCATCCACCAGTTACGTATGAACTCAAGATGAAATGGTAAACCAAGCACATACTGGGTGTGCGTATTTCCTCTGAATCCCTGTTGAATGGATAATATATCTCCAGCCCTCCACCATCACTAAGGTCCACCATGCTACTGATCACTACTGGAAATAATTTCCTTCTTCCAGTGAATTTTTCTTTTGAGGATATAAACGTAAAAGCTGAAAATGGTTTTGCTGATCATATAAAAATAGGTAGCAAGAGTAATTCAATTTTTGTGTCAAATTTCTCTTCCTTTGGCAAAGCTTTCAGGTCCACGGGCACATGCTGTGTAATTTATTTTTATAATACACTTTGTAATGTGATTAGTTTTCCTAAAGTGTTTCCTTCTTCATAGTCTATGGCACATATATTTGTAGACTACACTGTCAGTTCACCGAAGTATTGGTATTGGTGTACTCAAAATTGTAAGTTCTGCTTATTTTCTTCTATCAGTTTGCTATTCCTGAAAAAAAAAAGAAAAAGAAAGTATAACACTCTCTAGGGTAAATTCAAGAGGTAAAACCAGAGCAGGAGGTCCTGGAAGATCTGTTATTATTGTTCGTACAATTCTCTGGTTCTGATCATGGTTCACCACTAACAACACTGTGATTTAAGAGTTTAATTTTAAATACTTAAGCCAGTTTTCTAAAGTTGCTCTTTCTGGTGTTCTGTGCCCAAAACCCTGGATGAATTTGTTTTCATATGGAACAAATTAATAGCAGGAGCTGTGTGAGTTTTACCAGTAAGCCTTAAAGGGACAGCTTTTACTGGCAGTTCCAGTGTATTTCTGTTTGCATTATGTACCTCCATGTACAGGATGTGTAATGCGGACTGTGATATTAGATCATTTCTCACAATCTATCCAAGTGAAAAACTGAAAATAAAAAGTGACCTAGATACTATCAGCATTTTTTTTTTAAGTGGTAAAAGAAATCCCAAGATAGGTAAACTTTTTTCTTGATAGCTAGAATTTGGACACGTTTTCATAATCCCCTATAGGTTAGATAATATATTCTTTAAAGATTCAAAGCACAATATGCATTAATCAAATCTCAGTGTCAGACCTGCTGTTGAATTTAGGTTTATGTGAAAATATGCATCAGAAAACTACTTGAAACTCTAATAGTGTAGCTTTAAAAAAAAAAGATTTTGTTAATATAGATATGTTTTCAATAAGGTCTTTAAAAAGATCATTATGAAGACAAATGAGTTGGCACATCAGTTTCTAGGAGCATAAATCATGTATCATGTCACTTATCGAGATTAAAGAAAGAATGCTTGTTAGCATCACAAGGATAACTAGAAAGCACACAGGTAATACTATTGGCCCATTTCTCTGGTCCACAACATTACCCAGGTTCCTGAGGCCATGAGGGGAATACACACTGATTCTATGGAACAGAAACATTAGGTTTTAAGGTATACCTTATGGAATTAGCAAATCACATTCAGTAGGTATTAAAAATTAATTTGTATTTTATGTAAAATTAGTTATGAGTTTTGTAAGTAAGAGAAATGCTACAGTAGGTTTGTCTTAGCTTGAATAATTGTGAACGCATCACAGACATGCAGGGCTTTCATTACTGATTAATGAAACTAGAGTGTGTATGTGTGAAGATTTTAAAAATTGTTATGGGTTTTGATTTCTGAAGATGTTTCTGAACTGACCATTTCACTGAGAAGGGGGTTTTATTTAGTATTGCTATATTTTTCGACTCACAGTTAAATTTCCTATTTGCCAATGCTTATACTTCTGATGGCAAAAATATTCTGATATACCACAGAATTTATTTTGAAGCAAATAACTTTCTTAACTTGTGAGAATTTTATTACACAAAGAATGAAAAGGCTAGAAGATAAAACTTTAAATACTACTTGATGTTAATTTAAAATATTACAAGTAACTTAATGTATATTTGGATCTAAAGATTTTGTTTCTCCTGCATTTATAATGAAATTTATAGAGGATGATGGTGTGATCAGGGCAACTCAGATGGTTGCTCTTTTCTGCCCCTGCTATGATTAAGTCCTTTCTTTAAACTCTAATGGAATGTGAGTGACAGATGAGTAAAATTAATCTACATTAATAAAAAACTGTCTTAACAAAAATAATAAAATATTAAAAAATGAATAGAAAATAAACACAGAAGTCTTTATCTAGTGAATAAACAAACAAGATCATAAATAGTCATACTCCAGTGAAAGTGTGAAAGCGTTAGTTGCTCAGTCGAGTCTGACCCTTTGTGACCCCATGGGCTGGAGCCCACCTGGCTCCCATGTCCATGGGGTTCTCCAGGCAGGAACATTGGAGTGGGTTGCCATTCCCTTATCAACATCCAACTGAAAAAACTGCCCCCGTGTTCAATCCTGGCACTATCCCAGGCTCGCATAATTTCTATATATTTTAAGTAAATCTCCAATCATCAGTAGGAATGACAATCCATTTTGAATGGAATAATTATGTTTTCTGAAGCAGAGTCATAATCAGTGTTTCCGGATTCAGGTGCATAGTTGACCTAATTCATTATGTTGCCCTTTTCTTTTTGATAGGAGAATGTGTTCTGATAGTATTGATTACAAAGATTTTTTTTCAAGTATTTCATAAAACATTAAGGTTTGATGAAGTTAGTTGTAAATATTCCAGATATCAGATGCCTGGAATGGTCACAAAATGTGAAGAATTAATTGTATCTTAGGACAACCATTTGAAAAAAAATCATGATGTGGAATATATAGCTTAAACATTAACAGAAACACCAACACTATTGAAGTAACTCACAGCTTCTAAAAACCAGAGACAAAGGAAGTATAAAATGGTGTGTTAAACAATGTAATTAATATGGTTGTGCCTTTTATCTATATACTGTGGTTGAATTTTCCTGGAAATAAATTAAAAGTATAGCTAATGTAGTGTGTGTTCATGAAAGTGATGAGCAACAATTCTAAAAACACCAAAAATGCAAGATGGAAGTTTTTTAAAAAAAACATCTGGCACCTGAGGCATATATGTGCCTCTGGACTCCAGTGCCATGCCTCTGCTAAAAATATTAATTCGAAGGCAAAAAAGAACAATAAAAATTTCTGTAATGAATTCATAAAAATGGGGAGCGTTTCATGGAATTATTTTTGCTTGCTGACCACTAAAATTTTTATTTTCTTAAATTTTCAGCATTTACTACATAACTGATGAAAACTGTGTTTGTTACCTAGAGAAAATGTCATATATTCATAAATTTCAACAGAAATGTTTATCGGTGCCATGACAAGATTCGTTTTTTTTCTGGTGTTGTTTTCTTTTTGTTTGTTTATGTTATTTTGGTAATTTTACCTCACCATTCACAGATTTTGTTATTTGAACAATTCAGGTCTGTATTTATTTAGATTTTTTGCTTTAAAAATATCAGATGTTAACTTTTCCATTATAAGAGATTTATAATGTGATCAAATATTCTTAGAAGTCTTGCAGGTTTAATGGATTTTCAAAAGCAAAAGATTGCATTGAAAAGTTTGTGAGCTGCATTCTATTTTCACAGCATTCTCAATTTTGTCTCCTGTAAGTTTTATTAAATCCATGAAAAGCTTATTATTTTTCACTACACCCAGGTGAATTTATGGATATATACTTGTCTTTTCTATGAATGTAATATCCTACTTTCATTTTTTTCACAGGCTATTGAAATTACTAAACCAATTAAGACATTCTCTATGTTATTTCCAAAAGCCAACTATGTTTGTCAAAATCTCACCAGGGTGAGAAAAAATAATGATTGTGATACAAAAGCATTTGTGCAATATTCTTTTTTGAATTGGAACATAATAGTTATCAAATTAAAATCATTTAAAATGAATATTTGACCTTCTTTTTACTTAAAATTATTTGCTTTAAAATAGATTTCCCCTCTGCATTTCGTATTTTCTTTAAAATATGGTGTTTTTTCAATGTGAATAAATATAAGTCAAATAGCAGATCTCCCAAAATGAGACTTTTTCTCTGAGTTACATCATGGTTTGAATCCCTACAAGACACCAAGAGATGGAACTGGTTACAGGGTTTCCCTTATCCATTAGCCTCCCCCAAATAATCTGTCGACCAACATTCAGATACTTCCCACTGCCTTCCACTGTCTGTCTAAAGGTAGATTGCTCAGCAGAGCAAATGCTCCTGAGGTTCTGCCAGCGACTGTCAGCCTGGCCCCCACAAAGGCAGCTGGATAATGGTTTCAGAAAAGTGGGGTGGGGATGATGGTGGGGTTGTGCTCTGATCTCTTTTATTTGCCAGCCTTGTGCCAGAAATGGTCCATTGCCATAGCCAACCTGAAACTTATCTTTGCCTTATTTGAGACAAAGGAATGGGTTTTTCTTATTTATTATTTAAAGATACACATATCCAAAAACCAGGCAAAGCTGCTGTCTACACAAAGATGCCTTCCACAGGAAAGCTGCAGATGTTAGGGGTCTTGACGACAAGGACAGCTCTTTGGCTTCTCTTCTTTGAGGTGTGGAGCCCTTTGGAGTACATGGTTTGAGAGCACTTGCCAAAAGACTGTTTATTTCATGACTTCCCGGGAGAAGGGGTCTCAGGCTTTCCATCATATATGTGCAAATAGAATACTGTCTCTGAGCCCTGAGCTAGAGTCACTTTTAATGAGAACAGGTGCTTCCCCTAGGTACAGAGAAACCAGAGCAACTTATCTGGGCTTTATGTTTGTTGGCAATAGGACACACTGCAGGAAACTCTTTTTTCTTTAAAAAAAAATTTTTTTTCCCTTTACAATACTGTATTGGTTTTGCCATACATCAACATGAATCTGCCACGGGTGTACATAAGTTCCCACTCCTGAACTCCCCTCCCACCTCCCTCCCCATACCATCCCTCTGGGTTATCCCAGTGCACCAGCCCCAAGCATCCTGCATCCTGCATCGAACCTAGACTGGTGATTAATTTCTTATATGATATTATACATGTTTCAATGCCATTCTCCCAAATCATCCCACCCTCTCCCTCTCCCACAGAGTCAAAAAGTCTGTTCTGTACATCTGTGTCTCTTTAGCTGTCTCACATACAGGGTTGTCATTACCATCTTTCTAAATTCCATATATATGCATTAGTATACTGTATTGGTGTTTTTCTTTCTGGCTTACTTCACTCTGGATAATCGGCTCCACTTTCATCCACCTCATTAGAACTGATTCAAATGTATTCTTTTTGATGGCTGAGTAATACTCCATTGTGTATATGTACCACAGCTTTCTTATCCATTCATCTGCTGATGGACATCTAGGTTGCTTCCATGTCCTGGCTATTATAAACAATGCTGCAATGAACATTGGGGTACATGTGTCTCTTTCAATTCTGGTTTCCTCGGTGTGTATGCCCAGCAGTGGGATTGCTGGGTCATGAGGCAGCTCTATTTCCAGTTTTTAAGGAATCTCCACACTGTTCTCCATAGTGGCTGTACTAGTTTGCATTCCCACCAACAGTGTAAGAGGGTTCCCTTTTCTCCACACCCTCTCCAGCATTTATTACTTGTAGAATTTTGGATCACAGTCATTCTGACTGGTGTGAAATGGTACCTCATTGTGGTCTTGATTTGCATTTCTCTGATAATGAGTGATGTTGAGCATCTTTTCATGTGTTTGTTAGCCATCTGTATGTCTTCTTTGGAGAAATGCCTATTTAGTTCTTTGGCCCATTTTTTGATTGGGTCATTTATTTTTCTGGAATTGAGCTGCAGGAGTTGCTTGTATATTTTTGAGATTAGTTGTTTGTCAGTTGCTTCATTTGCTATTATTTTCTCCCATTCCGAAGGCTGTCTTTTCACCTTGCTTATAGTTTCCTTTGTTGTGCAGAAGCTTTTAATTTTAATTAGGTCCCATTTGTTTATTTTTGTTTTTATTTCCAATATTCTGGTAGGTGGGTCATAGAGGATCCTGCTGTGATTTATGTCAGAGAGTGTTTTGCCTATGTTCTCCTCTAGGAGTTTTATAGTTTCTGGTCTTACGTTTAGATGTTTAATCCATTTTGAATTTATTTTTGTGTATGGTGTTAGAAAGTGTTCTAGTTTCATTCTTTTACAAGTGGTTGACCAGTTTTCCCAGCACCACTTGTTAAAGAGACTGTCTTTAATCCATTGTATATTCTTGCCTCCTTTGTCGAAGATAAGGTGTCCATAGGTGTGTGGATTTATCTCTGGGCTTTCTATTTTGTTCCATTGATCTATATTTCTGTCTTTGTGCCAGTACCATACTGTCTTGATGACTGTGGCTTTGTAGTAGAGCCTGAAGTCAGGCAGGTTGATTCCTCCAGTTCCATTCTTCTTTCTCAAGACTGCTTTGGCTATTTGAGGTTTTTTGTATTTCCATACAAATTGTGAAATTATTTGTTTTAGCTCTGTGAAAAATACCGCTGGTAGCTTGATAGGGATTGCATTGAATCTGTAGATTGCTTTGGTAGTATACTCATTTTCACTATATTGATTCTTCCAATCCATGAACATGGTTTATTTCTTCATCTTTTAGTGTCCTCTTTGATTTCTTTCACCAGTGTTTTATAGTTTTCTATATATAGGTCTTCAGTTTCTTTAGGTAGATATATTCCTAAGTATTTTATTATTTTCGTTGCAATGGTGAATGGAATTGTTTCCTTAATTTATTTTTCTACTTTCTCATTATTAGTGTAAAGGAATGCAAGGGATTTCTGTGTGTTGATTTTATATCCTGCAACTTTCCTATATTCATTGATTAGCTCTAGTAATTTTCTGGTGGAGTCTTTAGGGTTTTCTATGTAGAGGATCATGTCATCTGCAAACAGTGAGAGTTTTACTTCTTTTCCAATTTGGATTCCTTTTATTTCTTTTTCTGCTCTGACTGCTGTGGCCAAAACTTCCAGAACTATGTTGAATAGTAGTGGTGAAAGTGGGCACCCTTGTCTTGTTCCTGACTTTAGGGGAAATGCTTTCAATTTTTCACCACTGAGGATAATGTTTGCTGTGGGTTTGTCATATACAGCTTTTATTATGTTGAGGTATGTTCCTTCTATTCCTGCTTTCTGGAGAGTTTTTTTTAATCACAAATGGATGTTGAATTTTGTCAAAGGCTTTCTCTGCATCTATTGAGATAATCATATAGCTTTTATTTTTCAATTTGTTAATGTGGTGAATTACATTGATTGATTTGCAGATATTGAAGAATCCTTGCATCCCTGGGATAAAGCCCACTTGGTCATGGTGTATGATCTTTTTAATGTGTTGTTGGATTCTGATTGCTAGAATTTTGTTAAGGATTTTTGCATCTATGTTCATCAGTGATATTGGCCTGTAGTTTTCATTTTTTGTGGCATCTTTGTCAGGTTTTGGTATTAGAGTGATGGTGGCCTCATAGAATGAGTTTGGAAGTTTACCTTCCTCTGCAAGTTTCTGGAAGAGTTTGAGTAGGACAGGTGTTAGCTCTTGTCTAAATTTTTGGTAGAATTCAGCTGTGAAGCCATCTGGACCTGGGCTTTTGTTTGCTGGAAGATTTCTGATTACAGTTTCAATTTCCATGGTTGTGATGGGTCTGTTAAGATTTTCTATGTCTTCCTGGTTCAGTTTTGGAAAGTTGTACTTTTCTAAGAATTTGTCCATTTCTTCCATGTTGTCCATTTTATTGGCATATAATTGCTGATAGTAGTCTCTTATGATCCTTTGTATTTCTGTGTTGTCTGTTGTGATCTCTCCATTTTCATTTCTAATTTTATTGATTTGATTTTTCTCCCTTTGTTTCTTGATGAGTCTGGCTAATGGTTTGTCAATTTTATTTATCCTTTCAAAGAACCAGATTTTGGCTTTGTTGATTTTTGCTATGGTCTCTTTTGTTTCTTTTGCATTTATTTCTGCCCTAGTTTTTAAAATTTCTTTCCTTCTTTTATTTTTCTTGAATGTCATTAAACTCCACATTTATAATTTGTATTCAGTGAATCCCAAGGAACCTATTGTTGTTGCTTAGTCACTAAGTCATGTCTGAGTGACCCTGGACTGTAGCCTGTCAGGCTCCTCTGTCCATGGGATTCTCCAGGCAAGAAGACTGGAGTGGATTGCCTTTTCCTTCTCCAGGGGATCTTCCTGACCCTTGAAAGATGTCAATCAGATGGGGCAACCCTAGTGACTGCAAGTTTCCTGGCACAGCCAGATCACAGTCTGACCCACAGAAAACAGTAGGAACCCAGTTTTTTAAAAAAGATAATCAGTTCTTTCATTTTGCCTGGCATTATTTCTAGCATCTCTTTCAGAGATAAGCATCTCTAAGAATAAAGTCTTTTTCTTTCTCTTCAGGAGTCCTTTTTTCTCTTTCTGCCTTATGTTGACTAGCACTAGGACACAATGCTGTCTCTCTAGTTTGACTGTAAGTTTCTCAAGGGCAGGACTTGCATATTCCTTAGAGTGAATGCAAGATACTGAATAAATGTTTGCAAAGGGCAATATAATTCCTTCTCCCAGCTGCCTTGCCTCATGGTTTTCCATGACCATAAGCACATACATAGTCAGTTGGGGGTTTTCTGACGGACTCTCACTCCCATTTGTCTCTCCTCTTTGAGAGGAAGGCATGTGCATAGTCAAAATGGCAGGGTGCTTTGTAGGCATTTGGTAATTGACTCCTAATCCCAAAGGGCTGCTCCTTCAGCAGTGTGTTCTGGGCTAGATCTTCCTCACCAAATTGACTTGCCTGGTGATTCTTCCCTTGCAGAAGCTACTGTACCCACTGAAGTTTTCAGAGGCAGAATATCTGGATGAAACAGGAGTCTCAACACTCATTGGTTCACTCTGCAAGGACAAAAATGCCCTCATTTTATCAGATCACCAGATGGTCTAGGCTACTAAAACAAGAGAGATGTATTCAGCCATTTTTGAACCACAAAAGAGGTAAGCACTGGTTCCCACATAGAGCATTGGTGCAAGTAGTCAGTGGGACAACGTGACTCTATAAGCTAACAAACCAAGCATCTCCCAGAAGAGGAGGGTACCAGACAACTCTTCATAGGGAAATTGTGACCTGCTAAGATCTTGCTTGAGAAAAGGACCATGATCACCGAGGGTATATATACAGTTTTGCAAAACATTAATAACAAGTGTAATATAAGGTTCAACTTTCTCTATGTCCCTTTATCTTTAGTTCTATTCTCTTCTGGGTGAAGTGAAAGTCACTCAATCATGTCCAACTCTTTGCGACCCTATGGACTATACAGTCCCTGGAATTCTCCAGGCCAGAATACTGGAGTGGGAAGCCTTTCCCTTCTCCAGGGGATCTTCCCAACCCAGGGATTGAATCCAGGTCTCCCGAATTGCAGGCAGATTCTTTACCAGCTGAGCCACAAGGGAAGCCCAAGAATATTGGACTGGATAGCCTATCGCTTCTCAAGTGAATCTTCCCGACCCAGGAATCGAACTGGGGTCTCCTGCATTGCAGGTGGATTCTTTACCAACTGAGCTATCAGGGAAGCCGTCTCTCCCGGGTGGAGAACCACAATATCACTCAGACCTTAGGATCCATTTCCTCACAGTTTAGTTTTTGACATCATAAAGAGGATAAGGTGTGGTACCTCCTCAGACCCCCTATAAGACCCTGACCACACATTTTATATGCCAGTGACTTCATTATTTTTCAATTATTTGTTGGTAAATTGTCTTTTTCACGCAAATGTGAGTTCATTCAAAGTAGATCAAGTTAATTCAACAAGTTTATTGAGTTCCTTTTATGTCCCAGTTCTCTTGACAGATATTGGAGATATAGTAATTGACAAAAACATCTCTGACCTTGAGAAGCTTATACCTACCAGGAAAGACAGGTATAAAAAGATACTTTCTGACACTACGGTAAGTGCAAGTATAGAGATATGCACATATTGCCACGTGCTCAGAGAACAGTTCTTGGCTCAGTCTGAGGGGACAAAGACTTGAACTGGCCACTGTCCTGAATCTTGACGCTTGAGTAGGAATTAGCTAGCAAGGCAGTTTCAGTGGAGGAGAGGTCTGAATTCTGGGAGCACTGGGTCCCTGAGTACTGGGTGTCGGAGACAGTGAGTGCAGATTTTTCATCCCAGGAGATTTGGTGACAATCAAAACGATGTGGTGGAACAGTGTGCCGAACCTCATTCCTTACCGTGTGCTTGTCAGGGAGAAATCCCTGGAGGGCCTGATGTCTGTTGTCCTAAATATTCAGTTCCAGTTACCAAAATGGGACTAAGCAGGCTCAGCAAAAACTGACTTTCACTTTTAAGTTCATCTTATGAAAGTCACCCTTCAAGTATATGTTAAAGTTACTTTAAAGAAATAAATGGGGTTTCCCTGGTGGCTCAGAGGTCAAGAATCCACCTGGCAATAGCAGGAATCATGGGTTCTATCCCTGAACCGGGAAGATCCCACATGCTGCAGAGAAACGAAGCCCGTGCACCACAACTGTTGAGCCTGTGCTCTGGAGCCCGGGAGCTGCAACTGCTGAGCCAATGGGCCACAGCTTCCGAAGCCCACTGCCCAAGAGCCCACACTCTGCGACGAGAGGCCACTGCAATGAGAAGCCTGCACACTGAAACTGGAGAGCAGCCCCTACTCACCACAATGAGACAAAAAGCCATGCAGCACAGCCACATATAAATTAATAAATAAAAAAATCATTAAAAAAATGAGTGACTGAATAGATAGTAGTGGCCCAAGTGTTTCAAAAAAAAAAAAAAAGAAAGAAAGAAAGATGAAATGCCTGTAATACCCCATTCCCTCCAAACTTCCAAAAATTTAGTACTTGGAGTAATGGCACAAAGTAAGTTCAAGTCTAAAAATAGTCCAACATGTGACTTATAAGAGATTAATATTTTTAAGATTCTACTTTCCTACATCTCTTGAATGATTCTCATGGAGCAAGTAAAGTCTCTTTCCTTCATAGCCCTTCCCTTTTGAAAAAATAATTTCACTGTTACACATATGTCAGTTGGCTGTCAAACAAGAAACTGTAATGTTGCATTTGAAAGGAAGACCTTATCTATAACTAATAGCACCCATAATTGATAATTGATGGAAAAATACATACCATGGGAAGTAACTGACAAGGTTCTACACAATGGAGGGAAGATCCCCTGGTGGCTCAGATGGTAAAGACTCTGCCTTCAGTGCAGGAGATCTGGGTTCAATCCCTGCTTTGGGAGGATCCTCTGGAGAAGGGAATGGAAACCCACTCCAGTATTCTTGCTGGAAAACCCCATGAATAGAGGAGCCTGGCAGGCTATATAGTTAATAGGGTCACAAAGAGTCAGACACAACTAAGTAACTAAGCAAGCCACACAGTGGAAGTTATGGAGCCTGAGGTTCCATTAAAATTGTATTCTTTCATTTAAGGAGTGTGTAGAATTATGAGACTACACTTGATCTTAGCCAAAAGGCCAAGAAACGATGTAGAATTATGAGAAATGGAACCTTATTTCCTTCCCCAAACAAAGTTCTTAGACCTCCTACTAGGAATTTTGGTGTCATTATCTTTCCTCTAATGAGATTAACCATTAAAGTATCTTGTTTGACTTGTCTTTCTGACTACTGATTTCGGTTATTCATGGATTTGCAAAGTGTTTATCACAGTCAGTGACCTCAGGCTAATTAGACAATCTCAGTGTGAGAACAAAAGGATTTTCTTAAATGCCTAACTGAAAGTTTAGTAAATAACCTACATAAAAATCAGAAAAAGATTAACTTTAAAAATAGTTTGGATCAAGTTCTGTTGCAATAAATATAAGAAATCAGATCATATTCCTGATGAAAAATTAATCAATACAGTAAGTCCCCTACAAACAAATGAGGTCCATTTTGAGAGTGCATTCATAAGTGCAATTTGTATCAAAGTCCAAGTTAGCCTCGGTTAACTAAGTAGTTAAGTAACACATGTGGCTATATAGTACTGTACCATAATAGGTTTATAATACTTTTCACAAATAATACATAAAAAACAAACACAAAAATAAAGAAAACACTTTAAATCTTACAGTCCAGTACCTTAAAGGTATAGTAGTACAGTAGTACAGCTGCACACAGGGGCTGACATCGAGTGAACAGGCAAGAAGAGTTACTGACTGGAGGAGGAAGGGGTGGGAGATGGGAGAGCTGAAGGGTCGTCAGCAACAGGAGATGGAGGGTGAGCTGCAGTTTCACTCCCACCTGACCGTGATGGCACAGGTTCTGGTTCCTTACTGGGTTCATTTAGGAAAAATGATCCAATGACGTCTGGGTAGTAGATCTTTTTTCTCAACATAGATGACATTGGATTGCATACTGTCATCTTTGTGTACCATTCCACGTTTGGTTCCTGTGCCTCAAAAATTAACAGTGTCTCCTCTGGGACCTCCGTGGTATCCAGTGGCTGAGACTTTGCACCCGATGCAAGGGGCCCGGGTTTGGTCCCTTGGCCAAGAACTAGATCCTGCATGCTGCAACTAAGATTTCACATGCTGCAACTAAAGACACACACAAAGATGGAAGATTCTGCTTGCTGCAAATAAGACCCGGCACAGCCAATAAAATATTTAAAAAATAAAATTATCAATGCCTTCACAAATAGAGAAAATCCCCTTGCCATTTCTTGTGTCGTAAATTTCTTTAGTTACTTCTTCTTCCTCTTGTCTCCCTTTGTTCTTTCTTTGGGGCTCCAACTCCATCAGGTCTTCCTTAGTAAACTCCTCGTGTCGCACAGTAAGAAGTTCAATGAAGATACACTCTTGCAAACCTAGCTTGAAATAAAGATACTGTGCTACTGTGCTGTATACAGTACTGTGCATTAAAGAACACGAAAGCACAGCTACTTGTAGAGGATGCACGCACGTGATAGTGTATGCCAGACACGTGACGTGACTCGACATGTGAAAGCATGTTTGCATCTTTAAAACTTCAAAACTTGAAAGTTTGCAGGTAGGGGACTTAACTGTAGTCAATCTAAGAAAAAAAAATGGAAAATTTTATTTGAGCTAGCCTGAAGATTATAACCCAGCAGACAGTCTGAAAAAGCTCTGAGGACTGCTCTGTCTGGTAGAATGGTAAACTCCAACCCATTCCAGTATTCTTACCTGGAAAATCCCATGGACAGAGGAGCCTGGTGGGCTACAGTCCACAGGGTCACAAAAGAGTTGGACGGGACTTAGCAACTAAACAGCAACAGCAACAATTGATCATACAGGCTCTTTTAATTGGCTATCCTGGAAATTTTTAGAAGGAATCTCAAATTAAACTTTCAAAGACATCAAGGCTGGGAAAGCATGTCAAGGGCTTGCCGTGAGATTCTGTGATAGCTATAGACTTGAATGTATTTCTCTCTTCTCAAAGTGAAAGTGAAAGTGAAAATGAAGTCACCCAGTCATGTCTGACTCTTTGTGACCCCATGGACTGTAGCCTACCAGGCTCCTCAGTCTGTGGAATTTTCCAGGCAAGAGTACTGGAGTGGGTTGCCATTTCCTTCTCCAGGGGATCTTCCCAACCCAGGGATTGAACCTGAGTCTCCTGTATTGCAGGCAGACGCTTTACCATCTGAGCCACCAGGGAACCCCAAAAGGGACGCTGTGGCTGCATGGGCCGGGAAGTCCTCAACAAATCTTGAGATTCCTGCATCTGCCAGGAGGTAGCCTTTCTTATTCATCTGATGAAGTTGCTGGGAACCTAAGAGTTTCCAACTTCTGGAGAGAACAGGGAGAAAGGAAAGATAAATGTTACAGTTTCACTTACAAACGTATAATTTATCAAATTGCTGTAAGCTATAATTAGCTTAGCTTGCCTTGTGGCTGAGATGGTAAAGAGTCTGCCTACAATGCGGGAGATCTGGGTTTGATCCCTGGGTCAGGAAGATCCTCTGGAGAAGGAAATGGCAACCCACTCCAGTACTCTTGCCTGGAAAATCCCATGGATGGAGGAGCCCGGTAGGGGTCCTGGGGTTGCAAAGAGTCGGACATGACTGAGTGACTTCACTTCACTTCATAATTAGCTTAAGGGGAAGGGTTTCCTCATAGCTGGTCACAATAAATACATTTGGTTCATAAGCAAAGCACAGTGATATATGTTTTTGAGACAAAGGGTTACATTTCAAATGATGTATTGACAGTTTATACAATCCATATCTGCGTGTACAAAATGATTAGTGGATCATCCTGACCCTTTACTAGAATAAGAGGAAAGGTATACTCCTGAGGAGGTCTGGCTAATGCGGATTCACAATACACACTAAAGGGGAAGGAAGAGGCTCAAATAAGCAGAGGAAATTTTTTATGTTCAAATTTTTGTCTTGTCATGAAATATGACTTTATTTCATCAATTCCCCTTCTTATATCATTAGTCTTTTAATGGAAAGCATTAGGTGAGTAAACATTTGGGCCCTCAATGCCAGGATTGTTGCTTACCTTCCAGGCAACAATCTTGCCTGGAAAATTCCATGGACTGAGGAGCCTGGTAGGCTACAGTCCATGGGGTCACAAAGAGTCGGACGTGACTGGGTGACTTCACTTTCACTTTGAGAAGAGAGGAATACATTCAAGTCTATAGGCTCTATCAGGCTCTATCATGTCCCTTCATGTTGCATCTTTATAGCTTGGTTCTTTCTTTCCTTTTAGGGTGTTATACTAGTGAGATGTTTGGCATGGACTAGTGGTAAATTCCAATTGTCCAATAGGACTTATGTCAGTGTTACCTCACATGTGCATTTTTCATGTTCATTAATTTTTTGAGAACTATGGATGTGATCAGCAGTTTCAAGCTTTTAGGTATCATTATTTTAATAGGAGTAGGTGATATACAGTGCAAAAGGCAAGAAACTATCACTTTACAAGTCACACCAACTGTAATCAAAATTGTCACTTGGAGTAACAATGTCATTAAACATTAAGCCAAGATTCTCCTGTGTGTGTGTGTGTTAGTTGCTCAGTTGTGTCCAACTCTTTGCAACCCCATGGACTGTAGCCCAAGAGGCTTCTCTGTCCATGGAATTCTCTAAGCAAAAATACTGGAGTAGGTAGCTATTCCAAACCATTTCCTCATATTTCCACTAAACTGGGAAAAGGATCATTCAGAACAGAAATTTGATTCTTCATATGTGTCATGAGTTACACCAGAAGACACAGCACGTATAAAAATCCAACATGCATTATGCATTATATCATCAGTTCCCCCATTTTGTAAGACCATTTTTCTCATCATAAAGACTTCAGAACTGGGCAAACTGTTGGCTTGATAGCTATCATTCAAAGTTTGCTCAGTAAATGTTAAAGCCACTATGTGATTAATGATATCTTCCATTCCAAGTGAAGGAATGAATATACTGGCCAAATGATCATACCATTGGAAAACTGATAGAAAATCAGCATGCAAATATCAAAGGCAGACTGACAAGCACTGGTTTCCAAGTCTACACACAGGGGACCTTGACCCCAAAAGAAACCAACTCTGCATCTTCCTAACCAACCTGGAGAGAGCCAAGGCCATAAACTTGTTCCACAAATCTACTGGTCCTTTTAGGAACTACCCAATATTTAACATCTGGTGAAAAGGAATATTTATGGCCAGGTTCAAAGCAGGATAAATTGGCCAAGTAAGAAGATCTCACTTAGTAATATTGGCAGTAATGGTAGCTTGCATGGTACTAGAGCTTCTTTCTTCTAAGCTAAAATGTCTAAGGGCCATTCAACTAGAACCTTGGAGAGGAGAAATCTACCAAGGTAACCTAGGAATACTGAATGCAGGTAATTGGCCACACGTCCACCAACTGGATTGATTTTTGAAATTTGCAAATGAGTGAGCCCAAGGAATAAATACATTTTGTTCATTAGTAAGATATGAACAAGTGTCAAAGTAATTAGTACATAGTCCTGGTCCAGTAACTTGGGTCAGCTCTCTAGTTCAGATGACGTCATCATTTTATCCTGGTCTGGTAGTGTTGGTCTAAGTTGAAACTGGGTGTCAGAAAAAGGAGTTGCAATTACACAGGCTCTTTAAGTTGGCTAAGCTGGAAATTTTTATAAGGAGTCTCAAAGGAAACTTTTAAGAGGCATCAAGGCTGGGAAAATCATGTCAAGGGCTTGCCATCACATTCTGCCTGCAATAGCTACAGACTGTCTTCTTTAGGTCCTCAAGATATCTTGCACCTCCCAGGAAGTGGCCTCTCTTATTCACCTGATAAGGCTGCTGGGAACCTAAGAGTTTTCAATTTCTGGAGAGAACAGCTAGAGAGAAAAGATAAATGTTACACTTACAAAGGCGTCATTTACCAAATTTTTGTAAGTCATAAATAACTCAAGGGAACGATTAAAAATCAGTAATATTTCAGATAAAAAACACAAAATATTATAACCATATTCATCATTTCCCTCCGTCCTATGTGACTAATTCTTGATCTTAATAGTCTGTTAACAGTTTTATGAAGCCATCAGGTTTTTCCATTAGAATTCTTTCATTTCTTACCCAGTTCAGCACTATGACCTAAAAGTTATCAGAAGCTTGTGTTTGTCATAAAGTTCTTTCTATGAATCTTCTTGAAGATCAAGTATTTGTGTTTTTTTTTTTTTCAAAAACATCAGTAAAACAATAACTATAAATGACAAAAGACTTGGCAAGGTTAGAAAGCTGATTACAATGTAATTGACAAAGATGGTTATTGCTGTGGCAAAAGACATATTAGGATAATAGTAGATTATTACTGCTAACATTTTACTAGGACACAATCAACTTTTATGAATTTCACACAATCTCTAGAACATTCATATCATGACGTTTACCTAATACAGCATAAGAAGGTTATTAGCACTCATTGGACAACGTTTTCCATGTAATTTGACACAGCAAATAAGACCAAATCTTATTGAGAAAACAAATCTTTTGAGGTGTTCCAGGGGCCCTTTAGAAAGTCACAAAGGTCAATGAAACTTCAATTAGAATCTGATCTTTGAGAAGTTTGCCAAAAATATCAAAAGATTTCAAAACACTTAGTCAATAAGATCAAAGGTCACTGTGGGACAATGCTTATTTTCTTAACCAAAGTAACAATAAGTAACAAAAGTCTACAAGCAATAAATGCTGGAGAGGGTGTGGAGAAAAGGGAACCCTCTTTTCTGTTGGTGGGAATGCAAACTAGTACAGACACTATGGAGAACAGTGTCTCCACTGTTCCTTAAAAAACTGGAAATAGAACTGTCTTATGACCCAGCAATCCCACTGCTGGGCATACACACCGAGGAAACCAGAATTGAAAGAGACATGTGTACCCCAAAGTTCATCGCAGCACTGTTTATAATAGCCAGGACATGGAAGCAACCTAGATGTCCATCAGCAGATGAATGGATAAGACAGCTGTAGTACATATACACAATGGACTATTCAGTTCAGTTCAATCGTGTCCGACTCTTTGCAACCCCATGAATCACAGCACACCAGGCCTCCCTGTCCATCACCAACTCCCGGAGTTCACTCAGACTCACATCCATCAAGTCGGTGATGCCATCCAGCCATCTCATCCTCTGTCGTCCCCTTCTCCTCCTGCCCCCAATCCCTTCCAGCATCAGAGTCTTTTCCAATGAGTCAACTCTTCTCATGAGGTGGCCAAAGTACTGGAGTTTCAGCTTTAGCATCATTCCTTCCGAAGAAATCCCAGGGCTAATCTCCTTCAGAATGGACTGGTTGGATTTCCTTGCAGTCCAAGGGACTCTCAAGAGTCTTCTCCAACACCACAGTTCAAAAGCATCAATTCTTCGGCGCTCAGCCTTCTTCACAGTCCAACTCTCACATCCATACACTACTACTGGAAAAACCATAGCCTTGACTAGACGGACCTTAGTCGGCAAAGTAATGTCTCTGCTTTTGAATATGCTATCTAGGTTGGTCATAACTTTTCTTCCAAGGAGTAAGCGTCTTTTAATTTCATGGTTGCAGTCACCATCTGCAGTGATTTTGGAGCCCCCCAAAATAAAGTCTGCCACTGTTTCCACTGTTTCCCCATCTATTTGCCATGAAGTGATGGGACTGGATGCCATGATCTTTGCTTTCTGAATGTTGAGCTTTAAGCCAACTTTTTCACTCTCTTTCACTTTCATCAAGAGGCTTTTTAGCTCCTCTTCACTTTCTGCCAGAAGGGTGGTGTCATCTGCATATCTGAGGTGATTGATATTTCTTCCGGCAATCTTGATTCCAGCGTGTGTTTCTTCCAGTCCAGCGTTTCTCATGATGTACTCTGCATATAAGTTAAATAAGCAGGGTGACAATATACAACCTTGACGTACTCCTTTTCCTATTTGGAACCAGTCTGTTGTTCCATGTTCAGTTCTAACTGTTGCTTCCTGACCTGCATACAGATTTCTCAATGGAGTATTACTCAGCCATTAAAAAGAATACATTTGAATCAGTTCTAATGAGGTGGGGAGCCGATTATGCAGAGTGAAGTAAGCCAGAAAGAAAAACACCAATACAGTATACTAACGCATATATATGGAATTTAGAAAGATGGTAATGATAGCCCTGTATGCGAGACAGCAAAAGAGACACAGATGTATAGAACAGTCTTTTGGACTCTGTGGGAGAGGGAGAGGGTGGGATGGTTTGGGAGAAAGGCACTGATACATGTACAATATCATATATGAAATGAATCACCAGTCCAGGTTGGATGCATGATACAGGATGCTTGGGGCTGGTGCACTGGGATGACCCAGAGGGATGGTATGGGGAGGGAGGGGGGAGGGAGGCTCCGGATGGGGAACACGTGTACACACGTGGCGGATTCATGCTGATGTATGGCAAAGCCAATACAATATTGTAAAGTAAGTAGCCTCCAATTAAAATAAATAAATTTATATTAAAAAAATTCAAAAGCTAATAAGTTATAACACATTACTTAAAAGGTAAGTAAATGTTACAATCTGTTATCTCATTTACATTTAATTTATTTAACACTTTCATCATATCAAGTTTTTTTTCTTGCTGGAAAATTTGATAACAGGAATAATAAAATCTTATTTGACTTCTAGTAGAACTTCCAGATGTACAAGCTGGATTTAGAAAAGGCAGAGGAACCAGAGCTCAAATTGCCAATATCTGCTGGATCATAGAGAAAGCAAGAAAATTTCAGAAAAACATCTATTTCTGCTTCACTGACTATGGTAAAGCCCTTGTGTAGATCACAACAAACTGGAAAATTCTTAAAGAGATGGGAATACCAGACTGCTTTATCTGCCTCCTGAGAAATCTATAGGCAGGTCAAGAAGCAAGAGTTAGAACCTGCCATGAAATAATGGACTGGATCAAAATTGGGAAAGAATACATGGCTGTATATTGTCACCCTGCTTATTTAATTTATATGCAGAGTAAATCATGTGAAATGCCAGGCTAGATGAATCACAAGCTGGAATCAGATTGCTGGGAGAAATATCAACAACCTCAGATATGCAGATGACATCAACCTAATGGCAGAAAGTGAAGAGAAACTAAAGAGCCTCTTGATGAAGGTGAAAGAAGAGAGTGGAAAAGCTAACTTAAAACTCAACATTCAAAAAACTAAGATCATGGCATCTGGTCCCATCACTTCATGGTAAATAGATGGGGAAACAGTGGAAACAGTAACAGATTATTTTCTTGGGCTCCAAAACGAAATCACTGTGGATGGTGACTGCAACCATGAAATGAAAAGAGGCTTGCTCTTTGGAGGAAAAGATATGATAAACCTCGACAGCATATTAAAAAGCAGACAGCACCTTGCTGACAAATGTCCATCTAGTCAAAGCTATGGTTTTTCTAGTAATCATGTATGGATGTGAGAGCTGGACCAGAAAGAAGGCTGAGAGCTGAAGCACCAATGCTTTCAAACTGTGGTGCTGGAGAAGACTCTTGAGTCCCTTGGACATCAAAGAGATTAAGCCAGTCAATCCTAAAGGAAATCAATCCTGAATATTCATTGCAAGGACTGATGCTGAAGCTCCAACACTTTGGCCACCTGATGTGAAGAGCCGACTCATTAAAAAAGACTCTGATACTGGGAAAGATTGAAGGCAGGAGGAGAAGGGGACAACGGAGAATGAGATGGTTGGATGGCATCACTGACTCAATGGACATGAGCTTGATCAAACTCTGGGAGACAGTGAAGGAAAGGGAGGTACAGCATGCTGCAGTGCAAGGGGTCGCAAAAAATCGGACGTGACTTAGTGACTGAACAACAACAGGAATAATAAAAGTATTATACTTAATGTTAATGACTCTAAAGACATCTCTATATTAATTAAACCAACAACTTAATTTCATTCATTAATCATTAATCTTAGATCTCATGACCCTGAAATTCATTGGGGTTAGTTTTTTAAATATTTCTGAGTATTTATATAAGTGCTTAATTTCCTTTAAGCCAATTAAATAGAGCTCTTTTACATATTAACATTGGCAATCTTACACACCTACAACACACACACATAATGATGTGGTGCTGCATAAAAAGCTAGGTGGGTAAAGCTACTATGATGGCAGAGCATAGTGGAGGAAAAGGAACTGGAACGATATCAAGGAGTCTGGAAAAGTCATTTCAACCATTTGGACCTCATCTGAAAAGATAAGTTTTAGATTAAAAATGTAAGAAAGCTTTCAGTTATACAAGTGTTGGCAAACCTCTCAGATTCAAGCTTGGGTGTCTAAGGTGCAGCCCAAACCAAGTCCTGAGACACCAGCGTGCATGGAGAAAGGTTTATTAGATTTGGCCAAAGTGAGAACAATAGAAGCAAGATTGCTTAGCTTCCTCATAACAAAGAAGCTAAGTTGGGGAATTTTATATGGTTAGGAAGCGAGAGAGAGGGAGTTTAGGGAACTGAGGGGGGGAATCTATGTTTCTTCAGTCTCAGAAAACCACTGGTACAACCAGACTTCTGGGTGCCAGCAACTGATCATATCTTATCCTTAAAGTCATCCATTTCTTCTGCAATACAAACTCATAAATTCTCCTTGTGACCCTGGTGTTATCTCCTCCTGCCTGACCAAGAAATAGAATTTCAGCAGCTAAAAGTTATATCATGAAAACAAGGGGTGCTGGGCAGGGAGCAAGGAGCCAAAATGTGTGAGCAAACAAGGCCTGCTGCTGCTAAGTCGCTTCAGTCATGTCCGACTCTATACGACTCCATAGATGGCAGCCCACCAGGCTCCTCCGTCCCTGGGATTCTCCAGGCAAGAATACTGGAGTGGGTTGCCATTTCCCTCTCCAGTGCATGAAAGTGAAAAGTGAAAGTGAAGTCCTCAGTTGTGTCTGACTCTTTGCAATCCCATGGATTGTAGCTCACCAGGCTCCTCCGTTCATGGGATTCTTCAGGCAAGAGTACTGAAGTGGGTTGCCATTGCCTTTCTGCAAACGAGGCCTAATCAGAATTTATTTACTCCAGTTGCTAAACGTTAGGGGGTACTAAAATCACAAGGGGACTGGCTAATCACAAGGGACCCAGCTAAAAAGAAGGGACCCAGCCACACAGGTCTATATTTCAGTCAAAATGGACTTTTTAATTAGAAAAGAAGAAACAAGAAGTTAATCTTTTCTACAAACAAAAACTAAAAAAAATAAAAACAGTATATCAGAAAAAATATATCATGATCACTCAGATCACTAGAATAACAACAACAGCAAAAAAAAAAAAAAAAACCCTGAAAGCAAATTACTTGACCAGTCTCACAAAATGCTGGAATACCAACCTGGTTAAAGTAGTGGTCCCCAATCTTTTTGGCAACAGAGATGGGTTTCGTGGAAGATAAGTTTTCCAGGGACAGAGGCGGGGGTAATGTGGGCAATGGGGAGCAGCAGATGAAGCTTCACTTGCCTGTCGCTCACCTCTTGCTGTGTGGCCTGGGTTCCTAATAGGCCATGGACTGGTATCAGTCTGCAGACCAGGGTTTGGGGATCTCTGACTTAAGGAACTATCACATTTTTAGTGGGTATAATGATGCAACCAGAAATGGGGAGAAAAAAACTTGCCTTATGTTTTATATTTTTGCATTATGTCCAATGTTGTTTATATATATTTACAAGCCAACAGACCCTGGAGAAAGAAATGGCAACCCACTCCAGGATTCTTGTCTGGAAAATCCCATGGACAGAGAAGCCTGGTGGGTTACACCCCATGGGGTCGCATACAACTGGACACGACTTAGCAACTAACACACACAAGCCAAAAGAACTTAGCAAAACATTTCTCCATTAGCTTTGATAGCTGAATCTTTTCCACTTGTGCCTGAGGTTGAAAGGACATTTACATAGATCAAAACAACATATAGATCAATTTATGTTACCAGTGCTATGCTAATTATTCGAGAGATAAATGTTGCTATATGAGCAAATGAGTTATCTGCCAGATAAATATTAGATTGGATCATCCCTTGAAATTTGTAGTCATTTTTTGAAAATGCATATGATTGTAAATTATGAGGCCCAAGCAATCTTTTAGTTCCCCTTCCCTTAGTTCACCTTCCAGAAGGCCTAACTATAGACAAAGCCTTAAAGAAAGTAAAGTTTGGGGACCTTTTTTTATTTTTTTTTAAGTGATGTGACTTACTCTTCTGTTTTGGATTTCAAAGATGCCAATTTAACATGGACTATATATAATTTAAAAATTCTTTTCTACAAATAAATACTTCCTGCAGAAAATTTGGAAAATACAAGATTGCAAAGAAGTAGAGGAAAAACATTCTCCATCCAGTCAGTGGAGGTTATTACCATTTACTTTTTATACTATATAGTTATACTACTTTAGTATTACGATTAAGTCACTTTTTGTAACGTATTTCCATGGGCCATTAAATCCTTGGTAGTTCTTCAGTGTCTGCACAAAATTTCATTTTATAATAATGCCATTCTTCGTTGAAGTTTCTTTAATTATCAAAAGTAAAATAAGAGCTATAGATTATTAGGATTGTTAAGTCTTTAATAAAAGACTTATTAAAGATGTGAATAGATGTTTTTCCAAAGAAGACACACAGATGGCCAACTGGCACATGAAAAGATGGTCAACATCACAAATCATCAGAGAAATGCATATCAAAACCATGAGATATCACCTCAAAACCAAATGAGATATCATATCACTGTCATACCTGACAGAATGTGATGTGCTGTGCTTAGTCACTCAGTTGTGTCTGATTCTTTGCGACCTGATGGATTGTAGCCCGCCATGCTCCTTTGTCCATGGGGATTTTCCAGGCAAGAATACTGGAGTGGGTTTCCAAGCCCTCCTCCAAGGGATCTTCCCAACTCAGGGATCGAACCCAGGTCCCCAACACTGCAGGTGGATTCTTTACCATCTGAGCCAACAAGGAAGCCCAAGAATACTGGAATGGGTAGCCTATGCCTTCTCCAATGGAACTTCCCAACCCAGGAATGAACTGGGGGTCTCCTGCATTACAGGTGGATTTTTTTACCAGCTGAGCTACCTGAGAAGTCACCCGTCAGAATGGTTTTCATCAATACCACAAATAATAAATGTTGGTAAGGATGTGGAGAAAAGGGAACTCTCGTGCACTTAGTAGGAATGTAAATTGGTGCATTCACTGTTGGAAAAAGTATGGACGGTTCTCAAAAAATTAAAAGTATAACTACCCTATGACCCAGTAATTCCACTCCTGAGTATTTATCTTCCCCAAATGAAAAACAGTAATTTGAAAAGCTATATGCACCCCAATTGCATATCAGCATTCCAGGTGGCACTAGTGATAAGAAGGAATCCTCTTGCCGGTGCAGCAGATGTTAAGAGACACTGGTTTGATCCCTGGGTCAGGAAGAGCCCCTGGAGAAGGGCAGGGCAATCCACTCCAGTATTCTTGCCTGGAGAATCCCATGGACAGAGGAGCCTGGTGGCTACAGTCTATACGACGGCAAAGAATGGGACATGAGATTAGCATGCATGGAAGCAAACTAAATGTCCATCAACAGACAAATGGAAAAGAGTTGATACACACACACACCACACAATGGAATACTACACAGCTACAGAAATGAATGAAAATTTGTCATCTGCAACAGCTTGGACGGACTTGGAAGTTACTATGCTAAGCAAAATAAGTCAGACTGAGAAAGTTTAAATACTGTACAATATCACTTGTATAATCTAAAAAAGTAGAACTAGTGACTATAACAAGAAAAGAGAGAACAAACTAGTTACCGGTGGGGAGAGGGAAAAGAGGAGGGGCAAGGTGGGGGCAGGGGGTTAAAATGTACCAATTATTAGGTGTACTTTACAGCACTGGGAATATCGCCAATGTTTTTTAATAACTATGAATGGGGCGTAACTTTTAAAAGTTGTGATTCATATTGTACAACAACTGCATCTCATTTTTTTAAAGACAAATCAATATGCAAAAGATAAACGTGGACATAGGATAGATGGTACAGAGTAGCCTGGAGATCATTAATGGTGGAAAAACAAGTCAGAGCAATTATAGGCATGATAACAGGGTAAACCCAGTCACATGATTTATTCCTGAGAACAAAAAGGTCACCATATACATCCCACTTAATGTTTATCCTCGCACTTGGAGTGGAGGTTTATTTCTTTAAGTAGACAAAGTCGTGGTTTTGTAACTCAAGCAAATATTGCCAATGCCACGAGGCTCAGGCGCTCTTTGTGTGGCCTTTCCAATGCTGCGCTCCCCTTCACAGAGGACCTCGAAGTAAAGGAAACACCTAGCTGGCTTGAAGCCATCCGCCCCTCGGCTGACGGAAGCAGTGCAGGCCGGGCGGACCCGTCAACCACCTGAAACATCCGTCGCCATGATACCAAAAAGAGCGGACAGGGGAGTGAAAACAGAAGCTTCCGGGAGCCGGGCGGACGACGCGCTTATGGCGCAAGCGCCGAGGCCTCTTCGCCCCACCCGCCCCAGGGCCGCGCATGCGCCAACGTAGCTTCACGCTCGGGATGGAAGCACTCACTTTGTCGTCACAGGGCAGATGACCGGGGTGCGTCCGCCTTTTCCCTCCCCCTTCCATCCTCCTCCCTTCCCCCCTCCCCTTGCCCCTCAGTCTTCTCCCTCCTTTCTCTCTCCCTCCCTCGGACGTCCCCCGCCAACCCTCGCTTCCGGTCGGCGGCGGTCTGCGGAAGGGTGTCCCGCCCCTTCCGCCTTTACAGCGGCGGCGGCGGCGGCGCCTGCGCGGCTTCTGTCAGGGGCAGCAGGCGGGTGCCCTGGGCCGTCCACCTGCGCGTTGCGGAGCCGCGCCCGGGGGGTCGATGGCGATGAACTATAACGCGAAGGATGAAGTGGACGGCGGGCCCCCGTGTCCTCCCGGGGGCACCGCGAAGACCCGGAGACCAGATAACACGGCCTTCAAACAGCAACGGCTGCCGGCTTGGCAGCCCATCCTGACGGCTGGCACGGTGCTGCCCACCTTCTTCATCATCGGCCTCATCTTCATCCCCATTGGCATCGGCATCTTCGTCACCTCCAACAACATCCGCGAGGTCGAGGTGAGCGGAGGGGAGGCGGCGGCCGTGCGCCTTGGCGCCGCCGGGGAGCGGGGTCCCTCCTTCCTGGGGTGCAGCGGGGCGGGCGGGCCCTGCCCTTGCCCACCTTCTGCCCTCCTCAGTTTCCTCTTTCTTTTCCCACGGGTTTTTCTGAACGTGCGGTTTTGCCGGCGCTTTCTCTCGCTGTTTGTCCAGTTGGGGGATGACTCTTTGTAATGCAGAGCGTGGGTCAGGGGAAGAACGCCCCTTTGATGGGCGGTTTGTGTGGTTTTGAACCTCTAACGGAGGTTAAAAAGGGGGAAAAAAAGAAAAGGAGAAGTGGAAAGAAGTTATATGGAGATCAAACTCCAGCAGAGTTGACACGGTCAGAGTGTCACTTATCCGCGTGGGGATTATCCCGGGTCACGGAGATCAACACCTTGGCCGTTGTTGGGGAAAGGACCCAGTGTCTTAGAGGCAATGATGATTTTTATGTAAAGAAGTTGCCATGTGGCAGATCACGTATTAGGACCTGCGACCGAAGTGTGTACAGTACTTTTCACGTTGAACTCACAGATGCTTTTACTTACAGGGCGTATTACCGGTAAAAGGTAACTTGACGCTTCAATTCCGGTTTTACTTTTAGGGTACATTGATTAATAATCATGCCCTACATTCGCCCTCGGCCCCCCTCAACCCTCCCCACCCCGCCAGATTTTAAACTGAAAAAAAAAAAAAAAAAGTCTGTGACCACAGAATTATTTCCTGAACGTGTTACTGTTATAAGACATGATAGAGAAACTTGGGGAAACATCTTGACTTCCGTCAGAGAAACCATCATCGTAATATAGTATCTTCATACATCTGCAGTGGTGAAGATAGGTTGGTACAGAATGTAAATACTTTGTGTACATATCCAGTATTAAACATCTGCTCATCCTCTTTTCTTGACTATCTGAGGGTATTTTTTATCTGTTTGAAAGGGGAGGAACGGGTACAAAATTCTCTTGATTTTTTTTCTGTTCTATCAGTTATGTCATTTTTTTCCCCCTTTTTAATTATACTAAATACTTTAAAATGTAGGCTTGCAATTTAATAGGGCTTTCAAAACAACTTTATTTCAATGGCAGGAATAGGCATACTTTCCAATTTAACTAACAGTGTTACCTGTAAAAGCAGAATCGTATTTTTAATTGTACAACGTGTACATTTCTGTGTTAGTAATACGAGTGTATAGCATAGTTTTAAAATCTTTTACTGAAAGTTCATTTTCAGTTAATAATGAAGTATCACAGTATATTTTTTCAGTCTAATGTTCTGTTTTATCATTTTTATCTCCTAGTAGCCCTTCAAATGTAGTCCTTAGTGTTCTCCCAACTGTATTGTGCTGTGCTGTGCTGTGCTTAGTCGCTCAGTCATGTCCAACTCTTTGAGACCCCATGGACTGTAGCCCGCCAGACTCCTCTGTTCGTGGAGATTCTCCAAGGCAAGACCACTGGAGTGGGTTGCCATGCCCTCCTCCGGGGGATCTTCCCAACCCAGGGATCGAACCCAGGTGTCCCTCATCGCAGGCGGATTCTTTTACTGTCTGAGTCGCCAGGGATGCCCCAAACCTTTTTAGGACCACACATACCATGCTGTGAGCATAGTGGTATAATACAAGGGCCGTGGGCTCTAGGCAGGAGTCAGGCAGAGCTGGGTTTAAATTCCAGCTCAGCTATTAACTGGCTCAGTTTGTTGCAAAACATAATCACCCTAAGCCTCAGTTTCACTTGTAAAATAGGTAAATAATTCCTATTTTTTGTGAACTGTGAGATTTAGAAACAAGATAGATAATATTCCTGGCACTACATTTATACACTAGTTACTGTATTGTGATGTCTGCTAATCAGGAGATGAGAAATGGAGTCAGAGGGGTTGGTATTTGCTAGTAAGCTAGAAAAGCGTTGTAAAATTGAGACAGAAACCAAACCTGGATGTCTTGATTTTCAGTCTTAAGCTTTTACACTATACTGGGATCCTTATGTCTATGTTTTTAGCGGATATTAAGATGAAAGCAGCAATAGTTTGGAATTTATATGGTGAGTATTTACTAAATTATCAGAACTCAATTTCTGTCAATATTTATTATACTATGAAGGTAAATGTTAACTTTCTTTAAAACTTTCGGATTCTGAAATAAAGTTCTTCACGCTAGTTGATGAAATGGAAAGTTCTTCAATAATTTTCATGTATGTAGTTCTGATTTCAAACTGTCTGAAGAGTCTACAGTAGCTGGATCTCGTTAGAAGGACACTGAAGTTGAGTCAAGGCCTTAGAGTGATCTTAGGCATGTTTTTGAGTCTCAGTTTTCATTTCGCTTGAAGAGCTGAACGATTCAGACTAGATGACCCCTTAGAGGCCTTGTTCAACTTTACTATTCGGTGACTTCCAACTTTAATGTGCTTTTAAGAAAAATGCTGCATATTCAAGTTGTATCACCTTTGGAACTAGAGGAGATGAGAATTAAGAATGATTAGAAATTTTGTACCAATGCTCAGATACAGTTGTGCAAATT
The DNA here is from genome assembly GCF_014754425.2 of Oryx dammah. Taxonomy (NCBI): domain Eukaryota; kingdom Metazoa; phylum Chordata; class Mammalia; order Artiodactyla; family Bovidae; genus Oryx; species Oryx dammah. The sequence goes on along the minus strand of NW_024070188.1, from coordinate 2,352,575 downwards.
TTTAAAAAATTTGATGATTGTGTAGAGAATTGGTTCTGAATTGATCCTGGAGTTACTAGAAGAACCTAGGGAACTTCCCCTAAGCACACATACTTGTTTCTGACTGCTCCCCACCCTTTGTCAGTCACTAGTTTAAAGTTGAGGGTTATTAAAAATAAATACGTAAGAAGAAGTTCTTGGCAAGATTCACTTCCACACTACACGTTGCTCACATCTCTTTAGCTTATGTCCTCATTTTTGAAAATTTTAAGGACTTTCATTATTGCACTCATCTCATCCGCTAGTGAAGTAATGCTCAAAATTCTCCAAGCCAGGCTTCAGTAATACGTGAACTATGAACTCCCTGATGTTCAAGCTGGTTTTAGAAAAGGCAGAGGAACCAGAGATCAAATTGCCAACATCCACTAGATCATGGAAAAACCAAGAGAGTTCCAGAAAAACATCTATTTCTGCTCTGTTGACTATGCCAAAGCCTTTGACTGTGTGGATCACAAGAAACTGTGGAAAATTCTGAAAGAGATGGGAATACCAGACCACCTGACCTGCCTCTTGAGAAACCTATATGCAGATCAGGAAGCAACAGTTAGAACTGGACATGGAACAACAGACTGGTTCCAAGTAGGAAAAGGAGTAAGTCAAGGCTATATATTGTCACCCTGCTTATTTAATTTATATGCGGAGTACATCATGAGAAATGCTGGGCTGGAGGAAGCATAGCTGGAATCAAGGTTGCCGGGAGAAATATCAATATCTCAGATATGCAGATGACACCACCCTGATGGCAGAAAGTGAAGAAGAACTAAAGAGCCTCTTGATGAAAGTGAAAGAGGAGAGTGAAAAAGTTGGCTTAAAGCTCAACATTCAGAAAGCTAAGATCATGGCATCCAGTCCCATCACTTCATGGCAAATAGATGGGGGAAACAGTGGCTGAGTTTATTTTTCTGGGCTCTAAAGTCACTGCAGATGGTGACTGCAGCCATGAAATTAAAAGACGCTTACTCGTTGGAAGGAAAGTTATGACCAACCTAGACAGCATATTGAAAAGCAGAGACGTTACTTTGTCAACAAAGATCCGTCTAGTCAAGGCTATGGTTTTTCCAATAGTCATGTATGGATGTGAGATTTGGACTATAAAGAAAACTGAGCGCTGAAGAATTGATGCTTTTGAACTGCATTGTTGGAGAAGACTCCTGAGAGTCCCTTGGACTGCAAAGAGATCAACCAGTCCATCCTAAAGGAGATCAGTCCTGGATGTTCATTGGTAGGACTGATTTTGAAGCTGCAGCTCCAGTACTTGGGCCACCTGATGCAAAGAGCTGACTCATTTGAAAAGACCCTGATGCTGGGAGGGATTGAGGTCAGGAGGAGAAGGGGATGGCAGGGGATGAGATGGCTGGATGGCATCACCGACTCAATGGACATGGGTTTGGGTGGACTCTGGGAGTTGGTGATGGACAGGGAGGCCTGGCGTGCTGCGGTTCATGGGGTCGCAAAGAGTCAGACACAGCTGAGCAGCTAAACTGAACTGAAGGACTTTCACTGACATAATATATCAAATTACTAGGCCAAAGAGGACTTGTCCAGTCAGAATGCTTTTGTAATATAGCTTAAAGTGCTAAGATCTTAAATCCAGACATTTTAGGTATAAAAATCAGTGGGTCTTCATCTTTTTCCCGGAAAGTTTATACAAAAAGTTACTACTCTTGTAAAGCATGTTGGACTCCCCTAAAAAAGGTATTTAGAAATAGATTATCTCCTCTCATTAGGTTTCTATATCTTATTTAGCTGGGTTTTAGATTTTCTATTATCTAATAAGATGAAATTTTTAGAAAACTAAAATTGTTAATTTTTTCAGTCATAAAATATTTAAAATATTTAATACCTAATTAAAACTAAGATTTAATATCTTCATTTATTATTGGTAGCAAGGAATAAGTCTTTAATATGGCAGTTGTAAGAGTCGGGAACATCTTTCTATTAATACCATAAAGGTAATGTTTTTCTAGTTGATGGTCCTTGTTTTTGAGGCAGAGATGTTAATTGAATAGTGCGAACCTGAAAAAGAAAGTTAAAGTCGCTCACTCCTGTCCTGTCTGACTCTTTGTGACCCCCATGGATTTCTCTAGGCCAGAATACTGGAGTGGGGCCTTTCCCTTCTCCAGGGGATCTTCCCAACCCGGGGATCAAACCTAGGTCTCCCTCATTGCAGGCGGATTCTTTAGCAGCTGAGCCACAAGGGAAGCCCAAGAATACTGGAGTGGGTAGCCTACCCCTTCTCCAGGGGATCTTTCTGATCTAGGAATAGAACTGGGATCTCCTGCATAGCAGACTGATTCTTTACCAACTGAGCTTTCAGAGAAGCCCCTTCTATCCCTGATAGAAAGTATTCTTAACTTTTGCATTTTTACACGTTTATTAGTTTTAAGTTACACAGTTGTAAATTAATGGTTAGAATCAAATGAGGACGTTATTTGTAGTGATAGCATAAATTTAGAACTAAATATTTACTTCAAAATTAATATTGCCAAAGTGTTGTGTTCAACCTACATTTGCATTTCAAATTTTAGTGGAATAGCACTCCCACCCCCATGCAAACATGCTTGATTGAGAAACCCTAATTCTCTTCCTCTTCACCTTATTATTGTTTCATTTATCACCCTCAACTCTTTAATTCTGGTTATTTTCTGTTTCCTTAGTTTCTGACAAAAATAGATTTTTATCTTTTGATTTTATGCTTGTGTAATTTGAATTCTTGGGGCTTCCCAGGTGACTTGATGGTAAAGAATCCACCTGCCAATGCAGGAGACTGGGATTTGATCCCTGGGTCAGGAAGATCCCTTGGAGAAGGAAATGGGAACCCATTCCAATATTCTTCCCCGGGAAATCCCATGGACAGAGGAGTCTGGCATGCTACCGTCCACAGGGTCACAAAAGAGCTGGACATGACTTAGCGACTAAATAACAACTTAGGTTCTTAGATTTAAGGATTTCAAAAGGATCTTCTGTATTTAGTATTCTTTGTTTATACTTAGCCCATAGCTAAGAGTCAAAGAAGAGTAAGTTGCTTTGTAGACATGATTGTTAAAATTTAGATAGTTCATGTTAAGAAGTGTAAAGATTTTAGTAGTCAAATGAATTGCAGTTGGTTAGAAGTTGACTCTTGGAAATGAAGAGATTTTTAGCGTTCGTGTTATTTGTTTCTCTTGTAACTTTAGTACTTAGGGCAATGGTATGGGGAGGGAGGTGGAAGTGGGGTTCAGGATGGGGAACACGTGTACACCTGTGGGGGATTCATGTTGATGTATGGCCAAACCAATACAATATTGTAATTAGCCTCCAATTAAAATAAATAAATTTATATATTAAAAAAAAGTAAATACGGCTAGCCAAACCATTTTTGTGAAGCCCAGGAACTGAGAATGGTTTTACAGATGGACATTTGCAATTGAGTTTGATGATAGAGGACACTAACCTTGAACTCCAATAATATGAAATGTTACCTCCCCCAAATAATTTTATTCTTACTTGTAGACCTGTGTCACCAAAAAATTGTACACATTTGTCATTATATTTTGAATTCCATCAATTAAAATCTGTTATATAAGAACCTATATAATATCCTCAAACTTGTCTCTTAGTTTGCAAAGCGTAAAATATTTACTTTCTGACCCTTTACATAAAACAGTTTCCTATCCTTGACTTGGAGTTTTAAAGAAACATACTGGCAAATTTAGCATTTGTTACAAAAATAGCAGTGTTTATTTTATACATTCTAATCCTCAATAATCTTTCAAGGTAGGTGTAGTGATCACTGATAATTGCTTGTATTCTACATTCTTTTTACAAATAAATGTAGAATACCTTGGTTGAGTTTACCATTGATCTTGGTACAGGTAATATTATTATCCATGTCTTTTCACAGATGAAGTTTAAGCAATAAATAAAATTGCTTTTGAAGTTTTTACTTCAGTTACCTTTTGTCTTCATTAGAGCCTCTAGAAAGGACAAGTAATTCTCTTTTATGTATCTTATTTTTAAATTTTTATCTTTTAAAGATGAATTCTTTAGTATGAAATATTAGTTCAAGGGGTACTTAAAATGTTGTTTTTAAATTTAATCTAATTAATACTTAATATGGTTTACCTTATTACTCAGCATTTTGTTGAGTGATCTGTTTAAGTCTTATATTGATCTCCTTTTAAGTCAGATTTACATTGGAAATTGGAAGTTTTCCAGCTCTTATACAGGGTACAAATGGCATGTCCTTCAAAGTCCTCCTTTCCCACTGCATGAAATCCAGTCAGCTTTCTTAAGAATGGAATGCAGTTTCAGAATTACTGAGAATTTTCAGTTTGATTTAGGAGAACAATTATAGTGGTAGCAGAAACAGAGCTGAGAAATATGATAATGCTTAAACTAGTCATCTCCATCTGTTGTTTTGCCTCTGGCTCTTTGTGTTTTGCATTTAAGCTGCTAGGCAGGTCTCCTGCTTGTTGTATTCTGCACTGTACCTTCTATGCTTTTGACATTTAATAGGCATTAATTTTTAAAATAAGGAAACTATAGTTCCTCTCCTACCTGGTAGCATCTTTCTTTCTAGGATAAATTACGAATTATTATCTTAAGTATAAGCTGTTTCTTCCCTAATTTTATTGAGGTTGCAATTGACAAAAATTGTATAGATTATATAAATTTTATATTTATGTAGTTATATATATTGATACATATACATTGATATACATATACATTGTGAAATGATCACCATAATAAAGCTAATTTACGTGTCCATCACTTCCTATAGTTACTCTCATATTAAAAAGACAAGTGCTAACAAGTGTTGGTGAGAATACAGAGGACAAGGAGCTCTTATGGAATGTGAATTGGTATAGCTATTAGGGATAAGATTATGTTAGTTGCTCAGAAATTAAAATACAGAACTATCGTAAGATCTAGCACTCCCACTCCTGCTGCTGCTGCTGCTGAGTCGCTTCAGTCGTGTCCGACTCTGTGTGACCCCATAGACTGCAGCCCACCAGGCTCCCCCGTCCCTGGGATTCTCCAGGCAAGAACACTGGAGTGGGTTGCCATTTCCTTCTCCAGTGCATGAAAGTGAAAAGTGAAAGTGAAGTCGCTCAGTCATGTCTGACTCTTAGCGACCCCATGGACTGCAGCCTACCAAGCTCCTCCGTCCATGGGATTTTCCAGTGGGGGACAAGCCACTCCAACCTGGTCTGTGAGTTGGGGCATTTCTTAAGGAAAAGAACAAAGAGGCCGAGATTAATGGTCATCTTGTGATGTGTCTTTATTTGCAGTTTTGAGGGTCAGGATGTCTCTGCTTTAAAGTTTTCTGTCCAGGTGATCCATGGCTCAGGCATCTGTGAGCTCATCTTGTCCCGGAGAAACAGCCTGAGTTTGTGTGTTAATGACGATGTCCATAACAGCAGTTTTAGTACAGCAATGATATTAACAACAACCACTGTGATTTTAGTCATCTGACTCTGGTTGATTAGCGTTCAGCTAGCACAGACTTGAGGTCAGAGGGAACAAGAAAGGGATAAGTTTTGGCTAGAGAGATTGATTAGTCATAAACTCAGGGAACACGATTTTAGGGGAACTTGGCTTCAATTTATCAACATGGGGAAGACCGTAGAAACAGTTGTAGTGTGATAGCAGGGGTTGGGAGGTTAGAAGCTGAATAGAGAGTTCTGGTTTTCACTCGTTACAGTGAGATGCCTTTTAAACATCCATATTGGAAATAATGAGTAGACAACTGAATAGGGAGAAGGTTGAGACTGGGGTCAAGTATTTTGAGGTTTCATCAGTGTAGATAATACATAGAGACATAAGGTAGAATGAAGTTAAGAGTTAAAAAAAGAAGAACATCCAAAGAGAGCCTTGAGTCACTCCAGTGATTATAGAGGTCGGGGAGATGAGGAGAAACTAGCAAAAGAGATAGAAAAGGAACAGCTAGTGAGACAGGAGAAAAGCAAGGGCAATGTGGTGGTCTCGAAACCAGTTTCAAGGTAGAGCACATGATAACTATGCCCAGGGCTGCTGCTGCTAGTTCACCTGAGCAGAAAACTGGAAGCTGACCTCTGAGTTAACAACACGGAAAGCAGCTCTCGTGCAGTGAATGGAGTCACCATCCACATGGGTTTCAAGCCAGAAGCCCCGAAAGTCTTACTTGTCATCATCTTATCTCTAGCCACTAACTTCTGTAGATTTTACTTTCTCTGTATTTTTTGATACTTTTTTTCCCCTTTATTTCTACTGCCTTTTTCTTTATGTTTTTCATGTATGGCTGGGTTATTGTAATAGCATTTTATTTTATTTTTCTAGTTGGCATTTTCTTCAGTCTTCCTGCACGTTACTGCCAGAAGCGTGCAGGCTAGTCTGAATATTTAAAAGACTGGTCTGAATATTTCATCTCTCACTTAACATTTCTTCTATGTCTGCTCTAGCATTCAGGATAATGTTCAAAACCCTTAACGTGGAATGTAATTTTCTTCATGATAAGCTACTTTCTGTTTCTCTGGCCTCATCTCCTACCACTCCCCTGCCCTTTGCTCTAGTCATAACTATTGCAGTTTATGAAATGTGGCATGTTGCTAGATCAACCTGAAATATCCTTCCTTTCTTTTTCTACCACAGCTTTCAAATTTCATTCCTGTCCCACCTGATATACTGAATAAATGGATGCTTCTCTCCGGTTTCATAAGGACTAGCTTATAACCTGGCATAACATTATTGAATTATATTTTTAAATTACTAATTAACATAACTTTCTATCCCACTATTATATAAGTTCTCTTGTGGCATGAATGATGTATTTTTCCATTATATATTATCATCCTGGCGTCTAACAGAGATAGTTCCTGGAATCTAATAGAGATCTAAAATGTTTAAATAAATGAATGAATAAATTCCAAAGATGATGCCAAAATTTTGAGTTTGGATGCTTGGGACAATGGTGGTACCATTTATAGGCATCAGAAGACCACTGTTGGGTGTGAGGTTATGGGAGTCAATGAACCATGACTTTTTTTTTAACTGAAATTTTTAGTGAAGTGTAACCCCTTCAAATTAACAAGTCACAAATATCTGGCTTAATTTTTAAGAGCTCACCATGGATTTGAAATACCATGGAGATGGTAAGAGTTTCAAGTGAGAAGGAAGAAATTCAACCAAAGGAATACATCTAGGAATATGAAAATGGGACTTGAGGGTGGAAATAAGTGTATAATGTGTACATTATAATGTATGAAATATGATATGAGGCCGCACAAGGTTATTGTCAGAAAGTAGCACTGGAGACAAAAAAGCCACTAATATTTTAATATCAGTTATATGACTGTATAAAACAAAGCTTTATGTAGAAAAGACCTGTATTTCTTCTAAAAAGAAGCCCTAGTTTACTCATACTGATTGCTTATCTGTTCCTTTTATCTACCCTTTTGTATAGATTGAAGCATAATTAGCAAAGCCATTTTCATCAGTTTTGTCCTACGCAGTTTTTATAACTTGATACTTTAGTAAGAGTTTTAAGGGGTAAACTAAACCTCATGTTGGAATATACTTTTTTGTTTGTGTCAGTTGCAGGATACAGGATGCTTGGGGCTGGTGCATGGGGAGGACCCAGAGAGATGTTATGGGGAGGGAAGTGGGAGGGGGGTTCATGTTTGGGAACGCATGTACACCTGTGGTGGATTCATGTCAATGTTTGGCAAAACGAATACAGTATTGTAAAGTAAAATAAAGTAAAAATAAAAAAATTAAAAAAAAAATGCATTAAATGCCAGATGTAAAAACTTTGTGTGTGATACTTGGTATAACAGAACTCTATTTCAGACTCTGAAAGTTAAGATGTCCCTGAAATGACATCCACCTTGCCATAACCAAGTTGTTGTTTTGAATCTGTATTTTAGACAAAAACTATGAAGATTTGCTGGTACTGTTTAAAACATCAGCATATTCACGAATGGTGCCAATTTTATTTTTAAAACATAATATCTTTTAAATTGACTTCCATGTTTCCAAATGATTGTACAGTAGGAGCAGGACAGTCTTATATAAAGAACAGCAATTTTGGAGTTAGACAGATATGATTATATCACTGTTACAGATTGAATTGTGTCCCTGTGAAAGATATGTTGAAACCTTAAGTCCAAGTACCTGAATGTGACTTTATTTGGAAATAGAGTCTTTGCAAATGAAATCAAGATGAGGTTATTCTGGTGGGCTCCTGTTCAGTATGTCTGTCTGGTGTCCCTGTAAGAAAAGACAGGCCTAGAGTGACGATGACGTGACGAGAAGACACGGGGAGAATTATGTAGCAGCGGACGCGGAGGTGGCGTGATGCAGCTGCAAACCGAGGGGTGCTGGCCGTTGCCGGGAGCGGGCAGCAGGCGGGGACCGCTCCTCCCCGGGGCCTCAGGGAGAACAGCCCTGCCGGCACCCAGATTCAGACTTAGGCCTCCGGAACGGTGAGAGGAGAAATTTCTCGTCTCCTAGGACACCTAGTTTGCAGTAGTTTGCTTCACTAGCCCTCAAAAACTAACAATAGTCATATACTAGCTTATTGGTTCTGGGCAGTCATGTAACCTCTGAATATCAGTTTCCTCTGAGAAAGATTAAAATAGTTCTGGCACTGAATAGACATTTGGGAAATTATAGCTAGTTTTAAAATTTTTTTATTGTTATGGTTTGCATGACATATTACTTAATTCGCTTATCATTTCCACATGTGAGATTGACTTTCTGATTGAATTAGAAGTAAACACCTTTTCTGTAGTTCCCACTCAGATTGTTTAACCTACAGAAACATGCAGCAGATTTCATACGACTCATAGAATTTTATTAGGATATGAAGGGTTAAACTTGTTCTGTAACTATCAGTGTAGAACTAAGCTTTTGATTGTTTAAAAAACTAATTTTCAAAAATAAAATAGAGTGGATTAAAAAGATAATTCAACTGTTAACTTTTAATTGACTCTAACTAATTTGAGATGTGTCGACTGAAAAAAAACCATCAACCTTAAAGTTGTGAGTGAAGTTTTGTTTGCAGGTCTTACTGAGTATTGAGCCCAGGAGACAACCTCTCAGCTCTGATGTGCTGTCCCCAAGAGGTCAGGAAGGAGCCAGGATATACAGAGTTTAGACCCCGACTAAATCCCTGAGAAGAGACTGACACTGAAAGTTAATGCTTTTAGTGCTTTTTTGTGTATGGGAAGATGCAAGAGTCTGGGCTCATTGAAATTATTCCTTAGATGGGCATCTTGACTATCGCAGGCCAGTATCTCAAGCACAGAATTTTTCCTCCGTGCTGAATTTCCTCAGGGCACACCATTGGTGGGCAGATGCCACGGGTAATTGCTTGAAGCTTATAGAACCGGGATGGCATTCCCTGTCCACATGTTGATGTGTATGTCTTTCCTCCCCCTCCTTTATCTGATGAGCATTTTTGAAGGGAATTTTTCTTCTTGAGGTATTACCTATTGAATAAAAAGGAAGCTTTTTATTTTATATGCTTTTAAAAATGTTCAGTGTCCCAGAATATCCTTTCTTATTGTGCCCCCTCTTCCCCCTCTCCTCACTCTTCGCAGTCCTTACCCACCTTCTTTCTCACTGGGGCCCGGGTTATACCGATGACCTCATCTATAGTCATAAAAACATCTGTGGAGAGCTCAGTGCTGTCCCTCATTCTTGAGCCTTGAGTTAGAAGCAGTGTAAGTTGAATTACTTCCTCTGAGGCAGGAGCATGGTCCACTGCTCAGCCTGTACAGCCTTCTCTTTCTGTGGGAGATCTCTTCATAACAAAGGGAGAAGTTGGCTCCTGTGGAGGCACACCAGTGGCACTGGTGTGACTCGCAAATCTGCGGCGTCTGCTGGAGGCACCTAGGGCAAGGTTAGCATCGTGACCTCCCTGTCCCCCAGCTCTGTCTGCCCTGCCTGACGGGAACTGAGCCAGCTTCGTTTTTGTTGCTGGAATTGCAGCATCTCGTGTGTGCAGCTGTGCTGGTGTGAGGGTGCTGTCTCCTGAAGCTTCTGACACCGCCCTTTCTAAGAGTTCTGGGGTGGCTCTCTCCACATTTTGCCTCCTGGACTACAAAGCCACGCTGCTCTCGCTTTTAGTGACTCTACTTACAGAAGCTACCCCTTTAGCTTTGACTCTGTAATCCAATTTCATTCTTCTGTTTTCTGAGACCTAAATTTTCCTTACTACTGATTGTCAACTGTTTGGTAAATGGACACTTGTAGAAAAATTAGATGCTTTAACTGGTGAACTCCTAATTGATTCTCACATTTTTAATGCAGAACTTTATGTCCCAAATTCATGTATCTTGGCTTTGTTCATGTGTTAAGCTCTCAGTTAGAGATTGTCGCTCTTGGTACTGTCTCCTTGTAGGTAACATCCACTCATCAGTCCTCATGGAGAAATTGCTGGATACTGGATTAGGTATGAGTTTCCATAGGACCTGTATTTCTTTTACCAAAACACCCGTTCCATTTCAGTGATGTGTGTTTTGCTGTAAGTTGCATGTGGTTAGATATTGGGGTGAGTCCCTCTTGCCTGGAAAACACAGGCATTCAAGTAAATATTAAGTTAATAAGTGATGCTTTCCTGACAGCACTTTCAGGAAGAAATGAAGGTCATATTTCTTAGACTCCTTTTTTAAAATCTGTTATCACACAGGTGTTTGATTATGTTAGCCTCCTCTCTCTCCATTTACTTATTTCCTGCAGGACATTTTGAACACTCAGGATTACTTAGCTTTCCGAGGCTTTATTGCCAGCAACAGTAACCAACTGTGGGTACCTGAGCGGGGAAAGGATTTATTGGAGGGAGATTGGGTAGGTCTCACACTGAATAGGTGGGACGTCTAGAGGATCAGGTTTGGAGACCAGAGGAAAGCAAGGGAAGTTTGGAAGCAGAAATAGTGGCTCAGATGCCACAGCCGCTGTTTAGTTCTCTGTTAGACTACTGCTTCAGCTGCTGGTCTCATGACACCCACTCAACTCTGATTTTGTGGAGATTCAGTCCTCTAGTCTGTGTCAGGCTTGATCCAAATCTTATGCTTTTTGCTTGGCTCCTGGGGTTAGGATGCAGAAGGACTCAGTTGCTCTCTTGGCTTCTAAAGTGGAAGATTGAGCCCCGCCTGCCTCCGAAACTCTCAACATGGAGAATTCCCCAGTGCTTGGGAGTGTGTTTGGGTGCTGGGCAACCTGATTAGCAACAAAAATAAATCACAGATACTTTTCTTCGTTCATATAATCTGGAGGCTCTGAGTTTGTGCATCAGAAACGATGGTATATTCCTTGTGTAAGAGGACATAAGATGGTGCTAAGAACATAGATTTTAGAGAAAGTCAGAGCTAGCTTTAAATTCTTGGTGGGTGATACTGGGAAAATGACTAAACCTTCCTAAATGTCAGGTTCCTAGGTTAAAATAAGGAAAATAAAAATTAACTTTGCAGGAAACTATTATACATTTTAATGAGTTGATGTGTGTTAAGTACTTAATGTCAGGCACTTAGTATATACATTTGATAAACAGTAGCCTATAAAACTACGGAGAAGGCAATGGCATCCCACTCCAGTACTCTTGCCTGGAAAAATCCCATGGATGGAGGAGCCTGGTGGGCTGCAGTCCACGGGGTCGCTAAGAGTCAGACATGACTGAGCGACTTTACTTTCACTTTTCACTTTCATGCATTGAAGGAAATGGCAACCCACTCCAGTGTTCTTGCCTGGAGAATCCTAGGGACGGGGGAGCCTGCTGGGCTGCCGTCTATGGGTCACACAGTGTCGAACACAACTGAAGCGACTTAGCAGCCTATAAAACAAAGCATGTTCTTATGGGTCCAGTTTACGTTTTAGCATTACCTTTTAACATTTCCTTCCAATGTGAAAATGCTGCACAAATCCAAACTGTTCATGCTCATTGTCCTTAGATGTACCTGTGGGTCCTAGCTTCATGCTTCTCCATATGGCCCCCGTTTCCATCTTTTTTTCCTTTTAATGGCTCATTTCAAATCCTCTTTTCTTTGAAAGTACTAGTCTGTCTGGTACTTAGTCCTCTGCCGTTCAGTTTAGCACTTAATATTATACTTATTTTCCCTGTGTGTTAACCTTTGATGAAGTAGTCTTCTGGAGGGCCAAGGGAACTATTTTTGTGAAGAAGCAGTTTAGTAGAAGGAACATTGGACTTCGAGTCAAAAATTCTTGCTTCTAGCATAGCACCAGCTCTTGCTATTTGCCTATCCTTGGGCAAGTTTCTGAATGTGTTCTCTTTAGGTAAAATGAGGATAATACTTTTAGGATTTTGGTGAGGATCAGATGAAATACACGTTTAATAGAAAGGACTGTGTAAACTACATAAAATGTTACTTTTGCATCTGCCTTGCACTTCATGGCATGTGTTGCAGATAGAAAGTGTTAATGATCATTTTTTTTACTTTCAGAATTTCCTGGAATCGAAGACATGCAATTTTTTTGTATATTTAAGAAAGTATAATTAAAAGATTATGATGAAAATGTTATAGCTATTATTTGATTTTGTAGAAGTATAATTTAATATTAAGCAATACTTGGTTTAAAAATACTTAAGTTTTAATGTACTGTAGTAGTGTAATTTATTAGATTTCATATTCCATCCTATTGTTTTTGTTCAATTAAATAAAAAATATATCTTTGTTTAATCACAACTGATCATCTTTCTTTCCCCCTTTACCTTAGACACCAACTTGAAAGAGAGTGGTTTAAGAGGTTTCTGTTCAAAGGCAAACCATATATGGTAATAGGCCCAGCTGGCAACATTTTTTTTATCCTAAATTAGACTTAGAAGAGAAAGAAGATGTGTAGAGATTTTTTAAACAAAAATTTGAAAAAATTTTAATATAGTTTAATATAGATTTTAAATATATTTTTCTAAACAGTCCCATCTTGTCAACATCATAAAATTTGACTTTTAAAAAGTGGAATATTTTACATGAATAAGCCCTAGGTAGAAAGCTGTGACCCCTCAAGTTTACTGAAAAATTATATATGCTTTGCCTGTCTTCATTTAGACGTGTATTTATTAACTTGTTTTAATTACATGCCAAGCCTCTCTTAGATATTTGTAGTGAATGAAAATTTTCTCTAAACAGAGTTTTGTTAGTAAGTAGGCTTTGATGGAGAACATTTCAATAGGTTGTATCAGAATTTGACAAAATGAAGTTTTATTCAGCAGTTTTATGATTTTTGAAAAGCAGTTAGGTGTAATTGTTTTAATTTTTTAAAAACTTCTGTTGGAGTATAATTGATTTACAGTGTGTTTCAGGTGTATAAGTGAAGTTGCTCAGTCGTGTCTGACTCTTTGCGACCCCATGGAAGGTAACTTACCAGGCTCCGTGGTCCATGGGATTTTCCAGGCAAGAATACTGGAGTGGGCTGCCATTTCCTTCTCCAGGGGATCTTCCCAACCCAGGGATTGAACCCAGGTCTCCTGCATTGCAGCCAGACGCTTTACCGTCTAAGCCACTAGGGAAGCCCAACACATATATTAATTCTTTTTCACACTCTTTACCTGTATGGGTTATTATAGGATATTGAGTAGAGTGCCCGCTACTATACAGGAGGTCCTTTTTGGTTATCTGTTTTGTTGTGTATAGCAGTGTGTCTGTGTTAATCCCAAACTCCTAATTTATCCCTGCACCTCCCCCCTCCAGTGTTTCCCTTTTGGTAACCATAAGTTTGTTTTTGAAATCTGTGAGTCTGTTTCTGTTTTGTAAATAAGTTTACTTTTATCATTGTAAAAATTAGAGTCCACATATAAGTATTGTTGTATAATATTTGTGTCTGTCTGCCTCACTTCACTTAGTATGACAATCTCTAGGTCCATCCATGTTGTTGCAAATGACATTATTTCCTTCTTTTTTATGGCTGAGTAATATTCCGTTGCATTTATGTACCACATCTTCTTTATCCATTCCTTTGTCAGTAGACACATAGGTTGCTTCTGTGTCTTGGCTATTGTAAATAGTACTATGAACATTGGGATGTTTGCGTCTTTTTGAATTATGTTTCTTCTTGATATATCCCCATGAGTGGAATTGCTGGATCAAAAGGTAGTTCTATTTTTAGTTTTTTAAGGAACCTCCATAGTGTTTTCCATAGTGATTGTACTAATTTATATTCCCATCAGTAATGTAGGAGGTTTCCCTGGATGTTGTAATTTAATGCTTTATTTTCTATATACAGATTTTAACCTTTTTTTCAATTATGAAAAGAAATTGAATATCCACATAGAAAGTTTATGTGTTCAGTTTCAAAAATAAAGGTCAGTTGGCTTTTTTTTTTTTTACTTTATTAAGGTAAAGGTAATTAGAGTTGTTAATGATAAAATTCTTACTTATCACAAGAGTGATAAGACAGATTCCAGTCTGGGAGAAAAAAGTTGTTAAAAGGCATATCTTATAAAGGACTGTTACCAAAATATACAAGGGGCTCTTAATACTCAGATATAAGCAAGTGAAAAACTCTGTTAAAAATAGGCAAAAGACCTGAATGGGTACCTCACCAAAGAAGATATGCAATATCCTAATCAGCTTAGACTGCTACAATGACGTGTTGTAAACTAGGTGACTTAAATAGCAGGTACTCATTTCTCACAGTCCTCGAGGTAGGGATATTTAAGGTCATGGTGCTGATAGGTTTGGTTCTTGGTGCGGACCCTCCTGGTTTGCAGGTGGCCACTTTCCTGCTGCCCTCACCACAGCAGAGAGAGAAGGAGCTCTGATTTCTTTTCCTCTTCTTATTAGAGGTATTAATCTCATCATGGGGACCTCACCATCCTGACCTCATCTAAACCTGATTATTTCCCAAAGGCCTCAACATATGAATTTTGAAGAGACACATTCATTTCATACATTCCACCCTTGTGCTCATGCACAATACTTTTATTCCATGTAATCAGCCCCCAAAATCTCTTCTGTTTCCAGCGTCACCTTTAAAGTCTTTTAAATATCATTTTAATCAGATAGGTGAGACTCACAGTTTAATTCATCCTGAGGCAAAATTTCTCTCCAGCTGTGAACCTGTGGAACCAGATGTGCTTCCAAATACCGTGAAGTAACAGACATACAGACACTCAAATTTGAAAGGAGGAAAAAAAATGAAAAGGGTGATGAGTTCCAAGCAGATCTCCAAAACTTAGCAAGACAAATATCATCAGATCTTAAGGCTCGAGAAGCCTCTTAAGGCTTGTTAAACCTCTTTGGTTTAACACTCTACCTTCGAGACCCACTGGGGTAGAAATCCTGCTTCAAGGCTCTGGGTTGCTGCCAGCCGGTCTGTTGAACTCCTCCTCCAGTATGAAATGAGGATGTAGCCCTGATGGTCTCAGAAGTCGTCTCAGGGATCATTCTTCTCTCCTTTTGGAGAATCCGTAGCACATTATGTAGAGAATGGCTCTGTGGGCCAGTCCTGTAGGTTCTGAGCAGTTCCTTGGCTTGCCTGCCTTCTGCTCCTTCTCTCTCCCCTTCAGTTCACACGGCAGTGTTTCTGCTAGAATGGCTGATTAGGTCCATGGTTCACATGCACACTCATCTCTTTATTGAATGGTTGTTCAGCTTAGTATTACCCTTAGTTGTACCTTTAGTATTCTTTTCAGAGCATGCTTTCTGATTTTTTGTGGTATGCATAGGTTTGAGAATTTTTCCAGATCTTAAGTTTAAGATCTGGTCCCTTTTTGCTTAACATTTTTTCTTAGTCCATTTTCTCTTCTCCCATCTTACTATTAATAAGCAATCAGGTGGAACCAAGCCACTCTTTGAACACTGCTTAGAAATCTAAATATCCAGCTTCATCCTTCCACAAGCGCTACATTCCACAAAACACTGGATCACAGTTTAGTCATATTCTCTGCCGCTTTATTGACAAGGATCACTATTTTTCCATTGTCCAATAATGTCCATTTCTAAGACTTCACCAAAGCTGTCTTTTACCATCCATGTTTCTACCAGTATTCTGATCATGTTTATTAGCTCTCTAAGGAGATGGAAGCTTTCTTTTTAACTCTCCTCATTTCTTTCTAAGATCTCACCAGAATCACCTTTAATGTTTATATTTCTAGCATGCATCTCAAATCTCCAGCCTATACCCATTTCCCACTTCCAAAGCTACTTCTGTCTTTTTGAATATTTGCTGAAGCAACACCTCACTTCTCAGTATTAAAGTCTGTCTTAGCGTAAACTGCTATTTTAAAAACTGTATAGACCAGATAGCTTAAATAACAGACATTTATTTCATACTGTCTTGGAGGATTGGAAGTCAGACCAAGGTGCTGGCAGGTTCAGTTCCTTCAGATTCTTCACCCTGAAGAGAGTGAAGAAAGACCCTCCTCGTGACTTGTAGATGGGTGCCTTCTCACTTTATCCTCCCATAGCAGAGAGAGAGAGAGATTGAGAGAGAGAGAGCGTGCATGCAGTGTACACAGAGGCAAGCACTCTGCTCTATTTTTTTCCATCTCAGAAGGATTCTTGTTCCATTGTGGAGGCCCTACCTTCATGACCTCATCTAAACCAAATCCAGTGTTCCCACCTCCAAGTTATATTGGAAATTAGGGCTTCAACATATGAATTTTGGCAGATCCAAACATTTAGCCCATAATTTACAGATGGCAAGTAAACAAACATGTGAAAGATGCTTTGCATTATCATTAGGGAACTGCAAATTAAAACAACGAGGTATCACTGCACACCTGTTAAAATGGTGAAAACCCAGAATATCAACAGCATCACATGCTGGTGAGGATGTGGAGCGAAAGAAGTCATTGATTGCTGGTGAGAGTGCAAAATGGTACAGCCATTTCGGAAGACAGTTTGGCAGTCTCTTACAAAACTAAACATACTCTTACAACGCAATCCAGCATTTTTACTCTTTGTTATTTATGTAAATAGGCTTAAAGTTTACATCCACATGAAAACCTGCACATGGATGTTTATAGCAGTTTTACTTATAATTGCCCAAACTTGGAAACAACCAAAATGTCCTCTGTAGTACACCAAGAAAATGGAATAATCTTTGATGCTAAAAAGAAATGTGCTATCAAGCCATGGAAAGACAGAGAAATCTTAAATGCATATTACTAAGTGAATGAGATAAATCCGAAAAGGCTACATGCTATATGATTTCAAATTATGTGCCATTCTGGAAGAGGCAAAACCGTGGAGACAGTAAAAAGATCCATGGTTGTCAGGGGTTAGGGGTGAGGGAAGAATGAATAGGTAGAGTGCAGAGAGTTTTTAAGGCATGAAACTGTTCAGTATGATACTGTGATGGTGTATGTATGTCATTACACACTTGTCAAAACCCATGGAATGTGCAACACCAGGAGTGAGTCTTAAGGTGAACCATTGCCTTTGGGTGATGATGTAATGTTACAGGGTCATCATTTGTAACAAGTACTTTTCTCTGGTGAGGGATATTGATAATCAGGGAGATTGTGTCTGTGTAGGTCCAGGGAGTATATGGGAACTCTGTAGTTTGCACTCAGTTTTGCTGTGAACTTCAAACCACTCTAGAAAATAAAATCTATTTTTAAAAATTCATGTAATGGAAAAAATTTTTCTCATTTTAGCTGTTAGGTCAGGTCTTCTGACATCTGCTGGTGTATTGCAGTTCAGTTGTGACACTAACCACCTGAGTTTGTGTCAGAGTCCACAGGTGTAAGGGCTTGGTCTCCAGCAACACATCTGAGTACCACTCAGGCACCAGCTGCAAGTCAGGCTCCTGGGCAACCCATACTTACGGCCAACTGGCTACAAATACGGGAGTTGCGAGGCCTCCCCCAGACCGCCCTCACTTCACAGGCCAGGTGCAAGTTCAGACGTCTCCAGGCCGCCTGAACTTCTCACCAACTGCTTATAAATGTGGGAGGTTACTGTAACTTCTCTCAGGTTTCCCAAGATGCTGGAATGACTCAGAACTCAGGGAAGTGCTAGACTTACACTTCTATTTAAAATCGTATAAATCAGGATCAGCTAAACAAAGAGACATTTGGTGAGGTCCTGAATGTAGAGCTTCGTGCACTCCTCTTCCCTCAGAATTGGGGCTTGTGGATGGGCTAACCAACTCAGAACTCACCTGTGCTTTGGTGGCCAGTGTTTTTATTGGGATTCCAGGAGAAGGCGGTGGCAACTCACTCCAGTACTCTTGCCTGGAAAATCCCATGGACGGAGGAGCCTGGCGGGCTGCAGTCCATGGGGTCGCTGAGGATCGGACACGACTGAGCGACTTCACTTTCACTTTTAACTTTCATGCATTGGAAAAGGAAATGGCAACCCACTCCGGTACCCTTGCCGGGAGAGTCCCAGGGACGGGGGAGCCTGGTGGGCTGCCATCTGTGGGGTCGCACAGAGTCGGACACGACTGAAGTGTGTATCTATTACTTAGCAGCAGTAGCAGTATGATGAAGACATGATTGATTAAACACTGGTGGTTCAGTTGGTAAAGAATCTGCCTGCAGTGCAGGAAACCCGGGTTCGATTCCTAGGTCAGGAAGATCCTCTGGAGAAGGGAATAGCAACCCACTCCAATTCTTGCCGGAGAATTCCATGGACAAAGGAGTCTGGTGGGCTACAGTCCATAGGATTGCAAAGAGTTGAACACAACTGAGCGACTAACACATGATTCAACTAAACCTCCAGCCTTCTCCCTCTTTCCGGAGTTTGAACTGGGCCAAAGTTCCTAGTCACATCTGGTCTTTCTGGTGACCGGCCCCCTACCTGTCCCATTGTCTTAGCACAAACTCATGTGAAATAAGGGGCTTAACAAAAACAGACTCTTATCAGCAGGGAAATTTTAAAGGATTTAGAGGCTCCTACCAGGAACCCAAGACAGAGATAAAACAGATTCTTAATTATCTAACACCAGGTTTTAAAAATGGTAGCCCTTGAGAAACCTGATAATATTTTGTTTGCTTTATTTAATTTAAAGATATGCCATGGAAAGCTGAGATGGCAGAAAAGTTGTTTAGACTTTATAGCTATTTAAAAGTTAATACATCATACAGTTTGAATTTTATATTTATGATTTTATGCATAAATGTGTTTCTTTGTGAAAAAGGAGAGATGAGCCAGTAGGATTATGTAGGATCCTTTCCAGTTTTAAGGCTCACACTGTCTAATAGATGACCTTATAAAAAGATTTTTTCTGGACTGTGGTTGCTCTCTCAGACTCATTTTTCTATCTGATAGATTATTTCAGAGTGTACTCACTTTCTCCAAGGAAATATACTTAGTTACGTTTTTCTCTTGCAGATTGATTATACCGGAACAGATCCTTCCAGTCCCTGCTATAAATGTTTGTCTCCGAATGTTACACCTTGTATTTGTACCATTAACTTCACACTGGAACAGTCATTTGAGGTCTGTATTCTAAGTAATGTCTTGGAAAACCCATGCTTTAAAAAATATTGATATTAATTATTTTTTACTGGTTATTTTCTTGTTGAGATGTCGCTTTAATTTATTGAGAGTCAGTACACTTTTGAGGAAGATTATTTTGTTTAGTTAGCGAATTATGCTGTCTGATAATTAAATGCATTAATAGTTTATTCTAATTAGTACACAATAAGCAAAATTTGAAACCTATTTCTGAAAAATTTTATAACTGTACAAATCACTTTTGTATCAAGATTCTATCTACATATGTTTGTATTTAAAAAATTATTGCTCAAACTGTTTTGACTACTTTTAATACCAACAGTTTTTACTTTAGAAAATAAATACTAATTCACACATTTAATTGCATCATTTTTTAATCAGATCTGATGCTTTTACCTTTAACATAAGTGCAAACACTTAGTAAAACCTTATTGACAAGCAGTTAGAAAACTCTCCACAAGGTATGCAATGTATGTGTGTGTGTGTGTGTGTGTGTGTGTGTGTGTGTGTGTGTGTGTGTGTGTGTGTGCGCGCGTGTGCGTGGTCTGCGTGCTTTTTGCATTCACACTTAGCTGTCATTCTTGGAAACTGAACCAGATGGTGAAGGACACACAGATTCAGAGTAGTCATGGCTAGACCAATTTATGCTCTCCTTTACCTGGAAATTGAACTTTTAAAATGTATTGTTTTATTCTTCAGGGAGCAAAACTACTTTAATACAGGCCAATTTTTTGAACTTTTGTAGCTATGCTTTAGATTTTTTTAAAGGTACTGATGACTTTTGAAGTCCCTGGTAGATGGTTGCCATCTAGTGGTTATGGATGCTCTTGCACTGAGATAATGGACAATAAAGCTCCCTTTTTAAAAATTATAAAAATAAATTAGGGAGAAGACAGGAATTTAATTATTTTGTTTTAGCAGAAATAGCATAAATATAAAACATCAGAAAAGTTTGATTTTTTTTAATGTGATGGACAAACTATAAAGATGCATTAAGTTCTGCTTTTGTCAAAACAGGCAGAATTAAAGACATGGACAAGACTTATAATGATTTGGAAGCTCTATTAGTTTCCTCTCCCATTCAGAAACACTTAGGGTTTCAGAACTTTTCTTCCGTGAAGGTGATTGTCCTCAGATTCACTTTTTTTGTGGGTTCTGTGTTCTTTCACAAGCCCAAATTTGAATTGGACTAAAACCTTTTCAGAGAACAGAAATCAGCCAACAAAATAAATGAATAAATAAATAAAAGGTTTCTATGTAAATGGTTTCTTTATATAGACTGAAAAATATGCATACTTGACATTCAAAAATCAAGCCTTGAATAAATGATTGTGTATATGAAAACAGCAAATCAGATAAAGCAAAATATTATTGAAATCCTTTTTCTTTTCTGAACTCCTTTTAATCAAGGATAGATTACAGATTGTAGAGGTAGCAATGAGAAAGGAGAAAATAGCTAATGTTTCTGCCATCTCCAAAAATCTTAGTCATTTAAGATGACTACATGGCATCTTCTAAATAATTATAGTGTATATAGGTTACTCTTCTTTCCTAGGATCTTTCCAAGTTGACTCCACTGCATACGTTAAAGTATTTTGCTTGATTATTAGAAAATGACTTCTGTTATCTTTACTATTTATAAATTCATTCATTATTAATATTACATAATATCCTGTTGAATTTACCATGTCCCAATTCAAGTTCAGCATTTATTTTGAGCAATAAATGAAAGCTTGACAATTATATCATTGAAAAGTTGATGCTAGTTGGATAAAGACCAATCTGAATTACAGAAAAAATTTTTAAAAGTTATTTATGGATTTTAATTGGAAGATAATTACTTTGCAATTTAAAATTGAAAGTAGATCAAAGTAGGCTAATACATTTCATGAGAGCTTTTTTATTTGTTTGTTTTAATGTAAATAGATATCTTTGAGGTCTTTCAGGGTATTTCAGAGTTTA
Source organism: Oryx dammah (assembly GCF_014754425.2). Lineage (NCBI taxonomy): Eukaryota > Metazoa > Chordata > Mammalia > Artiodactyla > Bovidae > Oryx > Oryx dammah. Next base: position 2,331,186 of record NW_024070188.1, on the reverse strand, counting down.
CTCTTGGATTTTTTGGAGCATGCTTTCTTTAACTTTATTTCCAGTTCTGGCAGAATTCACCCCCAGTACCTGTTTTAAGTTATCAATATTCTGAACTAGTCCAAATTACATAGTTTTTATATATGCATGAAACTTTGTACTTAATAGTTTTATATGAACATTTTTTCCCTTTCTCTAGGGCAATGTGTTTATGTATTATGGACTGTCTAATTTCTATCAAAACCATCGTCGCTATGTAAAATCTCGAGATGATGGCCAACTAAATGGAGATCCTAGTGCTTTGCTTGTAAGTAAAGTGATAGAACATGAAACTGGTGCTTTAATAACTAAGAACATGTGATAATTGTGTTGTCTCATTTCAGTGGGATCTGTCAGTTCTCATTTCAGTAAGAAATGATAGATATTAAAATGTTAAATGAAATTAAAATATTGCTTGTCATTTTTCATTTGTTCAGTGAGGGTTTTAGTTAAAATTTTTTTCTCTGGAATTTGCAGAGATTAATGATTAAGAGATTAATGATTTCTTGAGGCCAGAGGACACATTACTTCCTGCTTGTTTCTCATAGTATCATTGGGATTTTTGCTTTGTTAACTCCCTGGCTTCAGCTATAAAGAACCTGCCTGCTAATGCAGGAGACACGGGTTCCACATCCTGGGTTGGGAAGATCTCCTGGAGAAGGAAATGGCAACCCACTTGAGTATTCTTGCCTGGGAAATCCCAGGGGTAGAAGAGCCTTCAGTTTAGTTCAGTTGTTCAGTCATGTCCGACTCTTTGCAACCCAATGGACTGTAACACACCAGGCTTCCCTGTCCATCACCAACTCCCGGAGCTTGCTCATACTCATGCCCATTGAATCGGTGATGCTATCCAACCACCTCTCCTCTGTTGTCCCCATCTCCTCCTGCCCTCAATCTTTCCCAGCATCAGGGTCTTTTCTAGTGAGTCAGTTTTTCCCATCAGGTGGCCAAAGTATTGGAGTTTCAGCTTCAGAATCAGCCCTTTCAATGAATACTCAGGACTGATTTCCTTTAGGATTGACTGGTTTGATCTCCTTGAAGTTCAAGGGACTCTCAAGAGCCTTCTCCAACACTGCAGTTCAAAAGCATCAATTTTTCTGCGCTCAGCTTTCTTTATGGTCCAACTCTCACATCCATCCATGACTACTGGAAAAACCATAGCTTTGACTAGACGGACCTTTGTTGGTGAAGTAATGTCTCTCCTTCTTAATATGCTGTCTAGGTTGGTCATAGGTTTCCTTCCAAGGAGTAAGCATCTTTTAATTTCATGGCTACAGTCACCATCTGCAGTGATTTTGGAGCCCAAAAATAAAGTCTGTCACTGTTTCCATTGTTTCCCTATCTGTTTCCCATAAAGTGATGGAACCGGATGCCATGATCTTAGTTTTCTGAATGTTGAGATTTAAGCCAACTTTTTCACTCTCCTCTTTCACTTTCATCAAGAGGCTGTTTAGTTCTTCTTCACTTTCTGCCTTAAGAGTGATGTCATCTGCGTGTCTGAGGTTATTGATATTTCTCCCGGCAATCTTGATCCCAGCTTGTGCTTTGTCCAGCCCAGCATATCACATGATATACTCCGCATGTAAGTTAAATAAGCAGGGTGACAATATACAGCCTTGATGTACTACTTTCCTGATTTGGAACCAGTCCATTGTTCCATGTCCAGTTCTAACTGTTGCTTCTTGACCTGCATACAGATTTCTCAGGAGGCAGGTAAGGTGGTCTGGTATTCCCATCTATTTAAGAATTTTTTGACAGTTTATTGTGATCCACACAGTCAAAGACTTTGGCTTAGTCAATAAAGCAGAAGTAGATATTTTTCTGGAACTCTCATGCCTTTTCAATGATCCAGTGGATGCTGGCAATTTGAGCTCTGGTTCCTCTGCCTTTTCTGAATCCAGCTTAAACATCTGGAAATTCAGTTTATGTACTGTTGAAGCCTGCCTTGGAGAATTTTGAGCATTACTTTACTAGCATGTGAGATGAGTACAATTGTGCAGTAGTTTGAGCATTCTTCGCCATTGCCTTTCTTTGGGATTGAAATGAAAAGTGACCTTTTCCAGTCCTGTGGCCACTGCTGAGTTTTCCAAATTTGCTGGCATATTGAGTGCAGCACTTTCACAACATCATCTTTTAGGATTTGAAATAGCTCAACTGGAATTCCATCACCTCCACTAGCTTTGTTCGTAGTGATGCTTCCTAAGGCCCACTTGACTTCGCATTCTAGGATGTCTGGCTCTAGGTGAGTGATCACACCATCGTGATTATCTGGGTCGTGAAGCTCTTTTTTGTACAGTTCTTCTGTGTATTCTTACTGCGTCGTCTTAATATTTTCTGCTTCTGTTAGGTCCGTACCATTTCTGTCCTTTATTGAGCCCACCTTTGCATGAAATGTTCCCTTGGTATCTCTAATTTTCTCGAAGATATCTCTAGTCTTTCCCATTCTATTGTTTTCCTCTATTTCTTTGCATTGTTCACTGAAGAAAGCTTTCTTATCTCTCCTTGCTGTTCTTTGGAACTCTGCATTCAGATGGGTATATCTTTCCTTTTCTCCTTTGCCTTTAGCTTCTCTTATTTTCTCAGCTGTTTGTAAGGCCTTCTCAGACAACTGTTTTGCCTTTTTGCATTTCTTTTTCTTGGGGATGGTCTTGATCCCTGCCTCCTGTACTATGTCACGAACTTCCGTCCATAGTTCTTCAGGCACTCTGTCTATCAGATCTAATCCCTTGAATCTATTTGTCACTTCCACTGTATAATCATAAGGGATTCAGGTCATACCTGAATGGTCTAGTGGTTTTCGCTACTTTCTTCAGTTTAAGTCTGAATTTGACAATAAGGAGTTCATGATCTGAGCCACAGTCAGCTCCCAGTCTTGTTTTTGCTGACTGTATAGAGCTTATCCAACTTTGGCTGCAAAGAATATAATCAGTCTGATATCGGTATTGACCATCTGGTGATGTCCATGTATAGAGTCTCCTCTTGTGTTGTTGGAAGAGGGTGTTTGCTATGACCAGTGCATTCTCATGGCAGAACTCTGTTAGCCTTTGCCCTGCTTCATATTGTACTCCAAGGACAAATTTGCCTGTTACTCCAGATGTTCTTGACTTCCTGCTTCTGCATTCCAGTCCCTTGTAATGAAAAGGACATCTTTTTTGGGTGTTAGTTCTAGAAGGTCTTGTAGGTCTTCATAGAACCATTCACCTTTAGCTTCTTTAGCATTACTGTTTGGGGCATAGACTTGGATTACTGTGATATTGACTGGTTTGCCTTACGAACAGAGATCATTCTGTTGTTTTTGAGATTGCACCCAAGACCCGCATTTTGGACTTTAAAGAGCATGGTGGGCTACAGTCCACAGGGTTGTAAAGAGTTGGACATGACTTAGCGACTATACAACAAAAGCGACAGTCAGTTTGTAATGGAATTTTGATGAATGTAGCATTCTGGGAATATAATTTGTTCTGTTGGGTTTATTCATTATTATTATTACTGGGTAGGAGTATGTAAATAAACTACTTTTAATTTCTGAGATTATGTTTTAAAATCAGACATGTATGCTCTTTGCTTTTTACCCTGTGGGACACCTAAGTACTAAAATCCAAAGGTGGGTTACTGAAAAACTGTCTGAGGAGCTTTTTGAAAATAGAGGGTCCAGAATTCTCCTAAGTCTTTCATGTCTACATCTACAAGGTTGGAGCTCTAAAATGTCTATTTTTTACAAGCTCCCCTTCTGATACTCAGCCGGGTTTGGCAAGCTATGGACTAGGTGATCTTAGGTTCCTGACTGTTGTTCAGCTTTCCATAGTAGTGCTTGGTGCTCAAGAATTTTATACTGTTGCTGTCAGTGCAGCAAGCCTTAGGAGTCCCACGGTAATTTGAGGATTTCTTAAAAACAGTGACTATCTTAGAATGCAGTTTAGAACCATATTGGGACCAGAATGGTCCTGGTAAATGTATAATTGCCCTTGGTTATCCTTCCCAGTTTTATTGCTCTTTCTTGATGTTTGGGATCTTAAGAAATAATGTCTATTAAAGATTCCAGTTAGTTCTGCAATAGTTTGCAGTCCATGTGGGGGTTTATGTTGTGAGATCCACAAGTCCAGAGAAGGTGATGTTCCATGAGACACACCAGGTACTCAGAATTTGTTGATTGGGTGTGTGTGGAAAGACCCAGAAGTGGTGGTTGATTTACAGTTCTTTTATGTAGATACACTCTTCACAGAGGGCAAAAGAAGCTGAGATTCTTTTCTTCCAAACTTCAAGCAAAGTTTTTCAACTAAACTTAGGATTTTCTGTAAAGGGCCAATAGTAAACATTTTAGAATGAAGGCGGCCATAGACAATACTTAAGTGAATGGGTGTAGCTGTGTTCCAATAAAACTTTATTTACAAAAACAGGTCTTGGGCTGAATTTGGTTTGCAGGCTGTCATTTATAGATCCCTGGACTAGACCAAAATATGTGACTTAAGACCAGATGGCTTTCAAAAATTTTAAAGATGTTCAGAATAAACAGATTGAAGTGTAAGTTACTTAACATCATATGTAAGGCCCTTCACAATCTTATGTCAGCCTACTACTCCAGCCTCTTTGGTTTTATAGTCTATCCTTAATGTACCTTTGGCTTGGCTGCCCTGGGCCGTATATACTATTCCATAACTATGCCTGGTGACACACATAATCTGCCCATTTTGACATTTACATTTCATTTGTCTAGATTGTGGTTTTTACTCTTTCCTTGGAGGTCCTGTCATTTCAGGCCTGCTGTTTAGTGTCTCTGGATGCAAAATAACTTCTTTCTGTGTGTACTTCATTCATACTGTGTTCATACTTCATTTCATACTTTACTTAACAAGTCTCCCCGTATCATCCACTCTTTCTCTTCCTTTCCAGGCCATTCCAGCAGTTCTGCGTAACTGCTAGAGTAATCTTTTAAAAAAAACATAAATACCATTTCTCTGCCTAAAATCTTTCAGTGTTTTTTTTACTCAGGGTGATCTGAGCTATGCACGACTCTCCAATCTTACCGTTTTCTTTATTGCCCATACTCTTAACTACATTCCCCCTTGACTTTCTCAGAGATATCAGGTTCTTTCTAAATGGCATGCGCTGTCCTCTCTGCTTCAGGCTCTCTTCTGCGTGTTCTTCACGTGGCTGTCTTCTGCTTTCTTCAGGTCTTAACTTTGATGAGAAGGACTTCCCCGTATCATTTCTTTATTTATCTTCTGTCTTCCCAACCACACTGTAAGCCCATGAGAGCAGGTAGCACGACTTTCTTTAATCACCATGTACCAAGTACCTCTACAGTGCCTAACACATGAGAGGCATTTAATAAATACATATGGAATAAATATAGACACTTTTGTCATGGCTCTCATTTCATATTATAGTTGGTTGTGTTTGGGTTTGTTTCCCTTGTTACATTGTGAGTTGCTGAGAAGCAGAGACTTTTTTTTCTTCCGTTTTTCCCTTTCTAGCACCTTTCATGGTATGTGGTACATGTTAGGTACTCATTAAATGGTTTTTCTAAGCCAGTTACTACAAAGTATGTAACACTGCTTAGTTCAGTACCTGATGACTAGGTAGTGAACATTTTCCTTTCTTTTAAAACTTCAGTAACTTAGTAGCTAGAAGACGGTTCTTCAGGACTCAAGTCCACCATCTCCTCTCTTTGCTGGTTTTCTAAATGAAGTTGCTATTCCACTCCCTCCCTCGCCCCCCAAGAGTTTAGTGGTTACAGTATATATATATGTCACACTGAGAGTTTATTTACCTTTTTTTCTTGAAATCACACTTTTAATCAAAACAATCAAATAATAATAGGCTAATTATATGTTGTTTATCTTCATAGCCTTAGAATAATAACTTTATGAATGTAGATGGCATAGGGACCAAAAAGCTGAGAAGTCAAATATTAAAGAGACTTTATGAGATTTCCTGTCACATTTCTTTAACCTTCTGTCTTTTTCACTCCTGTAGTTCTTTTTCCAATGAGAATGTAGATATAAGACAACATTGGTGATAATGAAATAGCCCTAGGACGCTAGGTTCTAGTTAATTTCAAATTGAGACTATCTTGGTTCGTTTATGTGTTTTGAGACATGGCCTAATGTGGTCTTGGAATTGCAGAATACCTCATGTTAGACTTGGTAGAATCTCTATATTAACTCTACAATTTACATGTTTCCTTGAGATCTTCAGTAGGGACTAAATCAAAACTGAATCTGGAGGACAGGTGAATTGCTGTTTGCCTTGTCAACGTGTTTGTTTTCTTTAACCTGGATGCACAATTTAGAGAAGACTGCTATATTCTGGGACTTCTTTTCCTTCTCTCCAGTCAGCCAACCCTCTTCCCTGCTCTCCCTTCCTTCTTTCCACAGGATTTAATTCAGGGATTTAACTCCAAATTACAGAATTTGAAATTATCTAGTTGAACATGTTCTTTTTTGTAAGTCAGGCCCAGATAAATCAAGGGACTTGCCTGAAGTTACACAGTACATTAGTTGGAACTAGAAGCTCCAGTCTTACTTCCAGTTTAAGATTCCCTTCATCACGTTATACCTGGATTGACAATAGATGGCTTCTTTTTTTCTTGGATTGAAAACTGTTTGTAGTTATTATTTCTGTGTTGTTATGAAGATGTTTTAAAATTTCATTTTGACATGTATCTGTGTGACAAAATATATGTGAAGAAAGATTATAAAGCAATAATGTAAAGGAATATATTTTGCTTAGTTAAATGTATTATTTATAATCTGTCTATAGGATAGACACTCTATATGCATTGCAAATAAGAAATATGTAGGCATTGAATTTTTAATCAGTAATTAGGGCTAACTGATAGTTCTGTCAGAGGCCTGGATAATAATTTCTCTCATCTTTCCTTTTGGATATCAGAATCCCAGTAAGGAGTGTGAGCCTTATCGAAGAAATGAAGACAAACCAATTGCTCCTTGTGGGGCTATAGCCAACAGCATGTTTAATGGTATGATATAGAGATAAACAAAGATTATATATAGTATACTATAGTTAGGAATATTTGTATAATCTTACAGAAACAAGAATGGACTTAGCAACTGAACAGGAACATGAAATTGTAAAATTCAACAGCTTTAAGATAAATATATAATATTAGTTATGCAGTGGGATATTGGAATGCTTTATGACTTTCTTTTGTGAATTCTTATATTTTAAGAATGAATTTATGTCTCTGAGAAGAAAGAAGTAGAGACATTCTGCTAACTTCTGGTTTCATATATGATAAACCAACTTTGAATATTTATACCATTAAAAAGGGGCTACAGCACTGTCTGATGTGAATATAATATGAACCATAAATGCGAGACATGTATATCATTTTAAGTTTTCTGATAGTCACATTAAAAACAATAAAAAACAAGTTAAATTAACTTTAATAATATTTTATTAAACTCAGTGTGCCCCAAATATTTTCATTTCAGCATGTAATGATGTTTAGTATATAAAGTTCTTAGATATTTTATATACTAATTTTTTATATAAAATCTTTGTCTGATGTATATTATATCCTTATAAAACATATTCATTTGGACAAGCCATAATTTCAAGGGGTCTGTAGCAATATAGCCAGTGATTACCATGTTGAACAGTGCAGATAGAGAATTTGGTAAGCCAGAAGCTATTTAGCAATGTGTGTTTTTCTTTTTTAAAGAATAGGAGAGGCAGATTTACCTTGCAACTTGTTTTATTTGTGTTATTATTAAACCATTTGACCTTATCACACATCAGCTAGCCATGTAGGAAAATGACTTGGAGCTGTATTGAGGGAAGGCAAGTTCATCTAGGATCACAAAGTCACCATAGTTAATTCACATGTAAGTGACCGAGAGAGCAGATGCACATCATGTGCCTGCTTTGTTAAAACTGCTTTGGGGAGCAAATACCAGATCCTCGTTTCTCATGGAGTAAAGCTGTTACTGTGGATTTTCAGTAGATGTTTAGTAATATCTCTATTTTCTTGTGTCCAGATACACTAGAATTGTTTCAGGTTGGCAATACATCTGATCTTATGCCTATTACTTTGAAAAAGAAAGGTATTGCTTGGTGGACAGATAAAAATGTAAAATTCAGAAATCCCCCTGGAACAGATCCCTTAGAAGAACGATTCAAAGGTAAAGTATTACTATTATCCCTTAAGACATAATCTAGGTATTTTAATGAAATACCTAAAATTTTCTGTCTTTAGGATCTTAAAAAAGTGTATGGTTTTTTAAAAACAACTTATCTTCATGTCAAATTAGGTAAAATATGTAGCATTTTATAATGTGTTGAAATTCTAAAGGAAACATATACTGTTCATCTTGAATTTCTCTGGTATTTTCTTAGGTGTTTCAGCTGTAGTCTTAGAAAGTTGTAAAAGTTTATTTTAAACAAGATTTATTTAAATTTTATAAGTCCAATTTTTTTTCTTTGCCTCCTTTATTTCATAATGTAATGTTTCTTACCATTACATCTTTGCATTAAGTCATCTGCCTTTTGGTACATACTCAATAGCCTACTTTTAGTAATCTCTTAATTGAGATATCAGTCAAATCTTTGTAATTATTTGTTAAAGTTTTATGTGAGGAATTGATTTCTCTTTAGATTTTAAGACTTAGAATATGACTATATTTCTATTTTTGCACATAGGGAAAATATTCATATTGTAACCTTTGTTTTATCAGAGTGTGACTTTTCATTGAAACTCTTAATAAAATTGAATATTTTGTCTCCCCATTCCACTCCCATCTCTCCTTTTTAAGGCACAACGAAGCCAGTAAACTGGGTTAAACCAGTTTACATGTTGGATTCTGACGAAGATAATAATGGCTTCATAAATGAGGATTTTATTGTTTGGATGCGTACTGCAGCATTACCTACTTTTCGTAAGTTATATCGTCTTATAGAGCGGAAAAATGATTTACATCCAACATTACCAGCTGGACGATACTATTTGAATATCACATACAGTATCCTTTAATTTTTGTATACTTTGGACTAGAATTCAAGCATACTATTTGGTGAAAAAGTGATCAGCGGTTCCCATATTACTTGGTAAATTATTTAAAATGTAGGCTAGATGTATTAATAAGTTAGATATTTTTACAAGAGAGACTGTAATTGAGTTTAGTGCAAAGGCTAGTAAGTATACCTAGTGCTTAGTAAATAAGTGTTGGTGGTACTGGGCTGTTTCAATTTTTTTTTCAAAAATTTTTTTAGATATTAAAAATTAATGAATTTGTTACTTCATATCAACATATTTATAATGATTCTGTTTACAGTACCAAGCTTTTTTATCATTAGCTGTATTGTTCTACCTTAATAATTCAGGCAGACTTTTAAGTGCTGATAAATATCATTTATTTCATCTTAACTCTATGTCAGTTATATTAAATACTTTGCATATATTATTTATTTCAAGCATTGTGAATCATCTCCATATTGTAGAGAAGAATACAGGAACATAGAGCCTTTAAGTAACTTATCTGAGATGACACAAGTAGTAGAAACATTGGGGTTCAGAATCAAGCTGCTGACTCCAAAGGCTGTTGGCTTTACCATCAACTACCACTGTAGGCTGCATCCCTAGCTGGTTCACTCAAGTAGTCAGACCTGTCCATATCCGCCTGGTTGCAGAGTCTTTCCTAAGCTAGAAATATTGGGCACTAACTTTTATTTTAAACAAAATCTTTATATCTTTTAACCTCTAGCCCATTGCTTGTATATATCATGGATGAAAATAGCTCAGATATTAGCATTTAAATGTTTGCTGCTGATCTTACATTTTTGATTTTTCATAACCCAAATTATGATTCATGGGGATGCAAAGAGTCAGACACAACTGAGCAACTGAACTGAACTGAACCCAAATTAGCTATAAATATATACTTTCAATTTAGATTAATAAATGGTTGAATTAACAGACCTCATTTCAAAGCAAAGATCTATTTGGGTCCTTAGTCTTTTGATTTTGTACCTCAGTACACACCTGAGCATGACCGGATAGTGACAGACTGAAAGTGCCCAAGTTTTTGAAACTCTGCCTACATAGCCGCAGTTTTAGACAAACAGACTCAATGGGACCCCACTCCAGCACTCTTGCCTGGAAAATCCCATGGACGGAGGAGCCTGGTGGGCTGCAGTCCATGGGGTCGCTAAGAGTTGGGCACGACTGAGCAACTTCACTTTCACTTTTCACTTTCATGGATTGGAGAAGGAAATGGCAACCCACTCCAGTGTTCTTGCCTGGAGAATCTCAGGAACAGGGAGCCTGGTGGGCTGCCGTCTATGGGGTCGCACAGAGTCGGACACGACTGAAGCGACTTAGCAATAGCAGCAGTAGCAGAGAGAATAAAATGGCAACCCACTCCAGTGTTCTTGCCTGGAGAATCCCAGGGACAGAGGAGCCTGGTGGGCTGCCGTCTGTGGGGTCGCACAGAGTTGGACACGACTGAAGTGACTTCGCAGCAGCAGCAGCAGCAGAGAGAATAATCTTGAGGCTGTAGCCAAAGTAGAGGGCAGCCTGCAGCCTACAGCACAAGAAAGGGAAGGCTTTGGAGCACTCAGGGTTTCTTAGTTGACAGATAATTTGCAGCTAGAAAACTGTTAGGAGAAATGTAGACTGTTTTGAAAATCGGTAAGACAGAAATGAGACCCGCAAAACATCAAGGGTTAATTATCAAAACTGAGTCTAAGGTGGGGAACTAGAGATTAGAATTAAGGTAGAAGCCCCCTTTTTAGGGTTCGGATATTGAGAGACTAGCTTGGGTGATTTGATACCACATCCCATAGAGTATTGGGTTAGTTAGAACTCTTACAATCATTCCTGGCTTGGGTTGCGATTGATTTAAGAACTAGTAGAACTGAGCCTCCCATTGGAGTCACAGGGCCTGTCTTCCAGACTGGGGAGCTACAGAAGCTGGAGAAACAGATGGGAACTCACACTTGATTCAAAAGATGCTTCTGAAGAAGTTGTGAACCTTTTGCTTAGGGACTTAGTTCTGCCTTCTTCTCTGTCCTAACTCTTGCCAGGATCCAATGTAGCTCATCCAGTATGTCGATGTTCCATTTCTTCCTTCATTTCCACTCTGTTTTAGCCATTGGCTCTGTGTCACACTGTGACTTTTCTCATTGCTCCAGGTCCGCCATCTAAAACTTTAGTGTCATGCTTTTTGTCTTGGGCTGAGTCCTCCCACCTTCTCAGAACGGCACTCTTGCTGCACATGCGTTTGGAGCTCAGTGCTCAAAAAGTGCCCCAGTCCCTCCATTCTTCCCCTTTCTCCTGGTCTGTCAACCTCATTTTCCTCTATGGGTTTCATTGCTGTTTATCTGAAATATTTTTTTTTTCCACATTACAGGCCTTTTACCCCCTCCTGTGTAATGAGAACAGAAATATCTGAGAAATGAGAAATTATGTAACTCTTAAATTTAGTTGCTTTTGCTTGTAAACTATATTGGCTTCTACTACTAACAGTTTGTGAAATTGATCCTTTAGGTTAATAATTACATAATTACTTTGTGATTTAGAACATATGAATAAGGTATCTATCATAGAATTATACCAAGGAATTACAAGGAATTAAATGCCAACTTAAGTTGTATATTAAAAATCAAGTAACAAGACATGGACGTTTTCCTATACACTCTTCAGATTACCCTGTACATTCATTTGATGGACGGAAGCGGATGATCTTGAGCACCATTTCATGGATGGGAGGAAAAAATCCATTTTTGGGGATTGCTTATATCACTATTGGATCCATCTCCTTTCTTCTGGGAGTTGTACTGCTAGTAATTAATCATAAATATAGAAACAGTAGCAATACTGCTGACATTACCATTTAATTTTATATTCTGAAAACAGATTCACTGCATGTGCATCAAGGCCAGTCCTATCCAACCTAGCTTTCAAATGCTGATGTTCTGGTTAGTATGTCATTTTTGAAGTTGGCACATAACATTTTTTAAAAAGCAGTCTTTGTCTTCTGCTTCTTCCTTATGGATGACTTACGAAAATATATGACGGGTATAAAACAGATTAGCTATACTGATCATATCAACACTGTAACTGCTGAAATGGCATGATGATGTTTCTTTTGTTGGGACAGGCTGTGTGATGCGTAGAGCCTCTTTCATGTGAAACGCGTCTGCTGCTTATATGTTTATGCTGTGTTGGTGATAATGTATCGACATGTGATGCTGTATATGTGTGCCTGTTGTGTGAAGAATGGGGTTACGAGATACATGAGTATAACGACTTGCTAACCTTTCAGGATGCAGAGTTACAAAAAGATGAAGAAAGACCAAATCTAAATAAAACACTTCATCATTTTCACGTGTCGTGTGTAAAGGCTTCAAGTACCATCTCTGTTGAGGTGATTCCTGTATTCAGCTTATCCAGTACACTTGTCAAGCTTAAATTTGATTTCAAAGGACATGCTTAACCTGGCTAGCATAGGAATTAATGCTCGTGTCTGAAGAGGTCAGGTGGATCTCAGGAGAATTTAAAATTCCACTTTCCATTTTGGCTAAGATGTTGCAGTCAGGAAACTCATCTTACTTGCTCTTTTTACGTGTGACCATTTCCCTTGAAGCTTACACTTCATCAGGGATCCAAGAATATAGGTGAGATGGGAAAACTTCTTGGCAGACCTTGTCTTCTGTCTCAACTGTAAACCAGGTATAAATGTTCAAAGGAGACTGTTTTCATTCTTGTGGTATTTAACATTCAGAAATTTGCTTCAGCATTGGAAATACCTCAAGCTGTTTTTAATTTGCAGGTAAGTGTTTTGACCTAAGTACTAATATTATATTTCTGAGATTTTAGAAAACAATAACCTTTATTTCTTCTATATTTCATCCAGTTTTTACATGTAGGTCAAATGTGGATGTGTGCGGACGTTCTCTTTAGTTACGGCACCAATTGTTTTGGTTGGTTTTTCTAAGACGTACTTTCAAAAGAAATTATTTAAATTTCCTAATTAAATTCTGGAGATTTCGGAGTCTGTACACGATAAATTATAATATATATGCTTGAAGTTATTTTATTTTCTATTAACTGGAATTATTTTTAATATTCCTTCTTGAATAAATGCTGTAATTTGTTTGCTATGGAACTGATTCTTGAATGTAAACTTATTTTTTCACATGCATGAAATGTATGTCTTAATCAGAGGTGGCTTAATTGCATTGAAATGGCTATTTTTTTTAGACTAAAATAACTCATATGTTTGTATAGAAAAATGCCTGTTTGAATTAAGAGTTTGTAACGGTTTCCTTTGGTTATATTTTAAATCAAAAGGTCTGTGTAATGTATCAATTTTGACTACATTTTTTAAAAAAAATAATGTAATAGTAGAAATGTGCCACACTTAAGTTTTGTACAATATGAAATTCAGTTAAAAGAACTTGTAGTTCATACTTAACAGAATATTACTTGCATGAGGTACTTAATGTTTGGTTATTCTGAAATTTCTGAGTGCATAGGGTATTCTTTGTGTAAAACTATTCTTTGTCAGTCCTCCAGAATATGGTTGTTTATTCTGATAATTGACCCCTTTGCACGTGGCAGTGTATTTTCTGGGATATATCAGTAGGGGAGAGGGCTTCTCCCAGTATTTGCAGATTGAGTTTGTGCTGTTTAAGGACTGCCATCCTGTGTCTCTTTTTCTAACTGGGGGACCAGGATTGCTGCTACAGAAAAGTCGAAGAGCCTCTCCAACCCTTTGTCATCTGTGGTGAAGATGGAATCTTAAAATATATTTGGAGTTTTATCTGTTTTTACAAATACATTGATGGCCTAAGTTCTCCCTTGTCTGCTGCCATTTGAGTTTTAAGGGATTCCTGTTGCTAAATACAAAGAATGTGGAACACTCATATGGCCTCTGTGACTGGGGGAAGGAAGGAAAACATTTCTTTCTTATGGGCTTTATGCTCTCTTTTTGGAAACACCAATGTCATACTCAGCTTTCAAAGAATCAGAATGCATTTTAAGACAACTAGGTTGAGTAGAAGGCATTGAAGAATACATTAACTTGCTGGAAATAATTGTGATATATGAAGTTCCCAATTGATGGAATTATTTAATACATAAAGACTTAAGAAATTTCTTTGAAATCATAAAGCAGTTTAAAAATAAATTGGTAAAAATAACTGTACTACCTAACAGAGAATTATTCAACCAAGAGAAGAGTCAAGTGACTATTATTTGTTTATTGGTTGGTAACAGTTTATTTGTAACCTTGATTATATTGAAAGATAACTTACTGTTAGTATATTCTGTATTAATAAAAATGAAAAATATTAATTTTGCTATGTTTAAGTGTCTTGCTAAAATAACAGTGCCCCAGTATTGTTGTTAATATTTAGCTCTAAATTTTAGCCCAAGCTCAATGAGTCCAAGTTTTATCATTTCCATGCCTAGATTTGATTGCCATCTGTATGTGTATTAGTCACTCTGACAGCATTAATTGCAAGATATATCTACACTACTGAGCAGCATCTGTTCTTCTTAGGAAGTGGTCAGATTATAACCTCAGTTATAGGCAGACAGGCTGGATTTGGTATTGGAGCAAGGGAAGTTTTTGGTAAATAGAAAATGAATAACTGGTAGGGAGACAAGGGTGATGAAAATAATGAAGAAGGTAGGGAGGGGGCATAAAAAATGAAAAGCCAGACTAGGAAAGAGGAGCAGCTGAGAGGTAGGCTTAATGGTTGCTGTTAAGCCTCTCATCTCCTGTCTTCATGGAAACACTGCCTTCATATTACTCTGTCATCCTGTGCTGGTTAAGCTGCAGAATTCTGTTCTTTGTGAACCTGGTTATTTTGAGGGGAGGGTGGAGGGAGTAAGGAAGTGCTGTTTCAAGGAGAATTTGATGCATAAATGTAGTATTTGGATAATCTAGCAAAGTGTATTAGAGCTGGTTTCTTGCCCATGCCCTTCAGTAAACACAAAAATCATATTTCCCCTAATGTCATTTGAAATTGCAGAATAAATAGTCTAAAATTGAGTCAGACCATGGTGACCTTATTTTCTTTTATATATCTAAAATTTATCAAACTAATGTACACAGTTAAAAAAATATCTGAAGGCATTAAGATGAAAAACAGCAGTACCTGCCCTAGCTTTTGTAGGGGTGATCACTTTGACTTCAAAGGTGGTTACTTTTGGTATTTGTCTTGATGTAGCTAAATAACATGCCTATTCAACTATTGCTTGATTTAATAACTTGAGACCTTATTGTCTTCTTGATGCTATTACCTGATGATTTAGCTAACACACATATTTCCCCTTCTCCTATTATATAGTTATAATATTTAATAAACACATTAACTATTGTTTAATTATGATTAAAAAATACTGTATTCAGTAGAGCAAAGGAGAGCACCAAGATTATACTTTGTACACTTTATTTTTCCCGGAATTAATAATCACTCTACTTTTTAACATTTACGTAACTTTCTGGAAGCCTGTCTTAAAATTTTTCTGGCTTTTCTGGCAGGTCCATCATGTTCTCACTGTTAGTCTTTTGATGGGTTTTGTCTCCAAATATCAGATAACCCGATTCCCTGTTTTTCCTAGGAAGGTCTGTTCTGTATTTGTCCTTTGCCAGTCTGTACTGGTGGTTTTCTGGTGAGCTACACAGCTGTTACTCCATGCTCTCATTGCACCCTCCTGTGTTGGATCTGCTGTGGCCTAATTTACTCTCTTGTTTACTGGAGCTATTTTCAGATTTTCATGTAGGTGAATTTCCTCCTATTTCTGGCTAGTCTGAGCAATCTATTGTGTATGAATGGACCCCAAAAACTTATTGAAAGCTCTTTGTGGGCTAGTGCTTGACAAGTGACGGCCTCCCTAGCATAGTGCTACTCAGAACTGCCGCTCATGATAAAATGCTTAGACAAGTAATAAATGGTTGGCAGGTCAGCAACTGTAGGTAGATTGAATTTTGAGAAGCGCTGCATTAGGGAACAACTGTCAGGGAGCTAGTCCTTTGCCTGGAGGCCTTTTCTGTGGGACTGTTCAGTTTTTCTAGGGATGAATTCTCTAGTCTTCTGCAAAAGGAAGGGTTGAAAGAGGATCTGTCTCTTACTGCTCAGAACTCTCTGCTTCTGCCTTGTCCTCCCCCTCAGTTTCTGTTTCCACTTCACATATTTCTGCTATACCTGTCCCTTTGTATATGCTGTCCACCTAGTTGTCTCCCATTACTTTTTCCAGATAAAAATTCTCTTGTCTTCTGCCTGTGGGAGACCTGACGGAGGTGAGAGGTTGTATCTGGCCGAGAGGCAGAGGGGTGGAGATCTTGGGATTGGACCATTCTGTTGTGTACAGTTTTCAGCTACTCATTTTCCGGCCGGTCCCTTGACTCCACTCTGCTGTAACTTCTACTTTCAAGTCTGAGCTTCTCAGGGGTTTGGGAACCCATCAGCATGCTTCTCAGTGGCATCCGTCCCCTTGCCGTCCCTTTAGATAGTGAGTCCCTCTGTCCTGCTCAGCCATATGCCATCTCCTTTCTGTTTTCCAGAAATCTGTTGAAATTGATTTCTGTTTCTCTCTTCTTTTTACTCTCCGTCTTTTTAGGCTGTATTTTTTAACATGTTCTTTAGACTGTCATTACTTTTTGTTCTTGTACAATTTTGTGAATTTTAACACACGTATAGATTTGTGTAACCATCTTAGAATACAGAGCAATACCACAATCCCCAGTCTCCTTTCTACTGTACAGCTTTATAGTCACCCTTTCCTCCACCCATGAACCCAGGCAACCACTGATCTTTTTTCCACCCCCATAGTTTTGTCTCCTGAAATGTCATAAATGTATTCATATGTAACCTTTTGAAGCTGGCTTATTTTATTCAGCATAATGCCTTTGAGATTCATCTAAGGTGATGTATCTAAAAGTATCTCTTTCAGTTCTTTTTCTTTCATTTTACTGGAGTGACAAACTTTTGGGGCCGATCCACTATCTTAAACTGGAACCACCTTGAAGTACATTTTGGTGACTTTATTGTGTTTTTAAATTAATTTGAGCTTATCTGTATGTCACAGGCTTTTCAATGAAAGGGTGATGTGGAAGAAGACTGAACTCACCGTACACCACTTCTACTGTGAAGACTGATATGCCGCTTTCTGCATTTCTTGTCCTTTGTTGACAAGAAACGCAGAAAAAAAGTAGCTTTACAATTACATGTCAAATAACAGTTGAATCAGTGGTCTAAAATAATCCCTGGGGTGTGTTGTCTTCCCTTTTTCACCACAAAGCTTGTAAAAGGGAAATTCTATTTTAATACTGTCTTCAGCTAGCCTTTCGCCCCACTGTTGCACTGTGGCCTCTTCACTATCAATCTGCATCTGAAAGATTCTGTAGAATAATACAGTTTTTAGAATCAGGCTGACCTGGCTCTTAAATATATAAACTGTATCTTCAGATAATTTAATCTCCTAAATCATTTACTTCTCATTTCCTTGCCAGTAAAATGGGGGTTTTAATACCCACTTGACAGATTTTGATTTGAAGAATAAAGCAAGTGATAGATGATAAGCATTTAGCACAAAGTGTAGAAAAATGGCACTCAGTGAACAGCTTTTTGTCAAATCAGCTGAGCCCATCCCATCCTAGCCTGGGCTTTCTCTTAACATTACTCGATGTGGTGAATGGTATGAGCAACCATCTTATGAGTTAAGCCAGAAATCTGCTCACCTCCCCAACTTCCCAGTCTGATAAATCACTACATTCTATAGATTTTTGAAGGTGCTTCCTCATTGTTGACTCTCTAACCCATCTTCTAACCTACATTCCTTTAGCTCCCTCTCTCTTGCTGCTGAGGTCAGGTTTTGTTTGGGTTTCTTGGATTACTGTGATGTGTTAGTCCCTTAGTCGTGTCTGGCTCTGTGACCCCTTGCACTGTAGCCTGCCAGGCTCCTCTGTCCATGAGGATTCTCCAGGCAGGACTACTGGGCTGGGTAGCAGTTCCCTTCAAGTGCCTGCTAATGGACTGTTTGTCCGAGAAACTCATATCCAATCCAGCCTTTTCACTACTACCAGAATGATCTTGAAATAGAGTTCTGATTCTAAAGCATTTGCCATTTAAACCTTTAAATGGCCCAGACACCTTCAGAATAAAATCTAAAACTCATCATTAAAAACCTCCTGTCTTCCACTATTGCCTCACATTTCCATTTGTCCTACCAAACCAAACTACTTGCATGCCGTTCCCCAAGAGATCTGTTCACCATCTTTTCTTCACCTTGCATCTGCTGTGCCTTCTACCTGGATACTTTCTCTGTTGACCCATATCTCCTTTCCAGCATTTCCTCCTGTGATAATAGCTCACATTTACTGAATTGTATCATTTAATCTTCACAGCCACTTGATGATGGGTACTAGTATTTCCATTTTACAGATAAACAGGTATACATAATGAAATTTGCCTTCTTATTACTGTTCAGGGCTCCCCTCATGGCTCAGTCGGTGAAGAATCTGCCTGCAATGCAGGAGATCCAGGTTCGATTCCTGGGTTGGGAAGATCCCCTGAAGAAGGAAATGGCAACCCACTCCAGTATTCTTCCCTGGAGAATCCCATGGACAGAGGAGCCTGGCAGGCTACAGTCTATGCGGTTGCAAGAGTCAGACACAACTTAGCAACTAAAGAGAGAGAGATTACTATTAAATGACAGATCTAGGTTCTAACTTCCAGGTTCTTGTAATATTTTTTTTTCTCTTCACTCCCATCCAGGCCTCTGTTTTACAGTTCTTGTAGCAGATTATGCTTGATGATTATTATACCTGTTACTAATCATGTTTTTGCCCTAAGTGGGGAATGACTTTTAATCTTTTCCCCATTTGTTTTAATTCTACCAGACTTTGCTAATATTCCCTAATGAACACAACTTTACTTGAGTTTCCCGTAGCAACCCAGTATCAGTTACCAGAGAGTCATTCTGTCTGCATCATAATTTACTCTTAAGTGTGTGTTATCTTTGTAATTATTAAAGGTCGGAGGTTTAAAGTTATCCCGTGAGCACATCACAAAGTGTTACCTTCATAATAATAATAACTTATTGGGGGTAGCAAACAAATTGTTCAACAGGAGTGAATTTATATTGTGGTTTTATGAAAGTATTTTTCATACATAGGATTTTAGATCCAAGGATAAAGGCCCAATCCCTAACTTTGATGATGAAAAGACTGCAGCTTGCAGTTAGAGAAACTATTTAATAAAAATACAGTAGTTGAGACAGCCAGATGTTTCCTGATTATTTAACTTATATGCAGAGTACATCATGAGAAACGCTGGACTGGAAGAAACACAAGCTGGAATCAAGATTGCTGGGAGAAATATCAATAACCTCAGATATGCAGATGACACCACTCTTATGGCAGAAAGTGAAGAGGAGCTAAAAAGCCTCTTGAAAGTGAAAGAGGAGAGTGAAAAAGTTGGCTTAAAGCTCAACATTCAGAAAACAAAGATCATGGCATCTGGTCCCATCACTTCATGGGAAATAGATGGGGAAACAGTAGAAACAGTGTCAGACTTTATTTTTCTGGGCTCCAAAATCACTGTGGATGGTGACTGCAGCCATGAAATTAAAAGACGCTTACTCCTTGGAAGAAAAGTTATGACCAACATAGATAGTATATTCAAAAGCAGAGACATTACTTTGCAGACTAAGGTCCGTCTAGTCAAGGCTATGGTTTTTCCTGTGGTTATGTATGGATGTGAGAGTTGGACTGTCAAGAAGGTTGAGCGCCAAAGAATTGATGCGTTTGAACTGTGGTGTTGGAGAAGACTCTTGAAGGTCCCTTGGACTGCAAGGAGATCCAACCAGTCCATTCTGAAGGAGATTAGCCCTGGGATTTCTTTGGAAGGAATGATGCTAAAGCTGAAACTCCAGTACTTTGGCCACCTCATGAGAAGAGTTGACTCATTGGAAAAGACTCTGATGCTGGGAGGGATTGGGGGCAGGAGGAGAAGGGGACGACCCAGGATGAGATGGCTGGATGGCATCACGAACTCGATGGACGTGAGTCTGAGTGAACTCCGGGAGATGGTGATGGACAGGGAGGTCTGGCGTGCTGCGATTCATGGGGTCGCAAAGAGTCGAACACGACTGAGCGACTGAACTGAACTGAATGTAATAAAGAAAATATGAAATTATATCTGTTATCAAGCTAGTAGTTTTTAATATATTAAACTTCACATGAAGCCATTCTGCTACATTATTTTTGTAAAGCTTTAAGTGGTTTAAGGGTGATTCCAGAGTTAAAATACATCCCAATCACACAAAACTCTATTCTGGGTTTCCTCTGCTTTTTATGTAGAGGAGCTCTAGGCAGGATGAAAGTAAGTGTTGTCATTTTTTTTTTTTTTTTTTAAGAAAAAGGAAGATTGAGTTAATTGTGATGTGGTAACTTTGCCTCAGTAACTGTGAAATTTTTTCACTTAGTACTTTCACATCTACATCCAGAAAGGTATCTTAACAGCAAAAGTAAAATTCACCATTACCCACCTCAGATTCTCCACGTATCTAAATAGCATACTACTGCCAGTTCTCTTACGAAGTTCTAGAGTTCTCGGAAGGAAAGATTTTCAATGAAAGAGTCACTTCCAATAATTTTCTGATATTACAAAAGAACCCCAAATGGATGTTTTGGAAAAGAACCTATTTTGAAAATAAATATTCTGCTTCAGAGAATGAACTTAACAAATCAGGTAACAAATTCAAGTGTGCCTGGGAAAATTAAAGTTTGATAGGCACCCAGGCAAATTTCAGCTGTGTTTTTCTGTCAGGAAAGTCAGTTTACAGAGCCAAGGGGATGATGAGTGAGGGACCCTGGGACTGAAAAATGATTGAAAGGAGTACAAGTATTAAGAAAGATTTTGTGAACTTTTATACTCAGTAAAATGAATTTGCTGTTTTGTACAGTGTACTATTCACTTAACCAGTATTTTCTGAGCATTTTCTAACATGCCAGTTCTAGGTGCTGGGGATACAACAGTGAAGAAAAAGATTTAAGCAGAGTCATTATCTAATTTAAGTCCTTAAAAGGATCATTGCTGTGTGGAAGATAGATGGAGTGGAAGAGTAGAAGCAGGGAAACCATTTTAAAAGGTTTTTGGGGTTTTTTTGGCAGTAATGCAAGCAATAGATGCTGACTTGGCCTGGACTGGTGGTAGCTGTGGAGATACAAGAAGTGGTCAGATTCATATATTTTGAAAGTGCAGCCAGTGGGATATTCTTACGGATTAGTTACAGGATATGATAGAAAAAAGCCCAAGTTTGGGGCTTGATGTAAAATTACAGAGAAAGCTTAGAAATAAGGAGTTAGAAAGAATTCAGTTTTGTTAAGTTTGAGATGCCCATTCAGCATCTAAGTAGGGATGTCTGGTGTGCAAGGGGAAAGTCAGATTGGAAAGCTGTCTGCACACAAATGATGTTTCATGGCATTGGATGAAATCACAAGAGGGATGAATGTAGAAAAGTTGTAATCTGAAATTCAGAAATTGAGAGGATGAGACTCAAAGAAAGGAAACTAATAGTGGCGGCTTCTGAACTAGAACCACTGAAGGAGGAGCGTGTGAAAGTCTCCTTGGGGTCACCTTTAGAACAATACGCGTTAATACTGTATTGCTACAGGATTTATTTCCAAATTAAAACCTGAACAGATACTGCGAGGGAATGATCTACTGCGTTAAATGTAGCTGATAGATGGAAAAGAGGAAAATTGATACTGATAGTTTAAACATTAGGAGTGGAAGGGAAAAAAGTATAAGGAAATCTGTTTTATGGTGGAGAAGAGAGATGTTATGGTAACTGAACTCATAACGAGACTTGTTTAATTTGGGAATGTGTTTATATGCTCATGGAATGATACATTAATAAGGGGAAACTTGTAATGACATGAATATAAGGATCTACATCTAGAATCTATTTTATGTGCCTCTGGTTCTTTTTGGACAAAACTGTAAATCTAGATATATCATTAATTCATCTGCTGGGTAGTAGGTTACCACCTTTAAGCAGTCCCAGGGGAATGGTAAGAAATTCACATAATCTCTGTTCTTAATTACTATCCAGTTGGCTAAACGGAGAAAACATAAGAGCATATACAGCTTTAACAGTTACAAATTATAGACAATCCATTAAAAAATCGCTATGCCCCAGCTGTTGGCCCCTGGTAATTATGTTCAAGTATTTGATTACAGTGCATAATTCAGAGTGGAGAATAAACCAGGTCCTTTCAGTTCCAATCTAGGCAAGAGATGAATTGGTTATTCATAGTTTATAAATATACAAATTAATAAATGATTGGGTATTAAAATTGGGGAGGAAAAGAACTGGCAACAAGTAACTTGGGTCTAACCCTAAAGACTAGAAGGAATTTCAGTTATTTTATCTACACATTTCACCTAGCTGAACCCATATATCATCAGCTTTCTTTTTGAAATGATAATGGAATAATTATGTTTGTGAAAAGGTGGACATATTTATTGCAGTATGGGGTAGCTGTTTTTACATTTATAGCCGCTTGGGGGTGGGCACTTGTCATGTGGGGTCATTTAAGCACGGCTGCCATCTGTACGATAATTGCTGTGCTTAGCAAGACCAATCACGGAATGTGCCCTGCCAGCCGGAGGCAGCAAGCCCCAAGAGTCTAAATTTGCCCTCTCGTTTCTGGCCCCCAAGTTAAAATTTTCCCCTTTTCAGCGTTCTCCCAGACTCAAGAGAAGCGAACAGCTTCCACAATTTCGCGAACCTGTGGGAGAGTTTCATGAAAGGGGAGTTCTGCAGCATCCAAAGGTAGAGGAAGATAAAACCTGGTGTCCCGACGCAGCTGTGCACAGCACACACGCAGCTCAAGGAACAGGAACGGTCTCACGACAGTGGAGGAAAAACAAAACTGACTGTATCCGTGTACGAGGAGTTAACCCTTTTTGTTTCGTATTTTATCCAGCCAGACCAGGTTGCTCAGAGTTTTACGCCTTCTTGTTCAAAATACACAAACTAATTTTCTTTCATAGCCTGGCCTCACATTAATTTTATCTAAGCTAGCTAAAAAGAGGACGTAACTCCTCGCTGCTTGCCTCTCCGGTTTCCAAAGTCATCTGTGGCTCCCCAGCCTCAGCTCCTGAGCCATCCCGCCGCTCAGGAAAGAGGCCGAGGCGCAGAGACGGCCAGCCGCCTAGAGCGGCCACAGCTGGCCGGCCGCCCTCTCTTTACTTTTGCTCTCTATGGTTAGGTGCGCCGGCCCCGCCTCCGCCCGGAAGTATTTGGGTTCCAGGCGCTTGCGCAAGGCCAGAAGGTAGTTCCGGTTCCAGCGTGGGGCGTTCTGGTCGCTGGTGGTCAGTTGCCGCGGTTGGTGGCAGTAACTGAGCCAAGATGCTGCGGAATCTTCTGGTGAGGAGCTGCTCGGCTAGCCATGGTGATGTAGGACGGGAGGGTTGGGAGCGGAGGCTGGAGAGTCACGACGGAAAACTCCTGGGAGGGAAGGGAGAGGGCGGCTTCGGAAGTCACCTTGGTTGGTGTCCTTTCCGCTTGACCTTCCTTCCCTTGCGTGCATCCCTCTCGCCCCAAGCTGTGCTGAATAGCTGTAGGGAGAGAAGCCTGGGAGGAGGCCAGAAGGTTGTGCGTTACACACGCCTGGGGCTCTTAGTCGCCACCCCTGGTCTTGAGGGTCCAAGTGGGAAGTTTCTGATACCCGGAAGCCTCGGAAAGATACATCCTCTGATACTGAAAGGTTTGAGTGTCGGTGGTTGTAGGCTTTATCGGTGTCAGAAGGCAGTTTGAAAACAATCTACTCAATTTGGGGTGGGGCTTTAGGAGCATTCATGGCCGAAGGGTTGTGTTGCTATCACCAGGCGGTTTTCCGCGGTGTCCTTTACCCCTCCACCGACTTTGAGCATGCGGAATAGTTTTCCCAAATTTTGAGAAAGAAAAGGAAAATGTAACCGTGGTCGTTTTCATCTTCTCAATATATTATTTATTTTAGAAAATGGAGTGCATATTTGTTGTTTTAATCCAACTGGATATGTAACGCAAGTCTCTCTTGTAAAAGATTTATACCCTATTGATTTTTGAGGAAAAATGTAATGAGGGAAGCATTTTAATTAAATAGGAATCATGCCAGTTTATTTGATACCAACTAATAGGTTTTTAATAATCTGGTACAGTATTAAATAGAAAACTTTGATTCTAGTGTTATTTTGTAACCATTGTTTATTTTTGTAATATCTATGTATCAGTATGTTTTCCTCATATATTGTTACTGGTTCAGTTCAGGTAAAGGTTATGATTTTTTTCGCTCCCAATCTACATGAATTACCTCTTGAATGTATTTGATAATTCAGAATGCAATGTAAAATGCAATGGAGAGGAAACAAAGAGGAAAACCTGAGTGCTTGTCTATAGCTTTGTTATTGACGAATCAGATATGTTCTAACTGTCAGTTTCACTTTTCTGTAGTACTAAAGATTAGAAATGGTTAAGGGTTTCTTTAAGCCCTAAGTCTAACATATGGATTTTTAAATTTCAGGCTCTCCGTCAAATTGCTAAGAGGACCATAAGTACTGCTTCACGCAGGCAGTTTGAAAATAAGGTTCCAGAGAAACAAAAGCTGTTTCAGGTATTGAAGTATTTTATAGGTGTTACTTGTAAAATTAGATTACTGAAAGTTGGAGGTAGGAGGTAAATCTGCTTGTTAGCAATCCTGCTGTGTTAGCAAAATAATAATAATAAACTGCCTATTGATAGCTAACTGGGCATTTGCCAGAACCAGGAGGCCTTTGAGACAGCAGATGAAATGAGGGGGGAAGGGTAAAGGTCAAGACACTTTCTTTTGGAGGGGTCCTCTTGGGTTGGTACTCTTTGGGGTAGTTGCACAGTAGTGGACAAATAGAAGGAGCTCAGAAACAGAACAAATATATGCATAGAAACTTGATACATGTTAAAGGTGTATTTCATATTAGTGGGGAAAGGATACAGTAAATTGATATTGGAAAAATTGGCTGGCTTTTATGAAGAAAGTAAAGTTACATCCCTTCTATATTTTATATATTAAAATATTAATTTTAGATGTAAATACTTCTCCCTCAAAAAAAACTAAAAGATAATATAGGAGAATTTTTTCCAACTTTACTGAGGTATGTTTGACAAGTAAAAATTGTGTGTGTTCAGGTTGTACCTGTTTTTTACTTAAGGTGTACATTATTTACATTTAATATATCTGTGAATGATTATCACACTCAGGTTTACTCTTAGGAGCCATCCTCAGAAAGTCTTTACAAAGCCTAGAAGCTGTAAAGGAGAAAAATTGCACGGTTTGGTGACATGAAAATTTCAAATGTTCTGTGGTTACAAGAGCTCAGTGACAAATTGAGGGAAAAGTTTTAAAATTAACGAAAAGTCAATATCCTTATTATACAGAGAGCTATAAATCAGTAAGAAATGCAAATTAAAATGACAAGTTGCTACTTTTTCCCCTGATTGATTGTCACAATTTTAGAAGATTTAAAATAGGTTATGATAGCCAGGTATGGGATCTATGTATATTCCTATACAGTACATTGATACATGCCAGGTGGTAGTATTGGTACAAAAATTTTACAGGGTGTTTGAAAGTATCATTAGAAACAAATTCCATACGCTGTGATCCAGGACTCCCATTTAAAAAATCTTTGCTACATAGGGAATTTGCTGACAGTCCAGAGTTAAAACTGCACTTCTAATGCAGAAGGCATGGGTTGGATCCCTGGTTGGAAAACTCAAGATCCCATGTGCTGTGAGGTGTGACCAAAAAGTAAAAATTACACAAACACGCAAAAAGGATCTTTCCTACAGAATAGTAGCTTAAATATATAAAAGTAGGAAATAGGCTGTTATTCATTATGGGATTTTAATATTAAAAAAAATCCCAACCTAAACACAGATTAATAAAAGATTGGCTAATTATGACACTTTTTACACAGTGGAATGCTATATAGCCATTAAAAGGAACAAAGTAGGTTTAAATGGACTAACAGTGGTTTTTAAGATAAGTATTGAGTGAAAAATAGTGTGATAGATCATTATATAGCACAATCTCATTTCATGTAAGTATGTGCATAATTTAGAAGCTTTGACAATATAAGCTTTAAAAAATTAAGGATATGTATTTTGCTGTCAATAGTGGATTTCTCATGAGGAAAGACTTAATGGCACATAACAGTTTACCTTTTATAAGTAGTTAGGTTATTGATTGTTTGTTTTATTGTGATCTCTGGTTTTTCATAAAGAAAATTTTAAATGGTTAAAAAAAATTCTGTCATATGCTACAAAAAATAAAACATATTTAGTAGATGTATAGAATATCTACTATATGCCAGGTGCTGGACGGGGGCACTAAAGATGTAATTTAGGGTTATAAACCAAAATACTCTCCCCATTTTTTAAGGGAAGGAAGATCCCTATAACCAAATCTAAAGTTTGATGATTACTACATTTTTAAAATTGATGAAGTCAATATATTTTCATAGCTTTACTGTTTATATTTTCCTTGGAAAGAGCATCTTTTTTAGATCTGAAATCAACTTTAAAAGATAAAGAATGTTGATTTTTAGGAGTTTTTATTTTAACAGTAGTTGTAGTAGAGAAAGAATCGGGAAAATTACAGTCCTTTTTAATTTTGATATTTAAAATATTTCAGTTCCAGGTGTCGAAGAAGCCACTACTTTCATATGAATGGATTAATCTTTTTCATTTAGTTGGAAGCAAATGACACATGTATTAATTATTATTTATCATAGGAGGATAATGGAATTCCAGTGCATCTGAAGGGTGGGATAGCTGATGCCCTCCTGTATAGAGCCACCATGATTCTTACAGTTGGTGGTAAGTTGGTGGGGTGCTTGCTCTGTAGCAAAGTCATAGTAGGGATAGCTAACAACGTCATTGCTCTCACTATGCCAGTGTTTTAACACAGGCAGTCTATCCCCAGAACCTGAGGCCTTAATTGCTTCACATACAATGACTCAAGAAGATGATTGATTCACATTGTATAAGAACAGTTTAGTGTCTTTAAAAAAAATAAGCCAATGAAGTTTGATTATCTTGTGATAGAGGTGGCTTTTGGAACGTGCCTCTGGTGGCTGTGCAGGCCTTTGGAGGAGTCAAAGATAGCTGCTGCTCCCCATCTCCTGTAACAGGGGTTCTTACGTATTTTGACTGTGATGCATAATAGAAACACAGTTTACATGTAAACCATGTACATACGTATTTATGATGGAAATAAAACCTTGTACAAGACAGTACTTTTTTCACTACATGTAAAACACTTTAATATTTTTTCTGTGAATTGGGTGGGTCCATTATTTAGTACTAGCAATCACAAATTGGTATTTGTGATTGGAGTATCACAAATTGGAATTCTAGGAGCAAAGTTAGGAATTTGAGTGATTCCTCCCTAGGGGAGAAGGGAACATAATATTAGTGATTACTGTGTGCTTGTTCTGTTGATAGGAAAGCCACATACATGGGTTTCTATAACCCTTGTATTAAGTCTGTAATGTGTCCTCCTTTTAAAGATGAAGTTACGTTAATTTTGTTGTTGTTTAGTTGCTAAGTCATGTCTGACTCCTTGCAACCCCATGGACTGCAGCACACCAGGCTCCCCTCATGGTGGAGGCAAGAATACTGAAGTAGTTTGCCATTTCCTCCTCTAGTGGACTACATTTTGTTAGAACTCTTCATTATGACCCATCCATCTTGGGTCATGTGCATGGCTTGGCTCATAGATTCATTGAATGAATGCAAGCCCTTTCGCTGAGACCAGGCTGTGGTCCATGAAGGGGTTGTGTTAATTACCCAAGATAATATCACTTCTCTGTGGAATAGCTGATATTTGAACTCTGATCACAAAGTCCCCTTGCTTGTGCCAAGGTGCCTTCTTTGACTTGAGTTGAATGTAGTGAAGGGCCGTTTATGGACAACAACCAGAGAGTGACATTTGGGCTTTATTAAGGTCAAGTCCTAAATTAGAAATACTTACAGATTTGATTATTTAAAAATTATATGTCACTCTTCCGTGGTTTTATGTTGATGATACACTTCAGGGAAGGCTTTGGATATTTGACCTTCTTTGGCTTTTGAATCATTCTTAGCATTTCTCAGGCAATCTTAGGTTATATATTCTTAATCTTATTTTAAATTTTTACATGCCATTAAGTTAGCAAATACATTATTTTCCTGTGTCTAACACTTCCTATACAAGTTAACTAATATTGAAATGATATTAAATGTGTTTGTATATATTTTAAATTTTGCCAGCATCTATCAAAATACTTTTGTATGTTCTCATAAAAGTAGTCTTAATACCAAGATTGCCTTTACCTTACAACTTTTTAGCTGGAATATTGAGTTTATACATTTAAACCTCAAGATTTCTTAAGTTTTTATTTTGTTTCTTCTCATTTTTCAGGAACGGCATATGCCATGTATGAACTGGCTGTGGCTTCGTTTCCCAAGAAGCAGGATTGACTTCAGTTTATCCTCCCAGCAGTCAGTTGGTTCAATTCCATTCAGCTCTCTGTGGACCAGTAATCTGATACATAACTGAGTTCTTTGGGGATCAATATTTATTGACTTGTATTAGCTGCCACCAATAAAGCAGTCTTTACCATGCCTTTTTTTATTTTATCATTTTAGGATACATTATACCAGTAGTATCAGCCTTATAAACCTTGGTGTAAGGAGCAAAAAATGTTTCTTTTGTCATTAGGTGATATAAAGTACTGTTGTGGTGTTATTTTAGTGACTTTATTTTTAGCAGCTTCAGATTACAACAGGGAATGGTCTTCAGCTGTAAAAGAGCTTGACGCATGGAGAGTCTTTGAGTCTTTCCCTCTTCCTCCTCCGTGCTGTACTGTATCCTGGGATGTGCTAGTACCTGAGGTTAGTAGAAGCAGGTTATTTTTGGCTTATGGGGTTCAAGTTTTTTTTTTTTTTTTTTTCCCTCTTAGCTGTGTGTTTATGGTTAAGAATATTGGATGTATTCCGCAGTGTAAAATAGGCTTTAGTAGAGTAGCTGTAAAGTAATCCAGCATTTGTTCTTCTTTTCACACTCAGAGTGGGCTGCTGTCATGTTTAATCCATAATGTGAAGTGTGCCTTTCCTTAAAATGCTTCATCTGTCACAGTTAATCTTCTGGGGGAATAGAAGGAGTCAGACTTGGTCATCTCCTCTGCGAGGCGTGCACTTGTAACGCCCATGAAGATGAGTCTAGGTGTGTCAGACCTCGGGGTAATCTATGAGTAATGGTTTTCTAAACTTCAGTTTCTGGATAAAGTTGAGAAAGTCAATATATTTAGAAAAATAGAGTCAAGTCTGAAATAGCCAAACCAAGTCTTTGCCTTTTAAAACATGGAGGCTTATTCTACAAATCCATCTCAACAGATACCTGATAAAAGGTGTTTCAGCCTTGAGTCTCGGAAGTCAGATCTTGGAAGCCGTATACCTAACCTGCTACTGAATGCAGGAGTCTGCCCAGCCTCTTACAGAATCTCATTACTAACAGCAGACAACACTGCTTTTGAAAGGAGTGTAATGAGTATCATTAGACATTTCTAAATTCGGAGGAAGGTCTGAAGTTGGCATGGAATCTGGTCCAATTCTATGATTCAGAGTGAAAAAGCAGCCACTGATAATATTTTGAAACTAGTTACATTTATCAGCATTTTGGTGGTTTAGTCACTAAGTCGTGTCCGACTCTTGGAATCCCTTAGGCTGTGTAGCATGCCAGGCTCCCCTGTCCATGGGATTCTCCAGGCAAGAATACTGGAGTCAGTTGCCATTTCCTTCCCCAGAGGATCTTCCCGACCCAGGAATTGAACCTGGGTATCCTGCATTGCAGGCAGATTCTTTACTGACTGAGCTCTGAGGGAAGCCCCTCATAGCAATCAGCATTGTATAAAGGAAAATTTCATCCATGGGATTTGAAATGCTTTTATAACATGATGTGAAAGATACTTTTGTACAGCAGAAAAAGTCCAGCTTGGTATCCTCGAGAGCCTTTGTCTCTTGGGGCTGTGAGGTACTTTTCTATTTCCAGTGAAACCTAGTGAGGAAACACATGATTGGATAAAGTAGAAGTTGGCTAAATGCTTAAGATACTTAAAAATATTTTTAAGTGCTGTAATTAAGTTTTTGCCCTTCACTCTAAAATTCTGCAGTCAGCAGGGGTGGAAATGCTGCTGCTGCTAAGTCACTTCAGTCGTGTCTGACTCTGCAACCCCATAGACGGCAGCCCACGAGACTCCCCCATCCCTGGGATTCTCCAGGCAAGAACACGAGTGGGTTGCCATTTCCTTCTCCACCATGAAGGTGAAAAGTGAAAGTGAAGTCGCTCAGTCGTATCTGACTCCTAGCGACCCCATGGACTGCAACCTACCAGGCTCCTCCGTCCATGGGATTTTCCAGGCAAGAGTACTGGAGTGGGGTGCCATTGCCTTCTCTGAGGGGTGGAAATGGGAAGGTGACAAAGGGCAGGATCTCAGAAGAGGGTTTGCTGGGTAGAAGCCTGTGAACTTACCTGCTGCACTTAGCATTTAGGGGAGAGATGACTCTTACTGATAAATTTCAAAGACCGACCAAGTGTCCATAGAACAGAGCTCATAAGAAGTGTCAAAAATGTGCCCTTCAAAAACATTTGTCATTCCAATCTCCTTTGTAGCTTTACCACATATTATCCTTTAGAGAATAGTGAAGTGAAAGTTGCTCAATCATGTCTGACTCTTTGTGATCCCATGGACTTTTCTCCAGGGCAGAATACTGGCAGAATTTCCCTTCTCAAGGGGACCTTCCCAACCTAGGGATTGTGCACAGGTCTCCCACTTTGTAGGTGGATTCTTTACCAGCTGAGCCACCAGGAAAGCCCTCATAATAGTATCTGCTGCTATACTGTTTGAGAGTAGTATCTGCTACTAAACAAGAAATTCTATGATGATGATATCCCATTAATATAAACGCCATGGGAGATATGTTTAAGTGAAATTCTGTTAGTACTGTGCTCAGGATTGCATTTGTAGTCTAGCTGTTCTAGATGAAATTACATTGAAAAGCTAAAGCTCAGGGCATGCAGTTTACCCAAAGATGCAAATAGCAAGACTTCAAGGCTAGGTTTATCTTGAATTGTTGAAGTTCATGGTGTTTCCAGTATACTTCATCATATCCGATGTTTAATTTTATTGGCTGGGACAGCTTCAGTGCACTGCTGGAAGCATTGTATGCAAATATGAGTGCCCTGCAGACTTCATCCCCTGGCCTGTCAGACTTGAGAAAGGGTGATCGGTACAGTCTCCATTTCCATTTTTCAGTTTCACATTGATCTCTGTATAGCTTGCAGTCTACCTACCTGTTTAACATTTGTCTCTTCCTCTTTGTACATGAGATCTAAAGTCCACATTCGTCACCAGCCACGTGCTCCTCTGCTTGGTGCGTGTATGCTCATTCTTGACTGAATCTGGGAAAGTGCCCCAGGTTCTGCTGGAAACTGACATTCTTCCCTTCACTCCCAGTGTTTCCTGTATTCATCTTTGTCAAGAATTCCATGCCTTTGAATTCAAATTTGAATTAATAATTGTCGATAAGACTGGGAACAAGTGCAGCTAGGTAGTGATGAAGTCGGGAGACCCAGCTGCAAGCTTTGCATTAGATGACCGTGGTAGCTAGCCTTGCTAAACTTGTGTCCTCATCTGCATAAATGGAATAATGCCTACTGCTCACAGCTATTCTAATGCATGCAACGCAAATAAATGGTTTCTGACATGCCAAGTGTACAGTAAATGCGAGGTGCTTCTATTGTCCTCTGAGAGAAAGAACTGTATCTTTTCAACTCATCCCTGTCAACTGGGCACAGCGCAGGGTCCATGAGCTGGTCAGGGCTGGTAAGACAGGTCACGCTTTCATCCATGACTTGGATGTCTTCAGGCTCTGCTATCCTAAGCGCATGGCTTTCATTCTTCTTGTAAGATAGCTGCTGCAACTCCTGCTATTGTGTTTGTTTTCGTGCAGGAAGAAGGAAGATAGATGAAAAGACCACGTGCTAAACAAGTGAGCTCTATTTAAAGAGCCTCAGAAGCCCCACCAAAGACTTAAGCTTTTATCTCTTTGGCCAGATCTGCCAAATGGTTTGTCTGCATTCAAGGAGGCTAAGAAATGTATTAGCTGGGCCTATTGCCAAGCAAAATTGGAGTTCTGTTTAGTAACGGGAGACAGGGTATTGAGTTGGCAAGTAACTGTCTCTGCCCTAGTCAGTTTTTTCAAATTTATTTTTAATTTGAGGGTAATTGCTTCACAATGTTGCATTAGGTTCTGACCTACGAGAGCAGGAATCACTGATATGTACACATATATCTCCTCCCTCTTGAACCTCTCCCATTCTCATCCCACCCCTCTAGGTTCATCACAGGGCATGGGCTTTCCCCCAGCCAGTTTGTTTGTCAAAAGAATGAAGTCCACACTGGAGGAGACAGGAAGGACCTGTGGGCATTTTGGTTCCTGGTTGTAGTTGCTTCCAGTGCCCACAGCTATGCCTGCTCATAGGCTTGATTGCATTTCATCATCAAATGAGTTTCCCTTTGTGCTTAAGTTAGTTCAGGTAGGTTTCTCAAGCAAGAACCAACCAAAGCAGGATTTCCTGTTTTCCATCTCATACCATCTAGGACCACACCTCGACCATTTACTCTAAACCAAGTTATATGCTTAAATAAGGCAGCTGCTACTGGTTTCTCATAGCAGACAGGAAT
The DNA here is from genome assembly GCF_014754425.2 of Oryx dammah. NCBI lineage: Eukaryota > Metazoa > Chordata > Mammalia > Artiodactyla > Bovidae > Oryx > Oryx dammah. Next base: position 2,298,378 of record NW_024070188.1, on the reverse strand, counting down.
GTTTCAAAGCAAGAAGAATGCAAATAGGGAGAACACGAGTGATAAAAACAAATTACAATGCTGCTATAGTCCGTTTGGCTCAGGGTTTACAGAACCCTTTCTGCCATTTGAGGGCTGCTCTTGTGGCTCAGTTGGTAAAGAATCTGCCTGCAATGTGGGAGACCTGGGTTGGGAAGATCCCCTGGAGAACGGAAAGGCTACCCACTCCAGTATTCTGGCCTGGAGAATTCCATGGACTATAGTCCATGGGGTCGCAAAGAGTCGGACACAACTGAGCAGCTTTCACTTTCTGTCATTTGAGGTAGTTATACACAAGTTCCCCAAAGCTGCCGATTGATTTCAGAGACATCTAGCCTGGGACTCCCACTGCTCGGGTCCTGTATGCACCCATGTGTAGGGCAGCACCTCATGAGCTACTACCCAGGACTTTGTTTCTACATATACAAGTTAACATATGTTGGGTACCTAAAGGGTGCAAGACACTCTTGTGGGTGCCTGGGAATCATTGTTGAACAAAACATGCAGAATCTTATCCTCACTGAGTTTCCATTAGAGTGAGGGGGTGGCAAGGAAGACAGTTAATAAAACATAAAGATAAATTGTACAGTATGTTAGTGGGAGAGTCAATTCCTAGGTAGGTTGGTAAGTCGGGGATCCCTGAGGAGGAGAGACAGGTCTGGGGCTCTCAAGGAGGTTATAGGGATCTAGAGTCCTCAAGGAGAAGAAAAGGACAAATGTTTTTTTCTTTAAGCCCAGAGCTGATGATTGCATGACAAAACAATTCATCTTGTTCAATGATATGTTTTTCTTAAATTCTGTACCAATGATTATATGACAACAATGTATCTTACTTGAGGACATATTTCTCTTTCTTGGGAATCTGCTGACAAATCCTGTCATCTTAAAATGTATATTACAGAGTGGGTCTGGTAAGGTCATTCTATTTATTGTTGGTTCTAATCCCATTATCTTAAAATGGAAATTGTGGGAGTGAGTCTGGTAAGACCTTTACAACCTTGAGACATTCTTCTGATTTACTGTAATAACCACTTGAAAGATTATATAGCTCCCTTGCCAAGACTAGCGAGGGGGGCACTCTCCACGACCTTCTGATGTCTGTGTCAGAAGCTTTCTCTGTCACTTTTCTTACTTTAATAAAACTCTGCTACACAGAAGCTCTTGTGTGATCAAGCCTGGTCCCTGGTTCTGAAGCTAAACCTTTGGAAATCACGAATCTGATACCGTTCACTGTAAGCTATCGTTAGCAGGTAACGAATCCTGTGGTGGTGGTGGGGGAACCAGATGGCAGGGGCTGGGGTTATTGGTTGTAGTAGTAAATGAGGTATGAGGATAGGTGTCAATGGGAAGCAGACTTAGTGCTTATTCGCTCAGTTCAGTTCAGTTCACTCGCTCAGTCGTGTCCGGCTCTTTGCGACCCCGTGAATCGCAGCACACCAGGCCTCCCTGTCCATCACCAACTCCCGGAGTTCACTTGGACTCAGTCCATCGAGTCCATGATGCCATCCAGCCATCTCATCCTCTGTCGTCCCCTTCTCCTGCTGCCCCCAATCCCTCCCAGCATCAGAGTCTTTTCCAATGAGTCAACTCTTCGCATGAGGTGGCCAAAGTATTGGAGTTTCAGCTTTAGCATCATTCCTTCCAAAGAAATCCCAGGGCTCATCTCCTTCAGAATGGACTGATTGGATCTCCTTGCAGTCCAAGGGACTCTCAAGAGTCTTCTCCAACACCACAGTTCAAAAACATCAATTCTTCGGCGCTCAGCCTTCTTCACAGTCCAACTCACACCCATACATGACCACTGGAAAAACCATAGCCTTGACTAGGTGGACCTTAGTCTGCAAAGTAGTGTCTCTGCTTTTGAATATGCTATCTAGGTTGGTCATAACTTTTCTT